>NC_134568.1:246004406-246306490 GCF_050947875.1 Dermacentor variabilis | reverse complement strand
ACCCAGTAGTAAGCAGCCCCAGGCTCCTTGGCGGGCCAACACAAACCGGCTAACGCCGGCGGCGCCTCTCGCTCGCGCGTTCGCGGCGTCAGCCGCGGAAGGGGAGTCAGCCAAGGGTGCGCTGCCAACAAAGCTACACACAGCAGCACCTCCCATTGGCGGACGCTAGGAAATCTCTGAATCGGACTATTTGCGGAGGTCTTCCTCTTTCCTATTTGTTTTTTCTGTCATTTGCTTTTTTTATCGGATAACTGAGGACATCGTAAACGAGTTTCTTCCGGCCAGCGAGCAGGAATTCTCTGCCTGCGAAAACGTTCGGAAAAATAAGAGCATAAAGGAGAACAAAAAAGAACGTAATGAAAACTGGCCAATCGCCTCTCTCCTCAAGTCAATACCAATGGACGACGGAACGCGCCTGAGCTAACGGTTCGCTGCAAGTCTAGCCTGACTTAGGTTTTCTGTGATACTCATTGCTTTATGTATACGTTCGGAAATTAGCTACATTCTCTTTCGCACCTCGAATCGTTTTTCTTTGCGCTCCAGCTCACACTTTGAACAAGGGAAGCGTGGAGATCAATGTGTCATCGTCTAATTCCATCTGTGTTGATGCCAGCGCCAAAAGTTGGGGCGCCGCGGTGCTCGCACCCGACTTGCGTACACCAACAGGAAAAGCGCAACAAATACATTAAAGGGCCCCTAAACCACCCAGAATACGAAATTTAGTTGTGGTGTTGCTATTGTGCACGAGTCTGCAACGGTCACGTAGACACGAGAATTTTTCGAAATGCTTCCGTAATGGCGGAACTATATACAGTGAACTCTCACTTGAGTGAACTTCAAAGGACCGAAGGAAATAGTTCACTTAAAGGAAAGTTCACTAAAATGAATATTCACTAGACCAACATAAGACATGGCATACAGAGTCAAAAGTTTGAAAGTGCAATTCATGGAGCAAAAGGCATGGCACCCATAGTGTTAAAAATGTGTGAAATGGAATTTGTACATATCAACAAATACAAGGTTCATAACAGTTATAATGCTGCCTTTCTCATTTAGAAAAAAAAATCTGTAATCTTCTTCTGCACTTGTACTTCTAAAGCACAGGAAGTAACAAAACTGTCTAAAGAGTCAATCTTTTTGTACACTTCTTCTGGCCCAGCTTGCTGTTGAGACACAAAGTGTCTCAACTTTCCCATGTACCCTACAACCTCAGCTAGAGTTATAGGCCTTGAAACTGGCTTTGGCAGTTGCGTCTTCTTCGTCGCTTCTTCGTCTTCTTCGAAAGAAAGAGACGATGACCATGCCACGACTAGCCGGCCGGAAAAAAGACACACCACGTGGTTTGTGGTGTGACAGATCGCCGCTTTGCTCTGGCGGCGTTGTAAGCGCCAGCGATGGTACTTTGTTCATTGCCTCCGAGATTACATGCTTGCTCGTTTTGTGCGGCGGATCTCGGAGGCCATGCCTCGTTGCCTTTCATTTTCCGCGCCGCCGCTTTGCCCCAGGGGCGCTGTAGCGCCAGCGACGTTACATTGCCGCTGGAGCGGCGGTTTGATGAGGGCGGGCATCTGTTCTGATCGTAAAAATAAGCCTTGGTCCTCTGAGCGAGTTCGTTAAACTGAAATATTGACTGTTTTGAAATTCGTTTAAGTGAAACATTTTTGCATAGAATCTATAAGAAAATTGCCGGGGATTTTGAAAAAGTTTGTAATTCTGAAATATTCGATAAACCGACGTTCGTACAATTGAGAGTTTACTGTACTCGCATTCGATGGTCGAAACGCAGCCTTCGCTCGTTTCCCTCTTCGCTACGCACGGTTCGTTGGCTCGTCTCTCCTCCTCGCCGAGTGCTCCTGCAAATGTGACGTGACATTACGTCATCGCCAACGTGCTTTTCAGAACACAGACCGCATCCGGTTACCGCGATTCCGCGCTTCTCGGCTCCGGCCCGTGCTCCTTCGAAGCGTGCCGCTATTGGCCCTGCAGGGCCAATAGCGGCACGCTTCGAAGGCCGGCACGGCAGCAACAGCGGGACATGTGCTGCCGCATGTGTGTTGCGCGCGAGGCGTTTCTCAGGGCGTCGCCATGAGGCATCCGGTGTCGCGTCGTTTTGTTTTTCCAGTCGACGCTTTTGCAGCCAAGCACGGATGCCTTCTAGCCATCGCAAAATACTGTCGGACTCTGTTCGCACAGCTAACCACACCGATGAGCACGACTGTGTTGGAACGCGAGCGATTTCGCACTTGCGTTGCGGGACGCATATTTACCGATTCGCAAGCGCGCACAAGCGAGCAACACGACGAGGAAGAGCAGGTAGCGCGCGCGCACCTGCTGGCAGGCTAACCGGAAGTCGTAGGTTCTTGTTCGACCAATCGACAGCGTCTGCTCATGTTGACATCGGCAGATGGACGCTGGTGGCATTACGACGAGCGCTGGGGATACCGGAAAGGCCCGAAGGGCAGCGCGGGTTTGTTTTTTTATTTTGTGTGCGCTCGTGGCGCGTAGCGCTGCCGCGTTTGGCATCGCTTATCGTGACGGAATTCTGAACTCGATACGCGTTTACATGAAATGTTTAAAAACTAGCGGAGGTGGTTCAGGGGCCCTTCAAGGACGAGCCAGTGTGAATATTTCCGCTGAGCATGTCGCGCTGGTTACGAGGACAATTTATGTGTAACAGTTTGGTTCGTTGTTACATGGTATAATAGCAAAATGTAATCAAGCGATAACCGACAGATTTTTTTCATCTTCTGGACCCATTGCGAAGAAAATTGAAAGCCCTATAAAAATTTAACTCGGGAGCTGTTGTACTAACGCGAAGGAAAGAAACAAGCTAACAAAGCAAGAAAGAAACAACGACCCTCTGGTTGCTGATCGGAGGGAAATGAGAACTTGCGTTCAAGCACTTGTGACCGTCTTGAAGGTTTTATAGTCGAAAAGTACGAACCTGCTTCGGCATCTTAGCGCAGACCGCTAGGCATAATTTAAAAGGTACTCATGCTGCTAATTCAATTGGCGGCCATTTGAAGCGCACAGCTGCTTCCAGAAAAGGGACAGGCGGTCAGTGTCTTTTCTGCCGTGCACGATGTTTCCGCTTGGGCGCTTAGGTTGCCTGCATACATCTACGAATTTGTTCTCGTGAGATTAAAAATTTCCCCCATTGCGCTTAATGAGTAGCATCCTAAAGAGCCTTGCAGCTTATTTGTTGTGCTTGCAAAGTTAGTGCGCACTGACTGCGTAACGACCCGAGGGGACAGCACGCGTTGACGCTTTACCCACGTCCGCTGCAAATGAGGACACTCTGTACGAAAGCCACGTGAATAGCTCCCTTTGTTCGGGAATGAGAATGCAACTCGAAAGGATTAGATTTTGTGCTGCCTTGTTTTGTTTCTTGAAAAGCTTAATTATCCACCAGAGAGGATCGCACCGTTAATCTCCAGATCTTGCTCTGCCGCGGAACAGAAAGCGGTCACATGTTTCATGAAACGAGCTGCCGCAAACGTACCGTCTTACTGGCCTGATGAAAATGTTCGGTCGACCTCATTAACAGTTCGATTGATTTCTGCTCTGCTTTTTGCACGGTTTATATTGATTTACGTCGATCGCCTGCTAAGTGCCCTTGATCAATGTCGGCTGCCGTATAACAATAAAAATAAAACATTCAAAAGAAAATAGTTTTAAAAAATCCGGAGATGATTGCCATTCAGCTTAACCATATACATTCGCCGCCGCTTTAGCTTCAAAGGGTCTAAAAGAACTGAGTGATCACACCACAGACAGCAGATAAAACGGTTTTGTACAGATGTTTTCAATTATTGATGGTTATGTGGCCATAACGTGGCGGACATCTTAACAAGAGTTATTGGCCTACTTATAGTGAAGTAGTGTCACAAGGGATCCGTGCCATGTAGAACAAGTGGTTTGTTGTTTGTGTTATTTACAACCAGATTAATCTCGCATACATTGAAGTCACGGAAAGCAAAAGAAGTGAAAGTAGATGAAAAGATAACCGACTCCAGCCACTAATGGAGAATATAACTGTTTTATGAGAAATAACTTCCAAGTAACTCAGTTACTAAAGTTGTACAGTTATACGACTCACACGTGAAACACACGTGGTGTAAGTAGCGCAAGAACAAAAATACAGAAGTAGCAAGCGCTGCCGGGGCTATAGCATCGGATACGCGCATGATAATAACAGCAACTAGGGAGACGAATGAGAATAATCGAGGGCTCGATCATTTGTTTTTTACAGCCATATAAGACAATATACAAATCATAGAATAAATTTAATTGTTGTTTAAATTTAATTGAAATGCAAAAGTAATCCGGAAAAGGAAATGGAAGTGGACGAAAACAAAACATGCCAGAGATTGGAGCCGAATCCAAATCTTCCGCAATACGTGTGTGATGTTCTGCCATGTGTATGCGTGTACTATACCAGCCACTCAGAGTGTTAGCCTCACGTTGTTTCACTCACGGCCATGGCAGTGGACTTGAAACAACTTTCAACCGCAAGCGTCACGCAGTACGTGAACTAAGGACCAGGCAACTGTCCCATTGCTAAACCCTCCTCAAGGCGTGAAGGCTAGCAAAGCCAAAAACCTTGCTATTCATTCGAGAGAGATGAAGAAGGGGAACCGAGAGCTTCTATTCTTCTACATCCGCCACCATAGACTTCAGTGCCTCTGGCTAGACGTTTCAGACGTAGTACGTATGCGAAAATAGCCGAGACAGTGGGCGGGCGGATGGCTGTCGCGGTGGCTCGATAACAGGGCATCGTGGGCGTAATGTTAAAGGTGTGCGTGCTTCTTCCATCTCAGGCAAGTTGTACCATCCAGCTTAATTTACATTTCCTTACTATTTTTACATTTCAATAAAAATGAACAGTTAACTTATTTTATTCTGTCTCTGGCATCATTGCCTCGTGGCTAAATGTAGGTGTAAATAAATAAATAAATAAATAAATAAATGAATAAATAAATAAATAAATAAAAAAGCACCTTGGTTCCCCTTATCCTTCTCGCTTGTTGCTTCTATTGTGATGCACACAGCCAATGATGTAGTCCTGCCAGTATTTACTCCACCTGCATTTTAGTTCTCCCGCTGTTGGCACCACTTGCGCTTCACGTATGGGTCGTATAACTGTGCAATTTCACTAGCTAAGGTGCTGGGAGGTTATCTTTTTTTAAAGAAAACAGTGAGTTTCTACATTAGTGATTGGAGTCGGTTAGGTAAGATTTCAAGTATCAAGCTGGAGCGTGGTAAAGGCGGAGGCTCATCAGCCCAGTCGCTGAGCCCGTGATAAGGAGCAACTACACTTGACGGGAACACGAAAATTAGCCGACTCAACTTGCACTATTGCAGTTCAGCAAACCGATCTGGCAACGTGAGACGGATGTTCATTTGTCTACCTGAATGTGGCCAACGCATCTGGCTTTAATAATTGCCTGTTCCTTTCAGTGGCTTCAAGAATTTAGGCCCAGGCTCTCTGTGCTCGCAGAATATTAGCAGTGAACCAATTTTATTGGAGTAATTGATCGAGAGAGTGATACGGAAAGATTCATGAACCGAAGCTCAAAAATTGAGGATTGTTGGCATTGTTAGATACAGTGATTTCAGCCAATAATCAGTGCACATTCTTTGCGTGCCGCGATTGTATGCATATTTCGCTATGTTATTGTGAAATCCAGTCAGTACAGGAGAGATAGATTGAGTTTGCCTTTAGCGACACAGTTCTGAAGAAATCTGGCAATTTTAGGTCACTATCCAGCAGTGCTTAGGCAATTTCGCTGCTTGTAATGTAAAACAGCGCGGCGCATCAGTTTGTGAAGAGAACTTACACCAAGGTACACAAACTACACATATTCGTATGCATTATTCTCCCAGGTGAGCAGAAATATAGGTGACTTATAGGAAAAATATAGGTGAACAAATAGGCGAAATTTAGGTAAAGCGTGAATTACCCCCAGGAAAGAATGCTATGACTATGGCATGTTACTCTGCAGATAGATCAGTGTCCTGTTTGCAGCCAAGCATGTAAAGCCCTCGGAGGCATCTGTAACATTCATATACGCACACAAGCAGACCCATACGTATAAGTATGAACAACCACACAAACACCAGATGAACTCGCTACTTCGTTAACGGTGGTGCGAAATGACGAAGCCCTAATGACATTTGATAAATAGAAACAACTATGGGCTGCGATGTCTTCGTACGAGACCGAGGTAATGCAAGCAATAAAAACAGTTGCCGGAAATGTTGGTTCCAAAAGAAAGTCTGTGGAGCAATGCTTCGGAGCTCGCCCTTCTTGCGCTATTGGCCATGAACTGAAGGGGCGGTAGGCCGGAGGTGCGAAGTTGACTTAGGTTCCCTTAGCACTGTGCCACGAAGAGAGAATTTGCTGCCGTAAGAGAGAGAGTAAGGTCGCACTGGCCACATCTGTAGAACGAGTCCGCACATCACCTTTTTGTTTGTGTGCTTTTTTGCTCCATTCATCTACGTGTCTGGACTTACCTAGAGCCCATTTCTGCACGGCCCAATGTGACAGAGGTGAGCGGTCGTCAGGGCATCCAAGGTTCACCGCTGGTTTCGCAGCGTACGCGGTGCCTTTTCCCCGCCTCTCTCCCCATTTTTCTCTTTTTCTGCCACCCGGCAGCGCCGCGGTTCGAATAAGGAAACAGAGGATAACAGCGAGCAGCATCTTCGTTGACTGGCGTTAATTGCCACAATGGTTGGCTGACTTGCGGAGGATAAAAAAAAAACGGTGGGGGAGAAATGCAACAGAAGCAAAGCGAAAGTCAAGATACGCGCAGGCCATTCCACTCGGAGAGGTAAATAGACAATGCTACACTTGCCATCGCGCCTTCACACTTGAGAGGGTGCTATATGTTTTCATGCCACTTTTGCTTCCCCCCCCCCCCCCCTTGTATACTTCAAGCCAGAGCCGCCAGGAAAGAAGGCTGTTCGTGTTGCTTGTCCGCTCCCTTCGTGACGCGCATTCGACCACCGCAGCATCCCTGTTTACTCGCCCGAGCACTGCAATTTGGGCCAGCCGCTTTATGCCTTCTCTTTACGGCCTTTGTGCTGCTTGTCGGAGATGTCGCTCCCTGTTTGTTTCCGCCACTTTCTCTCACCCTCTCTAGTTTTTTTCCCCCTTCGCCTTGACGCATGGGAAGCGGTGTAAACTCGACGAGCTCCGTTTTTTGTTTCTTTTTCATTGAGAGTGTTCTCTGCCTCTGAGCGGCATTCACGTTTACGTTGCAAGCACCCGGTGCAGCGTTAACGCAAGCAGTGTTTCTTTTTTCTTTTTTTTCTTTTTCGTACTACGGATACTCCAGCTTTCCACCCGCTAAATTTTCGCATTCTTCGTTTCTGTCATCTTCTTTTTCTTCTTGAGCACCCGCTACCGCGCTAGACACCTCTCACTGAAGCGCGGTCGCGGCGCCGCTTGAAATCGCTCTGCTAAGCTGCTTCCTTAAATTACTGTCATTCTATTTTGGCCTAGGTTGCTCTCGACTCTGTGGTAAACAAATTTGAAGACAGCTTAGCAGGCGCAGAAGCCTTCATCCTAGCGGATAATTTATGCAGCGTGCTTCATGGAAACAATTTTAATCGCGTTTTAAACTGTAACACAAAATTGCGAAATTACTGCGCTTTATGTGACGCGCTGCATCGGCTTCTACACCACGAGCTGGAGCAGCTGCGGAACGCTCTATTATTATTATTATTATTTTCACACAGGAAGAACTATGGTCCTAAACATAAAGGTCGTGTCACATAATTTACACTATAAGATAAGAACTTCTCTTTCGTTTTCATTTAGTTTGTTATAAAACCTAAACCTTTCCAGAGGTGCAACAAAATGACGCCAAGTATATATAAAATATTATAAGGTGAAGTAACTAATATTAAACAAAAGGAATCATATTTCACTGACTCCATGGCCTGGAACTGATTTCTTTTTTTCATTTATTTATTATTTCTAATGATTGCGATATGAGACGATTAAGTGACCTATTTTACCAGGATATCACCACTTAGTAAACGACACTAATAGAGAAAACTACCATTTTGTTTGCATGCTTTCTTGTTACTCAATTGTGCTCAAACACTGCTGGGAAATGACCAAGAAGTCAGCAGCTGGGGGGATGGGGGAGTATAATTCTACATTCTGTGGTACTTGAGAAAGAGAAGTGTGCTTTAAATAAATAATGCAGGGACTATACCGAATTCACTGTCATGTATACAACTGACTTTCCGCATGATACAGAAATGCACGTTGCAAAACGCTAAATACCTCATGCAGACTTAAGCACTCTCAGATATTCTAGATTTAAGTACACTCGTTTTAATGAGTTCAAATGTAAAGCTTTATGAAACCTTAACGAGTCAGAGTGTGGAGCTAGTTGGTTCATGAAATGGAATAAAATTTAAAAAAGCGCTAAAGAAAAAAAAGTACGGACAAAACAGGGAAGAGCATGAGCGCTTGTGCTCCTCTCTGTCTTGTCCGTGTTTGTTTAGCGCTTTTCATTGTATTCCATATTATGAAACCTTCTGTTGGCAGCTGTCTGGCCAAAATTTTTTGATAGTTTTTATTGTTCTCGTCTGTTAGATCTTCTATTAGCGAAAAATAATTCATTCAGACAATTTTGGTGGATCAGGTTTATTTTCATTTCGAAGTATTTCATCATGAGGAGTTTCGATTTGTGGTCTTTGTAATAGGTTGCAAAGTTTGCACAGGTGCCCTCTACAGCGATCCTGACGTACTTATGGCATTGTGGCAGTTCAAGTAATGTGGCCGACCTTGACACGTGAAGGGATCGAATCACCCTGCGACGTCACTGCATGCTTGTGCATCTGGATTGCAGCGCTCTCAATCGTGTTTCGAAAGAACGAAGCCAATATGCCTATTGCAAAAAAAAAAGTGATTGGCATTGAGCGCACGTCTCTATCATCGTTGTGAAGATGCAATGCCCCTGCGGTTCTAAATGATAAGCCATAGGCAACCGCTGAATGCGGTAGCAAACACAATCGCCTGCTTTCGGTAGGCATGCGGACTTCGTTCTTTCGAAAGACTATTGAGAGTGCTCATATCCAGAAATGCAAGTGACTTTTTTTCCTTTTTTCACAGCGAAGCTGTATATGGCTAGCCGATTCGTCCGTCCGTCTATCGCCTGTACGCCGAAAGCTCCTCCGGCGCAACCCCATGCGCATGAGCGGAAAAAAAAAGAGAAACAGAGGCGCGCGATTGGCTACGCCAGTAGTGATGTCGTTGCTCTCCGTCGTGACCTAGCGCGCGCGCAGCAGTTTCTCTCCGGCTCCGAAATGGGCAGGCCATGCGTCATACGTACTCCTGAAGAGCAGGCAGCTTTCGATCAGCAAGGCCTCGAGCAGAACCGGGAACGAGCTCGTCTAGCCGTGCCGATGCTGCAGCCCGGGTACAAGAACAGGCTTGTGCAGCCGAGCGCAAGCAGCAACTGCGTACCGAGGATCCGGCAGCCTACCAAGCCGTCGTTTAAGGAACCATCGGGATTAACACAGTGATGAACACCGAGGCCATATATATATGCATATATGTATATATATATATTACAAGCTAACAACCACTGACACCAAGGACAACATAGGGGAAATAACTTGGGCTTAATAAATGAACTAAAGAAACGATAAATTAATGGAAATGAAAGTGATGAAAAAACAACTTGCCGCAGGTGGTGAGGAGCGATCCCACAACCTTCGCGTTTCGCGTGCGATGCTCTACCAATTGAGCTACCGCGGCGCCGTTTCCTCATCCACTTTCTTGGGTATTTATGTTTCCTAGTAGAACCCTGGGATTGTTAGCCAGCGCCACCACTAACAGACCTTGGCGGCGGATGTACAACGTTCTTTCTGCCGCAGGCGTCACGAGAACGTCATCTTTTTGGGTGAAGGCAACCGGTCAATAAACCCACACATGCTACCTGAAGGCATCTATGTTACCGGATTGGAGACCCTCGTTATGTAATAAACGAGAAGAAAAGGGGTTAACCGAGGGGCCCAATTTTTATTAGTCATATCATAAGAAGGCCAACAAACACTGACACCAAGGACATCATAAGGGAAATTACTTGTGCTTAATAAATGAAATAAAAAACGATAAATTAATGGAAATGAAAGTGGTGAAGAAACAACTTGCCGCAAGTGGGGAACAATCCCACAACCTCCGTATTTCGCGCAGGTGGGGAACGATCCACAAGCGCCGCGAAATGCGAAGGTTGTGCGAAATTCGAAGTGCGAAGTGCGAAGTTCGGCAGTATGTCCTTCAGGTCGACCTCACCACTTTTCCATTGCTCCAGTGCTTTTTTTTTTTGTGAGTTGAAACCAGTTGTTCATAGGTGCGCCAACTGAAGGAATAAAGCCCTACATCAGGGAATACCCCCATTTTTGCGTACTCAGGTCGCCATTATATTTACTTATTTATTTATTTATTTATTTATTTATTTACAGAATACCTGCGTCGCCTCGAAGGCATTATGCAGAGGGGACAGTTAGAGAAAGACGTATTAAATTGTTCACAGAAATAGGTAAAATAATATCTAAAGCAACATCAAGCTGAAAACATACAATACGTAAACATTTTAAAGCATAACATAAAATTATAACAAAATTAAGGCAGTAATGCAGTGTCACAAACACAGGCGGGAATAAAACTAATCATTATCAGATACTGAAACACACTCCTCCGGTAACAAATTCCAGTCCGTCTCAGGTTGCGAAAAAAGAAAGTATTTGGCACAACGGTGCGAATTACAGCTGCATTCGCGCACCTGCTCTGACATGTCGAGTCGAGTCGAGACATAAGAATACAGGTAGTTGCAGCTGTGAATTCCTGTTTGATTATAGAAGATACGGTGGAAGAATTCCAGTTTTAAATTTTTTTCTTCTGGAGATTAACGTTTCGCAACCCAGCAATGCTTTTATTTCGGTGATGCTTTCGAAAGTGTTGTAATTATTGGAGACGAAGCATGCAACCTAATTTTGAAGTTTTTTTCTATTACTTGTATCAAATAACCTTTCGTTTCGAACATGTAACCTTCATTACTGTTTACGCTTCAGCTTCAGTTCGGGTGCAGGCGCGTTCCAAGAATAGGCTCAGGTGTAGTTCCGGCAAAATTTTTGGTTAGGGTGAGCTTTTCGTTTAAGGTTCGGGTTCGGTTCAGCCCCCTGTTTGGACGGAACTGGCTCTGCTACAAGAGCAGTACTCTGGTGCGCGACTGCCGGGCACAGGACACAAAGAGAGACGGGTAGCACGTACTCGACTTGCGAGTTCGACCGTGTGCAGGATTCCATGGCTGCCCAAGCCCGTCCACAGATACCCAGTACAGAGAGCTGTGCGGACTTTTCCCAGTCTCCTGCCCCGTATCTCGCACTGTAACTACCACTTTTCTAGGGAAATGTAAGTTCTTACAAGAGCAGTGCCCACTAAAGAAATTTGCAGCCTTAAGGGTGTTTTCTTTCGTCTATAACTCATCCCCTCACACACATATAAAATAAGGTGTGTCAATGAACTGATACACGCATATGAAAGGGTGATTTACTTTTAAATTTCACTCTTTCTCCAAATAGGTGTTCCTCCGAAATGCACACTGCATTTTCTTTTTACAAGCGATATTCTTTATTCTATCACTAACCTAGCTTTCCGGATCATTCTAAGGAATATCGAAGTGCTTTCTGAGACGTTTCTAAAAAAATAAGCCAGGAAAAAATGATTATTTATTGGCATCCCCTTTGTAACGGGGTGGCGACCAATAGTCTCCTAACCTGCTAGAGTTTATCAGGTATACTACAGATTCTTTTCATTAAAGCATTTCTGTATACGTAAAAGCTAGGCACGACTCCACCTGAATTCAAACTGTGGACCTACAGAGCGCCAGTCAGAAGTGTTACCTCTTGGCGACTCCACCGGCACCACCACATAGAATTAAAGAGCCCTGAAAGAATGCGATGGCGCTTCTGGCTGCTCGGGTAGGCTGGCGAAATGTTCGTAGTTTATCTATAAATCAGCGCCAAGGTGAAAACAATTTAGGCGAAGCTAGCAGTAAGATATTAAAGGAAAGGAAGGGGAGAGGAGGACAAAGGTAGGTTGTGTCTCCTCACTCTACGACCGGGGTGCGCCACCTTCGAAATAAAAGCTTTATTCTTATCGGAAGTATTATTGCTCTGCGTCACCTGCGAATGTTTATTCTAACCGACGCAGCATGAAACAGTGCAAGCATTACTGCGCATAATATTGCGCCAACGCCGACGCTACAGCAGAAAGAACATGCGCCTGAAGAACTATGATTGGCTGACGCGCTCTGATTCACTGATGCTTGGCTTCTGATCTATGAGATAACACGGCTTAAGCAATGTAAACAAAGCCAGTGGTCAAAAGCGAACGACAGGATGAGAAATAAAATAAAAGAAAAAAGATCTGTCTCTCCACTTCATCACCGCGATGTCATCATGACATCCACAGCCTACTATCACCATATTATGTGCTCGGACACTGACTTGGCGCGAACATCTGGGAAATAATTACGGCAGAAACTCCACTGGAGTTGCCCAAGTATGCGTAAGTATTGTGCCACTTGCTAATCTCCAGTCAGCCCGGTGTCATTATCAAGCTTGATCAAATTATCAAGCTATCAAATTTGATCCGACCAGTTTAAACCATTACGAATCCTTATCGGTTGTTATCAACATTATTGCAATCGATCGATACTGGTAAACCTTATAGGACATGATCCAAGCCTTATCAACTATTATCGGTTCTTATCAACTTTATCGGATTTCATCCGACCCTTACCAACCATTATCGGTCCTTATCAAGCTTATTAGAATTACGCCGACCATTATAAGCCCTTATCGCTATTTAGCACCTCATCCATCCGCGTCGAGCCATTATTAACCTTGATGAGACCCATATAACACGCGCATGGGCCCTCAGCGGTGAAGGGACGCCCCAACGGAAGGCGCATCCCATGACCAGCGAATTGAATCGGGGATGTGACGTGTTTGGCATTAAATGTTCGCATAATTGGAATTTCCCTAATGTCTATATCCTGTGCTCCCGGTCGGCTCTACAAGTGGTTCTAGAAAAGCTTCTATCCCACCATAACCAAACCATTCAATAAAGCCTTCATACAAACTGTTCACCGTGGACATTTGTTTTGTATCGCCGCTACAACATATTCATATGACCCAGATATATTCACCTTCTGCAAGCGTGGGTGTTTAGCAAACAACAAAGATGAAAGAAAGAAAGAAAATAGTGGGTGTTCAGCCCAGTGGGTATGACACTTTGCTTCTGGGCGTGGGCTCGTAGGTTCGAAACTCACCCCCGCTAACGTTTTAACAGCGTAGCTGTTCTAAGGCAAGCCTTCGCCGTCCGTTATCCGCTGTCACGCAGTGGGGCAGCGGACAGAGCGCGGGCCGGGCGAGGGGGGAGGAGTGGGGTATAGGGGAAGGTGTTTCGCCCGCGCGCACCCTTTCGCCCCATGGATTCCGATCGGCGCTAGCGCCAGCGCGATCTCGCACGAGAGCGACAGCGCCAACGCCGCGCAAATCTCGCGCTTCGAGAGCGAGAAGTGCAAGCAAAGCGCTAGCCGTGGGAAGCCCTTACCGCCGAGCATGGAGAACGGGAAGCGCAAGCCAAGCGTCGGTGGAGGCCAGCCAACCTCACTTTCAAGAGAAGGCAACTCAAACGAAGCGTCAGCAGAGGAAAGCTGACCCCCAACTTCGAGAGTAGGAGGCCGAGCAGAGACGTCGACGCAGAGATTCCTCCCACGGAGGGTGCCAATGGACGGTTCAAGAGGGAATTCCACGACCATGACGGCGGCCACAGTTGCAAGGTGTGTGATAAACTGTGGTTTGATCAGAAACTCATGCAACTGAAGAGTGTGCGCAATCGGGAAACGAAGCTCGAATCTAGCAAACGACGGCAAAGAGATAAAAGACTTTCACGAAATTCGCTCTAAACACGAGTTGAAACTTGAGAAAACGACCACCAGCTTCTCTGATTTGGCAGCTTTGACTGTGTGGAACTGGCTTTACTTTTTCCTTTCAAATTTACTAAAACGGAAACCTTAAGTGGCTCGTTGCAATGGCTCATACCCGAAAAAAGCAGCGTTATGTTCAGTGATGCAAAAATATGATGCAAAAATATCATCATCAGGAATGGCTCATACCCCCTTAAGAAAGCATTGATGCAATGGCTGAATATGAATGACGAGGCGAAAGAGAAACAAAACGAGGGGGAAGAAGAAGAAGACGCTGTTCGATCTGTTGTCACCTCAGCTCTGTAATTTTTCCATAAGTTTTGCTATTCATTGAGTGAGTTATTTATATCCTTGTAAAACGGCCGCATCTTTAAGGCGGTACTGTCCCTATGGAAAGGGTACGGCTGCTCCGGCGCCGGCATCTTTAAAGGGAGCCAGCGTGGCGGAGGCGGCCATGGCCTCACAAGGCGTGGAGCTGCCAGTCATCAGGGACGATCAGCAGTCCAGTGCGTCAACACCGCTCAGTGGGGACGACTGTACTATCGTCGACCCTGACGAGGAAGTGGCTGATATGGCGGAAGTGGACAGCGACGGCTTCAAGGCGGTGAGTCATCGGAAGCAAAGAACGGTCGGAATCCCAGTGGTAGTTTTACCAACAGAGAAAGGTGCTGATTTGAGAGAGCGGAACCCTATCAGGCTCTTCGAAGCCATTAAAGTACTGCTGGGATCTGCTCCGATTCGCAGTCGCTTCACAACGCAAGGTGCTCTTCATCTAGATATCGCAACGGAAGAGCAAGTTGACATTCTTCTCCGGTGCTCTCAGGTTGGTGACATAAGAGTTAAAGCCCGGTTGCCCCACTCCTACATGACTAACACATGTGTTATTAGGGGAGTACCAGTGTGGTATTCGGAAGGCGACCTTCTTGACTACTTGAAACCGCAAGGTGTTTTGCACGTGAAACGTATGATGCGCCGGGTGGAGACTCAAGAAAAAGAATGGCAGCGAAGCCTACTAACTGTGTTGTGCTAACGTTTGCTGCCAACACCGAGCGCCCAGAAATAATTGACCTCGCTTTTATCAAGCATGCAGTCAAAGAATTCGTTGAAACTCCTCCCCGATGCTTTAAGTGCCAACGCTTTGGGCATGTAGCCAAAGTTTGCATCAACGATCAACGTTGCAAACGATGTGGTGGCGCCCGCGATTACAAAGCCTGCAAGGCAGATTTGCTTGCGCTAATTGTGGGGGTGACCATCCAGCGAGTTTTGGTGGCTGCCCCTGCTGTGTAAGCGTCTTACACCGTCGAGTGTCCTTCATTAGCTGTCCCAAACCACAACCTACTGAGAGGCCGATACCTGGAAGTCACAAGTTCCCTGCGTTAGAGTCGGAAGTTCGTGGCGGGGTAACAACCAACGTCAGTAAGCGACCTGACCCTAGCAAGACGGCAAAGTCCTCTGTGGTGAGTCGGTTGTTCGATCTGCTTCAGCCAAAAGTGTCCAAGTTCCTCAGCGACCAGATCACAGCCGGACTCGAAGACAAGGAGGACATTCCCTTGCCTCAAAAGAGACGAAGAAACCAGCTGCAGCGGCCAAGAGTGGGTCCCAGTCCGCATCTTTTGTTGAAGTTGTGAGTCAGTGCGTCCAGCAAAATAAGGTGCTCAAAAATCGGAATCTGTCCGACCTTCTGCGAGTTTTGTTTGAAGTCCTCCGTTCATATGTTCAAGCGATGCAGACTGGCACCCTGAAGAACTTTCTACAGCTCGTTCTTTCCTTTGAGTCCACGATTACCGCCTTCGCAGCGAACTTACCTGATAATATGGCTAGTTTTCTTGAACCTCGTGCAACTAAAGATCACCGAAATGTGCCGTTTATTATGCAATGGAACTGTGCTGGGATTATAAGTCGATTAGCAGAACTGAAATTATTTTTGAAAGAAACTTGGGTTCCAGTATTGGCCCTCTCGGAGGCTGGCCTACCAAGGGGGAGATCTTTGACTGGATATGTCGCACACAAGAATTGCAGCATAAAGTCATTTCCCGCAGGAAGTGCCGCCCTTTACGTATGAAGAGAGATTCCTCATGTGGATGTGAACGTCACCGATCTTTGCACCGATAGTATTGAGGTAGCGGCTGTGAGGATACGGCTCGGCTTCCGAACTCTTTCTGTTGCATCCGTATACGTGTCTCCGCGGAAGAAGGTAGCCATGGATTTGTTTCTCCAGCAGCTTTGTGACCGTTTCCCAGCGCCCCGAATTATCTGCGGTGACTTCAACGCCCATCACTCTGTCTGGGGTGAAAGGAACACAGACTCCCGCGGACGCAAACTTGTAGAAGTTATCTACAGTTTTGACCTATGCGTGGCCAATGACGGAAGTCCTACTTTCTTCCGGCCTCCAGCCTCAGCCACATCTATAGACCTAACCTTGCATTCACCTGACGTCCATGTGAAGCGGTCAACTGCACCTGACCGCATGGGAAGTCATCACTATCCAATTTTAGTGTTTACTGCCGACTTCCATATGCGCGGCGCTAAAATGAGCCATGTTGTTAATTGGGACAAATACAGGGAGCAACTTGCAAGTGTTTCTGGAGATGTGATAGACAGAATGATTTATGGTAAGATGGCTGCTACCACGGCGGTCAAGTTGCCTAATCATTTTCCGACTCCGGATTTAAAACTCAGGAACCATTGCGCAGTGCGCAGAAGGGCGGAGAGACAACTGATGCGGAAGAAGGACGACAGATCCTTGAAGACGACCTTCAACAGGCTTAACTCTGCCATTCGACGCCATACGAACAAGCTCTGTAGGTCGCAGTGGGCGTCCTTCTGCGCTAGCTTGACTTTTTTCACCGATGACGAGAATTGGGCGAGTCATTGGTAGCCTTGCTGGTGATTCTCGTCCTAGTAAGCCTTTCGAAACGCTTTCACTGCTCAAGCAGAAACCTCTCGCGTGCTTGGCAGAGGAATTTGCAGATGCATTTGTACGTGCAAGCTCAGGAATTCATCCATGTGCTCTGCCTGCAACTTCTACGTCTGTTATGGCCACCCCGTTCACACTTAGAGAGCTACAGACAGCACTCAGCAGCCTGCGGCGTCGATGTGCACCAGGTTCTGACGGCATTACCAACCAGATGATGCAGAACCTACCTCTAGAACACCGGAAGATGCTCCTAAGCTATCTCAATCGAGTATGGGAGACCGGCGACGTTCCTCCTTCATGAAAGGTGGCTTGTGTTGTCCCAGTGCTGATGCCCGGCAAAGAAATGACAGACTTGGCTTCGCATCGCCTTGTATCACTGACGTCGTGTGTGGCTAAGCTCATGGAGAAGCTGGCAAGTAAGTGTTTATCTTGCACACATGTTTAAGCGCGCAAGATAGCGTCTTGGACTTGATAAGCCACATTGAACATCAAAGTGCTTTCGGCCTCTCAACACTAGATATTTTCCTAGACGTATCAAAGGCTTATGATAGCGTCCTTCAAAGCTCAATACTAAATAGCTTGCAGGCCATGGGCGTACAGGGCTATCTTCTGCGATTCAGTCACTCACTTATCAGTGATCGTAAAATTCAAGTGCGGTTAGGAAGTATCATAAGCACCGAAAGGGCGGTATCGCGAGGTGTACCTCAGGGAAGTGTTCTTTCCCCGACGTTGTTTAATGTTGTAATGACTGGTCTTCCAGCTGAACCGCAAAAACATTGCAGGCATATCCATATGTCGATATACGCGGACAACATTTGTATTTGGTTAAGCGGATATCAACACAAGCGTTTAGCTCTGATAGCTCGACAGGCATTACTTTCAGTTCAAAATCACCTTCAAGGTGTTGGGTTGGCTCTCTCGGTGGAGAAATCTGGCTTCATCATGTTTCCAGGTCGAGGAAGACGGTATGCGCGGCTGAAGATAGACCTTGATCAATCTAGCCTTCGTCAATTGAAACACAAGCGCTTTTTGGGCGTCATTATTGACTACCGTCTACAGTGGCGACGAGCTGTGGACTCTATTGTGACATCACTATCTCCGCGTCTCAATGTGATCCGTAGAGTTGCAAGTGAGCAATGGGGAAATCACCCTTCTTCAATGATCAGGCTGCACGATGCACTAGTCACGAGTCGAATAATGTACCAGCTCCCTTTAATTTCCCCCTCACTATCACAGCTGGAACGACTTGAGGCTTTGCGCAGAAAGGGCCTAAGGAGGGCTCTTGGCGTTCCGCACACTGCTCCTAACAATGCAGTACTTTATGAGTCTCTATCGAGACCTCTCAACCTAGTCGCTTCACAAAGGTTATTGAGGCAAATTGGCCGCCTCAAACAGACGATAGCCGAGCAAGCCCTTCAACAGAGCCTTCGAAAGAGATCTGAGTCCCGAGCGTACTTAGCCCTTAATACTCTTGGTTACCTGGGTCTTGACGCTAGAGGTCGAACTAAGAGGTTGAAACCACCTTGGTCTTTCGCGAGCCTCAATTGTTCGTTGACAATTCCTCACGTTCGTGCTAAGCGGAGTTCTCCTTTGGCGGCAACGCGTTCGCTCGTACTGGAACATCTTGAAACTGAATATGCACGTCATCTTCAAATTTTTACTGATGGCTCTGTGGACAAGCTCAGAGGATCTAGTGTAGCTGCTTTTCACATTCCCTCTTTGAAGTATGATTGGTGGGTTCGTTTCACTGCAGTTGTGTCCTCCACAGCGGCCGAAAGCGTTGCCATTGAGGCAGCTCTAAAGAAGCTACGGTTTTGTACGCCTCGATCTGTTGTCATTCTCAAAGATTCGAAATCCGCCCTTCAAAGGTTAGAGCACGGGTTCCCTACTGATGTATTATGTCTAAGCTCCCTACGCTCGGTGCATAATCTCCATATCAAAGGCTTCTCCATACGATTCCCTCGCACATAGGTATCATAGGCAACGAGATGGCGGACAGCCTCGCCCATAGAGCGCTGTCTGGAAATCCTATGAGAAAAGTGCCTCAAGAGGACAAGAGACTCTTCAGAGAAGCGATGTCGTGCCACTTCAGTTCTTTGCGGAGCTCACCTCACAAGCCATGTGTGACGAAGGGTCTCAAAAGAAACCAAGCCACTTCGCTACTTCGAATTCACACGGGCTCGGCTCGTGCCCCTGCGTGGATGTATAAGACTAGCCTGGCGTTGTCTCCATTATGTTCAACGTGTGGTGTGTGCGGTGACATAGAACATTACCTTATGTGCTGTACCCTGTATAACGCGGAAAGGAGTGTCTTATTCGGGTCCCTCAAGAAGACAGGAATTCCCCACAGTTCTCTTCAGGACATTGTTTTCCCGCGCGGGAACCAGTTAGATAGGAAGGAGGTTTCTCGCCTTCATTTAAATTACCTGCAGGACACGGATTGGCCTCCACATGATGACCTTAGAAGTGATTATGTGTAGTTGTGAGGTCTGTGTCTGATTTATATGATTTATGTACTTTAAGTGTCGCTACGGTGGAGCGATTGCCAGCAGCTACTGCAAGGCTAATCCCACCAGTAGCCTACAACCGCTCAACTCAACTCAACAACGACAGAAGGAGCAAACGAAAGATAGAAAGAAAGGCGGAAAGAAAGAGGGAACGAAAGAAAGAACGAAATAACCTTTAGGTAGCGCATTAGGTGCTCGCATGTGTCGTTGAGGAGGTCGACCTACAGCGCCGTACGTTTACTTCACACTGCGGCTCGTTATGTCTTGCAAGAAGTCTGTCCCCCCCCCCCTCTATTGTATTACTTAACGCGTTACCACGTGCGCAGCAGTCTTTCGCCTTCACGTGTTGCAGGAGTGTAACATGCTGCAGAATTTTTCGTTTTACTTATGCGTTAATTCCTTTACAGCGATTCGTCTTACGTGACAGACAGACCGACGGCTTTCTTCGTTGGGTAGGCATACAAATGAATAAATCTGTGCGGATTTTTGTGGAAGTGCCCGATAACCTTTAAATTCTCTAAGGTGCATGTTTTACACAAGACACTCTTTTAGCAAAATTAATGTAATGGAAGGGTGCACTCAGGGTGCTCTGCTAACGAGTAAGCCCATCTTAGAAATATTCAGAAAAATGAAAAGTGTAAGGAGGGTGTTTCGACATTCAATCCACCCTCGAGGGTGCAATTTTTCTTAGTGTGTGTGTTTTTACAGAGTACGGGGGCTACAAGATCACGAAAGTTCGTGTTTATTGAATGGGACCATCCGCGTATCATAGCATGCCCCTTGATAACATTCGTAATACTTTTTCTCATCGAGAACCGGCTTTTACTACCGTACATCGCTGAATATCATCCTGCTCGATGGTGTAACATTTCTTGTTATGCTATGTAAGATCAAATATTTGCAAACTGTTTTTGCTGTCGCAGCTTTCATATATTCACAAAGTCCTTAACTGATCGAACATGCACGTGATGACATTTCAAATTATCTTTGCGTATCTTGGATGGTGTTAGTCGTAATGGGATAGCTTGCTTCGTGTATCGGATAACTTGTTACATCAACGAGCTGGCTTGAAAGAGGTGGCTGCTGTCTGGGGTTTTATTTACCTGAAGGGTAGTTGCACGATTCGTTCAGCTCGAATTTGTATGTCGTCCGTTCGTCATCGCTGTAGCAAGAGCACGTCTGACTAGTCATCTGGCTATCTCTCCCCCCCCCTTCCCCCTTTATTTTACCGCTGCTCACCACAGGCAATAGGACTCAGTGAAGAGTCCGTTATTCCTAAAATCCGGTTTCTTGCTATAATAGTTGCTTAATGCTCGCCGGTTACTATTTCTCCCTTTCAATTACAGTGCTTCCATGGCAGTTTTAATTGCCATGATTAAATGTCCCGTGACTTTCCTTTGTAACCTGCCCTCAAGTAATTTCAAATGGTGAGACCGGTAAAGCTTTTTTTTCATTATGAAGTTTTACGTGCCAAAACAACGATCAGGTTATTAGGCACGCCATAGTGGAAGATTTCGGAATAACTTGGATCGCCTGGGGTTCTTTAACGTGCACCCAAATCTAAGAACACGGGTTTTTTCGCATTTTGTCCTTATTTAAATGTAGCCGCCACGGCCGGGATTCGATCTCACGACCTCGTGCCCAGCAGCCTAACACCATAATCACTAAGCAACCACGGCGGGTCCGGTGAAGCTTGGCGTTGAGTTAAGAATAAGCAAGCAAAACTTCGCGATCCATTTCGAATCCTCTTTTAAGTCGACCCAGCTACAGCAGCGAAGACTTTCTTGGACAGATGGACTAAGAAACTTACGTGTACAAAAAACGTGCGCAATGAGCCTTATTGATTAAATCGAAGCACCTGCGCATTAGTTGTACATCTCAAAGGTAAAAGAAAAGAATAAGAGATAACGGTAGTGCATAAGGTAGAATACAATAATCAGTCACGTAACACTAATAAAAACGCAATTGGCATGGGCACTTCGCTACGGTGGAGGATAAGACAGCATCACTTGTCACATTGGTTCAAAGTTGAAATTGCACGCTTTTGCACATGCGGAGATGAGAGGCACTGTGCAAAGAGGCTAACACACGGTAATGAGCTCGGGAAATGCAAATTCAGAGCGTCACCTCATCAGACCAGCTCACTTTCACACGCGCAGAATTCCCGCACGTAATTGGATCGCCCAGGAAGATGCGAAATTATAATGCATGTTCGGCGCGTCGTAGGGGGCCTAATTTAAAATTTATTTACGTGGTAGCCAAATTATGCGAGTGTTTTAATGCGAACGCATTGAAGATGCGCCCGAACCGAATTGAACGATATGAACGATATGTCGTTGACGCATTAACAAAGCATTTCCTTATTCGGCTTTTCGCAATGACCGGCTCAAGCTCGTAGAGAATTATAGTTGTCTCGTAATCAGCACTGAAAACATGTCTTTATTGGCTGTTTGTGGTTTTCAAGAGATATAACAAGCGCTACATTTTATCTACTTTTCTTGAACCATGTAAGCAGCAATGCACTTCATATAACACGCATTAGAGAAATATACAGGGCTACTCTATTTAAACGATGCAAACCAAGCGTTCGTTAAAATAACTTCCTTGTAAAGACCCCCTCTTGCTAGAGAACAAAATGTCCATTCAGGATGCACATACTGCTAATAATTGGTTCGTGCCACAAAAATACACCACATACGGTCGACCAATGCTTGCTTATTATACCCAACGTTTTTTATTGGGTGCATCATAAAACTACTTGTTGCCTAATAGCACCCGTGCATAATACCTGTTTCCTAGATACGCATCTGTTGAGGCATTCTTCTTCATTCTACTGTATATAGTGCCATAGTGGCTGCATTTAATCTCTCGGCGCTGTGATTGTTTTATATACATTTCTTACACTTTACTCTAATGCCTGCTGTCCCTGTATTTACATATATATATATATATATATATATATATATGTGTGTGTGTGTGTGTGTGTGTGTGTGTGTGTGCGCGTGTGTATGTATGTATGTATGTATGTATGTATGTATATTGTGATGATGTTAAATTAAAGGTGAGAAGCAGCAGATAAACAGCAGCCTAGCAGCAGCGAACAGCCCGAGCTCTCTTGCAAATCACAGCACGGGTCATCGTCGTCGTCTCCGAGCTGCTATCGGAAACACGAGGCACGTCTGCTTCATTACATTGGCCCCGGGTGTGAAATGGAGCCACCTGGTGACTCAGGTAACAGAGAAGATGGGGGAGTCGAAATAAGGCTTCAGCCGGCTAACATGCACTGTTTCGCGACCACGACAACGAAGGTCCGGCGATGGTGTGACGGGCTCAACGATATAGTTTACAAGAGAGGAGGCGTCGATGATCCGGTACGGACCGTGTTATCGCGCAAGTAGTTTAGAAGAAAGGCCGGGCATGTGAGGCGGTATTCATAGCCAAACAAGGGAACCAGCAGGGAAGGTGGGCGTGGCCTGATGACTGTCGCGTCTTGTGTTCTGACGCCCCTAATCCTCGCTGGTCAACGAACGAGCCAGCTGGCGGAAATCTTCCGCGTATCGGGCGACTTCTGAAATAGTTGTGCCCTCGGAAGCATCAGATCGGTATGGCAGGATAGTATCCAGCGGACACGAAGGCTCACGCCCACACAAGAGAAAAAAAGGTGAAAAACCGGAGGTCGCTTGTGTCGCGGTGTTATAAGTGAAAGTAACGAATGGGAGTACGGTGTCCCAATTGGTGTGGTCGGACGAGACGTACACCCTCAAAATGACGGTTGAAGCGCTCCGTGAGACTCCGTGAGATTCAAACCTAACAGTGAGGACGGCGAACGGGAGAAATAAGTCCTTGCGGTGAGCGAGCAGGTGAGATGCCGTAAACACCATAGTTGAGTGTGGCACGGCAGTACACGACAAGGTCACAAGCACCGACGTCGCCGGAGGTAGATCAGTATCATCATCAACGAAGACTTTGTGAACACTGAGGTCGGCGCCGAGCGATGGCGAGTCACATAACGGCGAAAGGGCCACTTACGAGCGAGAACAATCGATGATGGCACTATGACGTGACAGGAAGTCGCACCCGAGGATGACATCATGAGAACAGGAGGGCAACACAAAAAACTCGATGGTGTACAAAACGTCTTGGATGACTACGCGGGCGTTGCATACAGCCGTAGGATGCATGGGTTGCGCGCTAGCAGTGCAGAGGGCCATGCCAGATGGAGAGGTCGTGACGTTTTTCAGCTTGCGACAAAGATTTTCATGGATGACGCAAACGGTGGCCCTGGTATCGATAAGCGCTTGGGCGGATGCTCCCTCGACGTGGACGTCAATGACATTATGTGGTGCAAAAATTGAGGCCTTAGAAAGTTCGATGAGCTTGCAATTCCTGCCTCCGGAACTGCGCTAGTCAGGTAGAGAAGGAGAACGGCGACTGTCTGGACGGCGGTCACGATCGAAGAGACTCAGCGGCGAGTCAGCGACATCTTGGCAGCGTATCTCGGCAGCATGTTGCGGCGCGTAGGGAAACTGGTCGACGGCGTCACGGTGCGAGGACATGTTATGACGACAAAAGCGTGCAACGTGACCAGCAATGCCACAGGCGAAGCAAATAGGCCTGTTGTCTGGCGTGCGCGCGCGTCGGCTTGACGAAGCTGGGGTGACTGATGCCGTGGAATGGGAGCAGGGAGAACCCGGTGCGTCGGTGGTGGGACGGAATATGACGGTAGGGGTGGCCGTGCGACAGCGGCAGCATAGTTGAACGGCGCAGGTTCTATAGATTCTACAACGCAAAAGTGGCACAGTCAAAACTGTAATCCTCTAGGCGGATCTGGATGAGTCTGTCCACGCTTCAGCATATATAGTCCGACTTCTCTGGCAGATTCACCAATAAATGTTCTGATGTCTTGCTAGAACCACTACAGAAATACATTGTAGCTGTAGGTACCAGAACTATTTGCACTTGAAATCTCCCTCCTTTTATTTAAAGCAATTATTGTGGCCTGTTATTGCCTAAGAGGCGTCATTCTTACCTTATTCTGAACATTGCTGCAAGAAGACCACCAGGGGAAGTGCAAGCATTTAAACATACTATGTTTTGTGTGAAAAAATATAATGCATCTGAGGAGCATAGGAGCCCGTTTTAGGATTATAGCCGCAACCTTTTTACAGTCGATAGCTCGAACGAGTCTTCCCATGTTTTTCTTCAGTTATCGCAGACTGCATGTTAAATCCTGCGCTTCACAAAGGTCAGCGGACTGCCTCATTCGGTCTGAATTTAACATTTAACAACAAGAAAGACAGAGAGTGCGAGCAACTAAACGTATTTATTTCTTTCCATCATCTTTTTAAATGCAGTTGTTTGAAGTTAAGCATGTCAAACATTTAATGACGAGTCGACATCACTCCTCTAACACCATTGCCAACATGGTCGCTAAAACACGATTGTGTTGACTGATATTTGCTACATATTTGCCGTAATAAAGCAACAGATTCTTTTCTTAATCACAATGTCTTCACCCATTTCTAAATCTTAGTCTACATAACTGCACTCTGTACTCACCGGCGTAACTTTCCGATGCCGCGTGACAACGCTATGCAGGCTGACGGTTAACGGCGACATCCGGTTAAATGCGCTTTGTTGGGGCTCGCGTTTTTTATTGGCTAGGCTAATAATATCTAATGAAGCACTCAGGTAAAAACTTGAGGACCTGATTATGTTGTCTAGATGTTTCTCCATCGAATGAGGAAATTTCGCGTCCGCGCAAGTTCTGCTTACCGCTAGGACGCTTTCCTACGAAGGGGAACACGTGCAAGCACAGAGACCGGTATAACAAAAATTCAAAAATTTTTTTTCTTGCTTAAAGCAAAAAGTAATTTGATAAACGTTTCTCAGTTTGAAGACAACCGATGTTTCTAATAGATGCATTATTTAGCGCATTTTTACCCGGAACACCTCAATGCTAAATTTACGATTAAACATAGGTTAAAACTAACTTTTTGCAACTTTGTCGCCAGCTCTACAGCCCATTTCACGTTATATACGGTTCAAATTATTTTTCACTTATAGTACAACTTGCTGGAAATTAGTTACTATGAAATATAACTTTTGGGTAAAAGTTGTTTCTCTGCAAAAAATTCCCGATATGCACCAAATGTTGCATATTTAGTGCCGTATAAAAAACTCACGGAAACGTTAAGATCGATAAAGCTTTCTTTAAGTGAAAAGGCTATCTTCATTCTCAAGGGAAAATTGTGTGCTCGCCTAAATTAAGGAGATAAAATTTTTTAACAATGTGCTTTACGACTCATACTTTCGAGCTTTCTAAAAAACTTCACATGTTCCTAGCGGTGCTGAATTTTTTTTTGCGAAAATGTTTTACAGAAAGATTACTTGCTTTAAATAGATAGCTCTCAATTTTTTGAAAGAAATCGCTGATGGCCGAGCGCCACGGTTGGCACAGTTGGCGTGGAATGACCCATATATATATATATATATATATATATTTATAAGAAGTTATAGCCCAATGGAGGCGTTGTGGTAAACAATAACTTTATTTTTTTTTATTTATACCTACAGTTTCGGGAATGGAACTCTCTTCGTCAGGACAGCTTCAAAGTTAGTGCGGTCCTTCATCGTGGGAACACGGTGTTTCCGCGGCGGCGACTGCCTTCACACTCGAATACATTTGAAGGAGGATGCGTTCCCCTCCCCCACCCCCCATCCCCCAGGGCCGCTTCTGGTCCGCTTCTACACTGGAGGCCGTTGTGGAAACTTAAACGCGTCGGCGCAATGTTCGCGTCTGCTTGAGCGTGCGCGGCGGGGCATCGTAGCATATGAGGAATCATTCGAGGGGATGTCCGAGGACGGCTGGTCCCGAGTGATATCGAGTTACCGTAAAGCAAGTGTTGTGGGAACTCGGCATCGGCGCGAAAGCCACAGGCGGTCGCGGCGAGCGTTGCCTGGATTCCTTGAACAGCGCCGTTCAATGAAGGGAGACTGCAAGCAAGTAACGGTGACGGCCAAGATAATGAACTCGCGCTACTAATGAACTCGTGCTCGAGGGTGAGGGCAGTGCCGCCGCGGAGACACCATGCTACCATGACGAAAAACCGCACAAACTATGAAACCTCCCTCACGAAGAGTTCCACTCTCGAAAGTGTTGGCGTAAATAAACTTTAAGTTTTCGTTTACCACAACGCCTCAATTGTGCCACCATTTTTTCAAACCGTGACTGGCCCATTGACATCCTGCCTTCTCCTAATATATATATATAATAACTCTCCAACGTTCTAAATAAATACTTCGCTTAAGGTTTGTCACGGTATAATTGCGCGGTGTCAGTTCGTACATAGTTTCGTGGATGTCATGCATATTTTTCAACATTTGGAACTGAGCAATGCAGTGCGAAGAGCTCAAAATGTAACATTACTGAGAGAAAAAATTAGGCACTTATGAAGAAAGTTGGGTATTACATACTCTACATTCTCATTAACGCAGATGTTTATAAATAAAACGCTGGTCAGTTACAATAGCGTTCACGTAAGAGGGAGTTCCTGAAAGGACCTGCAAGTAATATTCCGTCCGAGTAAGATTCGGAAAAGAGGCAGGCCACTCTTCTGACGTGCCTACCTAACAGTTTTCAAGCAATTCATCGTGCGGAGGGGAAACCTTGACGCCAAACACGGGAGGCATAAGCAGAGACCTAGAGCCCTGCATAAAGGGATTGTTCCCTCAAGGCAACACAGAAAGGGTAGTTGGGCAATGTTCAATTCAAAAGCTTATTTTCTTGTTTTTCTACATGCAATGCTGCCGTGAGGTCATGAATAAAACAAGAACCTGATAAGTTTGCATAATCTCCATCCGACGAACGTCGCAAAACTTTCCCTAGAGATAAAGAATAACCCAAAAGGGAATTCGTTGAGAGTCTTCAGGGGCACTCTCTGTCCTTTAGTATTTCCAGGGAGTTATGGGCTCATATTTATGCGAATGGAAAGTTGCTGGCTAGATGGCCTTAGATTTTTCCTTTCAAGTGCAAAGAGAATATATTTAACGTAGTGGGTAGCAAGCCGTGCTTCTTGCTTCGCTATAGACGATTCTAGCTGCTGATAGCTTCATTTTACAATCCAAATAACAAGATTTCTTTTTTTTTATTCTTTCAAGTGCAGTGTACTGCTTCAAACAGTCTAAGCTCTAAAGCGTTGCGCAGCATTGTACTGAGATAAAAACAAATAAAGAAAAGAAGAAGAAATCCAAAGGAAACATTATATACAAGATATCAACGTGGACGCTAATGAAAAAGAGGTGAGGCGGTTTTCTCGGTAAGAAAGTTGCAGTTTCGCCCGAAAGGCAAGACATCGATTGCGTTACTTTGCCTTTCGTAGTGAGGATAGTAGTTTTGTCGTATAAAGTTGTAAATATTGGCGTGCTAACTAAATTAACAAGCATGGTGTCACGAGCGCACAAGAAAACATGTACACATCTCCCTCGATGACCGCGGAAGCTCTCTGTCGGAACGCTGGAGTGAGTAGGCGCGGCAGCAGCAGCGAGTGCATCGACCTTCGAGGCATCAACGCGAAGCCGCGACAACAGAGCTCGCGGCGGACTCTGTACCCGTCGCAGATGGCTTTACAAATACAACGGCCCGGCCGCGCGCGCGTGGCCGCCCGGAGTAGAACGCTCCCCCCCCCCTCGCCTCCCTACCCTCCCCCCGGAGCCTAGCGCCCGACGGAAGAAGGCGCGCTTCCGCCCCACTTTTCTCCGTTGGGTGCGCAAGATCGAGCCGCGTGCGCCAGCTCACTTTCGAACGCTTTCGTTTACACATACAGCGTGCGGCGCACAGCGACGGTTTTATCGCCCTTGGACTCTATACGGAACTTCACGACGACGGCAAAAATGCGCCTGGAGTGCCCATATAATTGCTGCTGCAATAAAACAAATAGTGCTCTGACTCGTGTGGCGAAGCCTGTCTATATGGTCACGAATTCGCAGGCCACTTCGTAGTCATATAAGGGAGCGGGTCGGACTTCCCTGCCAATGTGGGCCCTATCACCACTCTGTCACGTTTTCGTGTTTTTCACCGCCGCAGCCTTTTAACGCGATAGCGTTAAGGAGCTCGTGTCGCAGAAAATCCGGTGTCGTCGGCGTCGGTGTCGGTGTCGGCGTCGGCGTCCGCGGCGTTGGCCGTGAGCGATAAATCACGGCAGGCACTTCATAAATAAAAAGCAACTTCCAAGATGGGCTGGGTGGGAATCGAACCAGGGTCTCCGGAGTGTGAGACGGAGACGCTACCACTCAGCCACGAGTTCGACGCTTGAAAGCGGTACAAACGCGCTTCTAGTGAACGCGGTGTTGCCTTAAAAATGTGCCGTAGAAAGTTATACTGCGGTGTATATCGGTAATTATGAGCATGTAACTTACAGAAGTCGCATTTACACGAGTAGCGAAGTAAGTTTCCGCTACATTTCTTCTGCGCTTACCGCACACGCAGAGCCATCTTGCGGCAAACACAGAAGACCCCCTCCTCTCAATGTACGGCGCTGCCCCGACAGGTGGCGCGCCATGCGCGCATTGGGGCTGTGCGCGGACCGGTGCCGGGCGCGTCGCGGCTCCGACTCCCTCTCCCCTGACGACGCTTCGCCGTGCTCCCACGCGGGTTGCAGAATCATGCGCCGTTCCTTTCTTTAGACCACTATCTATCTATCTCTCTGCCCGTGCCGATCACGACGTTTGGCTGGCGTAGATCGTTTCCCCCTCCGAGACACCGAGTTCTTTGGTTCGTTCCGTTTGCTAAGGCGCACGTTTCGTTGCTGCGCCGAACGATGCGTTGCTCGACGCTCTCCGTATGATAGGTGGCCGCAAAGTCCGATGCGGGGCGCCTCGTAAGTGATCCCTGCGCCGTAGCGCATTGTCTTACACCCCTTGGCGGGTCGATGGGAACGCTGTCGCGTTCCACTCTTGAAGGCGAAGCTTAAGCGTCCTCCAATTTTTTCTTTGCTACTATCCCGGCGGCGGCGGGCGGCGGCGGCGGGCAGCAGCAGCAGCAGCACGTGCCGCCGCCGCCGCCGCCTATTTTTATGTCCAGTCTTGCGCTAGCTGATTCCAGCTTGCGGCTGCAAATTCCATAATTACAGCCCCCATGGCATGTGCAACAAAATTTCACTTTGGCTAAATTGGTTATAATTGAGTAGCGCATATCATTGAAGCAATCTTGTCAATGGCGCAGGGCTGATAATTGTAAAATTTTCTCATTACAGGCTCTAAACAACACCTAAGGAGACGACCCGTGCATCTTGTGGATAGCGGATACGACGAAAGTCCCCGAACGTCACCGCTGCGGCGCCTAATCTCGGAGGCCATGCCGGTTGGAACCGCGTGTTCTAGGTAATGCGTCACTGCCGGCGAGAGGTAATGGCGGTGCCTGTCTGATTTTTTTTCAGTTTCGGCATCAAAAACGTCAGTGTTTGCGCGCTTTTCGTGACGCTTCTAGTTTTGCCCTTGCGGTGCGGATGCACCTGTTCTTGCTTCTAACGATGTAGCCGACGAATCACGAGAAAAAATTATAAAAAGCATGCCAAATGAAATTTCTTTTTTCGTAGCTGTTGTTTTAAAGCTGAAGATTTTAAAGCGACCCTTTCTTTGCGAACCCTCGTGGACTCTCCTGACCGTGGCTGCTGGGTGCTGCAGCTGTCTTGCCGAATATCTCCTACCTAAAAAAAGAAAAAGAAAAAAAAAGATTTACATGGCCAATGGTGGAATCTAACCTCGGTCCAGTAGCACAGCAGCCCGACGATCTTAACTACTGGGTCACAATTGCGTGGCCTTTTCCTTCTTTATGACCTGATTTCAGCAAGTCAGAAAGTGCATAACGTACACAGATATGTTTCCAACGAAGATAACAGATATTACAAACAGGTTGTGCCTAAAGCCTCCAGTCCCATAGCGGCTAGCATATAGCCATCTAGAATTCTTTTAAGGTTGCCAAAGGTTCCACTCTGGCCAATCACGTCGGAGGAGAATACTGCGTGTTAATTACGTGTATATAATGACCAATATTCTCTCGAAATTACATACCAGGTCGTCTTTCATCTGGATCGCAAAACAAGCCAGCCATACGGGAGCACCGCCATATAGAAGAGAGACCAGTTAGAATTTTACGGCCAAGAAGTGTTCCATTTTCATTATTTATTGCTAAATAACTTATACTCTGAGGATGTAAAAGAAATTTTTTTTTATTGTGCGCTGTTATAACGCCGGAGAAATAAAATCCTGCCTAGCAATGAAGAAAAACGAGATCTGTTGTTTACGGTTGCCTGCATACGAACTGATGTGTACCCCACGGCGTATAAAAACCCTTGATCCTTAACAAGATTGCGTCAGAAAGCGTTCCTGTATGTAAATTAAAGAAAGAAAGTCTTCATACCTTGTGGCACCTGCATTCTTTTCACCCGATTTCAGACCCTGGCATCCACTGTACAGGGCTCTCCACAGTGAAGTACTGACTGTTGAGCGTGTTGGTAGTCCGTACTTGAGGAAAAATTCCGCAAACGAACAGGGGCGAGAAAGAGGAACCAACACGCCCAACAGTCAGTAAACCGCGCTCGTCTGTGTTTTCTTTCTCGTCGCTATTCGTTTGCACCGTTCATCCTTGAGTTTACAGTAGGGCAGGGAGTACATTATCCGATATGCCGTAAGACAGGTTGTTCCTTTTAACCGCAAAACAGGTATTCAGGAGACAGGGGCGTAACCAGGGGGGGGGGGGGGGCTTATGGGGCTTCAGCCCCCCCCCCCCCCCCGAAATTTTTTCCTGCTGTCATGCACCGCCTACTAAAACAACCCTGGCGCCGGAAATCATTCTGGATTTTGTCCAGAATATGTTTTTTACGCTCGAAGAGACATTTTTGCACGAATATTGCAACTTGGGATGGATTTCGCGGCAACTTCCATGCACCTGGAGTCACATAACGCAAGAAGCGCCATCCGAGCAGAAAGTTTCAAGTGCGTTTTGAGGGTGAGCGGGCTCGTCGCGGCATCACGCGGAGGCCGCTGAATCTGAGGAGCGCTTGGATTTCAATTTCGAAACTTTATGGGCATAAAATTCTCATAAACATTTGATACCAAAAGTGCACTGAATTTTCTAAAGTCGTACATCGGACCATACAACGAGACAAGCCAAATCAACACACTATCATACAAGTGGGCAAAGCACGCAGCGAGGTCCTATGAGACGAAGCGTTGTGGTGGTTCATTTGCGCCGTCATGTAGCAGAAAAAAATATCAACATGTTTTTCACCTGCGCCAAAGCATCGATGTCAAGGCAGTAAAGCCAGCAAATGTAACTACTTTCTTAGTTATTTTTTCTGCTTTGACTTTTATCCGCGAGGACACATTCAGCCTCTTCAATTTTCTTGTTCTCGCTACCAGCGGGCTACCAGAGCCAGCCAGAACGCATGCGTTCTTTCTCCTGTTGCCCCGACCATCGCGCGGCGCACTTTGGTGCGCGTTCGTCTTTCTCGGGCCGATTGGATTTTGGCCTGCCACAGTTTTGGACACTTTCTGGCTAGCAGACGAGAAAACTAAACAATGCTCGCTCGCCGCTATCACTGTGGGGACTCGATGGATTGCAAAGCCTCGGCTTGAGAACATCACCTTCACTTTGATGTTATTGCAACCTCACCGGAACGTCTTCTATTTCGCCTGTGTAGGGTACCGAGCAGTATGCGTATGGCTCTCTGTGGACCAAGCGTCTCACGTTTTCTTCGATGTTCCTTGGGTAACCACATTAGGTGCCAAAAGTAGGCATTCGATTGTGGCCAACATGCTTTCCTTTGCGTTTTTTTTTTCGTTTCGGTGCCCCCGCCCCACAAAAGAAAGAAAAAAGACATTGTTGCTGCGCGCGAATTGTTGCATGGCGAAAGTTCGATTTTCTTACTCCTTCTTTTCCGGAAAGTGACGGACCACAGGGCTCTGATACGCTTATTATATTACTGCTATAGCAATTATATGGACACTTCAGGCGCATTCCTGCCGTGGCTGTCGCCGTCATGTTCCGTGTAAAGTCGAAGAGCTGAAATTGAAAGTTTGACGGCAGCCCGTCTGGCCGGAAAAATAGATTTTGAATAAGCGCGGGAAGACTGCGTGATTTCGAGGGCTGCACGACTACTAATACAAGCAAGAATATCGGAGTGCAAGGTCCGTATGCTCGAAAATGATACCTTCTATGCCCGTTGCCGACTAAAGTTCCTGTGCCCTGCCGAATTTGCTTCAATTCAGCTACACGCTAACTATCAAGCAGGCATGAGAACACGAAATAATGACGTCATGCACCATGTCAAGCTGGAAAGGCTGCGACCATCCTGAAACGGTCCGTCCCGAAATTTACCAAGAGAGACTGTACAAAATCTTTCTTCCTATAAACCTGACAAAGCGCAACTCTGTTCTGAGCCCTGGCCTAAACTTTAGCACAGGGCCCACACGAGATACGAAGTAGCTGATTTTGTGCTGTTGAAAAGGCTCTAAGCCAAGTCGACGCCACTAGACGTGACGCAGCTCGCACGCGTGTTGTAACGTGCCTTCTAGGCTCCAAACCCTTCTTAAAACTCCGCGCTGTCGCTAGAGGAACATGAGGCTATAGACCGGCTTCGAAGCAATCCTGACATCGTCATTCTTCCGCTGACAAAGGAAACGCAGCTGTTTTGCTTGATAGTAGTGACTACACTAAAAAAAGGCTGGCACTGGTTAGTGACGCCAATACCTATAGTCGCCTGACGCGTGATCTAACAGGAAAACTGCAAAGGGACTTCCATAAGCTTCTAGCTGACGACTTGCATTTGGCCCCACCCCAGCATAAGTCACTCTATTACCGGCTACTTTGTCACAACGGAGAAGCTCCTGCACTTCATGGCCTACCAAAGATACACAAGCAAGGCGTTCTTATGCGACCCATTTTTGAATACACTCGCTCACCTCTGTACAAGCTTTCCGGTTTCTTGCAACGAATCATGCCGCCACTCGTTGGAAAAAGCGGCACTCAATTACGCAATTCTGGCGACTTTATTGAACAGATACGGCATGTTGTTGCTGCTCATGATGACGTCATAGTCTCATTTCAAGTTAAGTCACTATTCACAAGCATTCCAGTAGAATTGGCTGTAAAGGTTTGCACCGCTGCCCGATAGGTCTCCGATTGACGTTTCAGACCTGTCCCGTCTCTTTAAGTTCTGTTTGTCGAATATATACTTCCTCTTACAACAGAACTTTTACCTGCAAACGTATCCTACAGCTATGGGTGCATCTATATCAGTTTCAGCTGCGAATCTGGTCATGGAGGACGTCGGGCGTTTGCATCTTTAACCTCTTCTCCAAAGGTTTTCTTGGGATATGTAGATGATTGCTTCTGCATAATTCACAAGGATACTCTCGCTGGCTTTACTTCTCGTCTTAACAGTGTGGAACAGGCGATTCAGTTTACTGTAGAGCAAGAAGTATATGGTTGTCTGCCATTTCTTGATGTTATTGTCAAGCGCGGTGACTCTGGCCTTTCTTTCAAACGTCTACAGGAAACCCACACATACAGGCCGGTACCTGAATTTCAAGTCGGTACATCCGCTTTCACGCAGAAGGTCTGTTCCTGCTACGCTGCTCCAGCGAGCAAAAACCGTTTGCACAAGAGTGGGAGCATCTGTGAAGATGGTCCCGCTATCACGCGCGCTCAGGATTTCACAGCTCAGGATTCTGTGATCTGTGATTGCGCGACATGCTTATTTCCCTTGTTTGATGCATTATATAAGGTGGCTTTTGTTTAGATACGTAGATTTATTGGAGACTGATGCGTATACATAGATATCTTGTTGCGAGCTTTTGTGCATGCAAGCAATAAACTTTGTTTCCACTGACACCTTTTTGCCCTTTATCAAGCTGTATCTTCGCATTTCTAGTGTATATATTGCAGAACTCCTGCTTTTTATATATGCTCTCCGTTGAGAATATAATTTTGGTGCAATTACTCACAATATGCGACCGGGGACAGCTGCTCCTGTACAATACATTGGAAAGAAGGACAGAGCCATTGAGATTTTTCCCTGGCCGTTGCATAGGTAGAAAAATGTAAAGAAGGTTCTTGAATTACAAAATTTAATTAAAGTATTCGTCCTCAACTTATTCATTTTATGGCTTCGCATTTTTCATATGAGCGGCATGCACACCTTTGCTGGTTCCGAAATAATATATTTCAAATTTTTTGTGATATTTGCTTTTAAATAGACAAAAAAGGTGGAAGTACTCATATCAGTTATTTCTGGCACAATTTTTTGGGACACACGAGTATATTCTTTTATGAAAAAATACATATTTTACATGTCTTGACAGTGCGTAGCGCATAAGAATTCGTTTGCAGCATCTTTGGCAATGACACTGCAGTGATCGTTGATGTATTTGACCCCTCGACAAATTCTAAGAGGATCAGGCCGAGCTGAATTGTGAGCCCCCCGAACAACTTTGTGAATTTTTCGGGGGGCTCACAATGTAGTTTCGGGGGGTGCCCGGGTGCCCGGGCACCCCCCGAAACTAAGCGCCATAGCTCTCTCCCCCCCCCCCCCACCTTACCCGTGCTACCACTCCTCACACACATTCCTAATGCGCCGCCAAATCAATCTTGAGACTTGACGGCTATTTGATGGTCAACATTTTGCTGCCTTTTTCACTTCTTTTGGATGGCGGTAATTATCGGAGTCTCCTGGGGTGTGAAGGCCAGTTTTTCTCATTGACTCGGTGCCCGCGCGATTAACTTGAGACGTGTTCAGTTGTCACCATTTATTGTAACGGCCACGTGCACCGCTGTTGCTGCTTTAGTTCTACCTTCTTTGTTTAGGGACCAGGAAAAGGATTTAGTTCGTAGTCAGCTGGTCTCTATGCTTGTAGAACGAGTTGCGGCGGGAGACAACGACAGTTGCGTTTAACTGTTCCTTCTGCTTCATTATTTCCTGTAGTGACGGCTCGCCGCGACGCTGGCATATCCTCGGAAACATATACAAGTGATATATGCTAGATAAGGTGGAAAATAACATCATCCGAAACAGCGTCCATGATCGAACCCTGCAATAACCGTTAAACCCATAAGCAATGTGAATGTCACCCATTACCTCCTCTGGTATTTCCCTAATTGTACAGCACTTTTCGTGCAAAATTGGTAACTGGAAACAAGAGTCGCAAGGAGGTAAGAAATTAAGCGATCTACCAAGGGAGAGAGCCGAGGCGACAGGGAAACAGGAAGCAAAAACGAAAATTAATTAATTTAAGTGTTGCTTGTGAAACTACTTATGGATCAGTATCTCTTTATTTATAAAGGAAGTAGAGAAAATGCTGCCGGAAGTGGAGAAGGATTCCGTCTGTTTTGAATGACACTTCTACCGTTATCAGTCTAACCGCCCGACCTAGCCACTTATGTGCTGTGCTTATGTGGGCATTTTTCTAACCTTCCGCGGTGGGCGCAGTACGACTAGAACCGCAGCGTCCTGCGGTCTACGCGGCTGTACGGCGCTGGCGGCCACGCACCATTACGCATCTTCCCAAATAACAATACGAGTCGGTTTTCTCACTTAACTTGGTAGAGCAGTAAACGAGAGGTCCAAAAGAACTGTGATTGTTCCGCAAGTACATATTTCTCTGTGTTTCCTCCAGAGCTAATTAAAACAACGCTACTAGAAGTCTTTCTTTTACACTTTCGCTTGTTTACTTGTTCTTGGCAGTGTTCATCCTGCGCTTCTTTCCTGCGCGAGTCATTTGATCTGGTTCCTTGTTTGTCAAGCAAAGCAGAGGTATATCTCACAGGCGTATACGTGTCCGGTACACCTTATTTCATTTCTCTTTTGCGGATTTACGCGTTTTTATGGCGAACGGTGGGCATAATTCACATTTACACTAGCAAAAGTACCCCCTCCCTCATTTGCACAGAAAGGTTACCTTGGGTTGCACCCTCCCCCCCTCCCCCGAAAAAATATGCTGGGTACGTTCATGCTGGTGAGTCATGCATTTTCTACACTAAAGATTCAAAATCATGCTTTCCGTACAAAATGTTGTCAATATTCAGTTAATCCTGAATTTCTGCATTAACATATGGGCCATTGCGACCAGCCACATTGCTAGCTCTTTAAGCCTCCGTATCTCATTCCTTTTTCTCTTTGGAGCCATTCGCATTACAGAGCCATATTGAAGCTTCCTTAGTGGTTTTAACGCTGTCATGTATTCTGCTGCTCTCAGGCCGGCTCAAGTGCATTACAAATATATTCCTAAAACTACCACTTGATTGTGCAACGTGCATAATCGCGCAACTTCGCAGCGTAGATAGCAGGAACAATAGAAAGGGGGAAAACGCGATAATGCACTAACTTGTAGTCAGCTGTTCGGAGTCTTACTTAAATGACAACGGGCGACTCCTCCATGCATCACAGTGCGAGCTCAGCGGAAACTACAAGCCATGACCAGTGTTTACACTTCCCTAATTAGGCACCTTTCTCTGCGGGTTCATTGGATAGATGATGTAGCAAGGGGCTATCTGTGATCGCCGCTGTGGTGCAAGAACTGCCTGGTCGAACTCAAGGCCCTTTTTCTCTCGGCAAACGTACCATTCGCACTGAAGGCTATAGTAATGTGTATCTAATTTCCGCGGAAAAAAAGCCGTCGCGTTTCAGTGATTGCAACAGTTTATTTATTTATTTCTTCAAAGGTCTCTTGTTGAGACATTACATGAGGGAGTGGGTGGTTAACAGTAAACAAAGACAAGTTACAATGGGATGCTTTCTATGACCCCCTTGAATGCAAGTGGGTCAATGATAGTGGCGACTTCGGTGGGCAGGCCATTACAGTCTCATATTGTGCTTCAGCGCGGAGGAAGCGAACGAATATATAGATATATATATTCTTTCGTTTGAGACATGACTGGAATGGCCTGCCCACCGAAGTTGCCACGAACGAAGCAGCGTACTGCTGCGTCTCTTAATATATATATATATATATATATATATATATATATATATATATATATATATATATATATATATATATATATATATATATATATGCGTGCGTGTGTGAAAAAGAGAAAGGTATGTGCGTCTTTGTATTGTAGGAAGGCAGGAGTGAAAAAGTGGAGAAGGAAAGGCAGGGAGGTTAACCAGTTTAGCTTAACCGGTTTGCTACCCTACACATGGGAGCGGGATGGGGGGATGAAACATGGGGAAGGGAGAGCACACATTGCACAGCACACACATCGTCAGTTATAGTCCATCAATCTTTGCGTGGTACGTGATATCATTGTCACAGCCGCTTGTGCAATCCCGTCTCTTTCAAAAACCAAAGTAGTCCCTTCGTCGCCTTCAGCTGCGATGTCTTCTGTCGGCGGCATGTGAAAATTGTTTCGAGGGACAATGGTCTAGTGTCAAGGTGCGCTAGAAGAGTTGCCAGGGACTGTCGCTGTACATTATATTCAGGACAGTCGCACAGAATGTGTTCCAGCGTCTCCTCGCAAAGACAGGCATTGTAGAGAGCGTTGTCGGCCATTCCAATGTGAAATGAGTAAGATTTCAAGAAAGCCACCCCTAGCCATAAGCGATAAAGCAGAGCGGCCTCTCTTCGGCAGAGTTCGGTTGGCATACAGAGATGCATCAAAGAGGGCAGGTGGTATTGACGGTTGCTCCGGGTGGTCTGACTGTTTGGTGTGCACCATAGAGAGAGCGTGATGTCCTGTGCAAGCATTCGAAGTCTGCTAGCTGCGTCGGACCGTGAAAGTGGTATGGCCTCTTCTTGTGTGTCTTCGAGAGCTGCCCGAGCGGCATTATCGGCGTCTTCGTTTCCTATGACGCCGCAGTGACTTGGCAGCCACTGAAACGTCACGTGATGTCCTTTCTCCTGTGATGTATGGAGTAGGCATCTAATAAGGAATACGAGCTGTTCGGATTGCCCGCGACGCAGACCTGATAGCAAAGATTGTAGGGCTGCCTTTAAGTCGCTGGAGATTGACCATTGTCGAGGGGCTGACTGAAGGGCTGATAAGACACCAAGGGGGTATCGATGGTTTAGATGTATCGGTGAAGCCCGAGGGAATTTTGTCGTTGTACTTGACAATAGATTTAGAGAATGATGCTTGGTGCCTGTCTGAAGGTAGTGTTGCAAGGTGGTGATACGGGGCACGTGCAAAATGTCTGATGTGCGTCCTCAGGGCATCCACCGTAATGTGAGTTCGCATTGAATGGTCCCGAGCAATCGCAATAGTTGCTGTTGACGTGCATCTGGGCAAACCAAGGCAAACTCTGAGTGCTTGAGCTTGTGCTGCCTGCAGAACACGAATATTTGTCTTGCAGGTGTTGTTCAGTACAGGTAGACTATATCTTAAAAAAACCGAGAAAGGGAGCTCTGCAGAGTTTCAGCATTGCGTCTACTGACATCCCCCACGTCTTTCCTGTCAAGATTTAAACAACTGGGAAGTTGCTGTCAGGCGCTGTTTCGTATAAGCCAGGTGCGGGCTCCAACAGAGGTCTCGGTCAATAATTACGCCAAGAAATCTGTGGGTTCTGAAAAATGAAATGGTCCGCCCATTGATTGAGATTACATAAGGCGTCATAGGTGTGCGAGTAAATGCCACTAGTGCGCATTTTTCTGGTGAGATCCTGAGACCTTGCTTAAACAAGTAGCTCGCTGTCAAAGTAGCCGCTCTTTGAAGCCGCGCACGTATCTGAGGACGTGTGACGGCCGAAGTCCAGACACAGATGTCGTCTGCGTATATTGAAATTTTGATGGTAGTTGGCAAGTATTCAGCAAGTCCAACAAGAGCGAGGTTGAATCGCGTGGGGCTGAGAGCACCGTTTGTATTGTAGAAATACTATAACAATTATTGAAGCCGAAGCCTAAAAGAAAAGCAAGAACCAGTGCATTTCTTCGGCGCCTCCAGCTCTGAGCTCATTCATTGCGACAAAAGCAAGTTCTGAATGTGGGCGTCGCCTTCTTTTGAAGAATAACTTGGTCATAATTTGTTTGGGATGTGCACAGCGTCCCATGTCTTCGTCCGCTGCATTTCTGCTTGTAGCGCCGAAATACACACACAGGCGTTAACGCTCTAATTCTGCGTAAAGCAGGAAATCCAGCACAAGTTGCCTGGCGAATACTTGCACGATAGTTCGGTGGTTAGCGCTACCTCGTCCCACCTGTACGTTGCCGCAGAAGCACTATTTGATTTTCAGCGGCGGTGATGGTCGAAGTTGTGTTTTTTTTCACTGTTGCGCTGTTAAGCATGATGTCACTGGTCAAATACCGGCCACGGCAGCCGTATTACGATGGGTTAGAAATTTAAAAAGCACCCGTATACTTAGGTTTAGGTTGTGCATTAAGGAAACCCAGGTGGTCAAAATTAATTCGGAGTCCCCCACTACAGCGTGCCTCAAAATCAGATCATGGTTTTGGCCCATAAATCCCATAATTTAATTCTTCTCACTTTATAACGGTTGCGCGATAACGGTGGCACGCCGACGGCGTGGTAACGGAAAGAACGTGCACGGACAGACACAGCAAAGCCAATTTCGAGCTTTTAACTGCTGTCGCAGTAAGATTTCTATGTTAGAAGGCAAAAACAACTCTCCAACATAAAAGCAAGGGCACCCCGCATGAGGAAGAAAATGACGATAGTCATTTGCGTCGGAACGAAACGAGGGGCATACACAAATGAACAAAGCGGACATAATGCCATCCGAAGAGTTCTGTCTTTAAGCTTCTTACCGCTCAGAGCGATTACTTATCGCATACCCTAATTAAACTTGGGCGTAACAAAGGGCAACACACGAACGCACGCACAAGAATCCGGGATGAGTATAGAGAATCCCCTTCTCGCGTTCAGATTCTTACCGTTATTAAGGATATCATTATGACTTGTTTCATGCCGCTTCATTGCCTTTGAGTTATGGCGCGTGTCTCTTCAATCCCTTTGCTTGATGTTTGCAGCAGGCTTGAAAAAGTACTTACAGCCTGATTACTGCTTCAATCAACGTCGATAATTGAATGTTTACCAGAATTTGCCATGTCATCCTAACTTTCTCCTATACTCAGAATTGATTATTTCACCACCAAGACGGCAGTTAAACTTCTTTGACACAAGGAAGTGCTTCTTTTGTGGAACGCATCGTGCCCGTTTGTCTGCTTTCCTGTACTTCACACTGCAGTTGTGGAGTCTGCAACCCCATATCTCGAAGTGCTGGATGTGGAACCTCCAGAGGCCCCATCCGGTTCCTGTTCACCAGTGGGAACTGCTTAAAGGAAGCTGGCAAATAAATCTAGCGACAGTGAGGACACTGAGCTGTAGTTCGCATCAGCTGATGAGTCCCGAGAAGCTCGTTTTGAACCTGTCCGGCACCACAAGGCCAAACGAATGATCGACAAGACATCTTCGGTGTCAAGCTCGTCAAAAGGTGTCAAAACTTCTCCTGAGCAAGATCAGCCAGAAGCGCATTGCAGGTACTAGAAACACTATGTCTGCTGCTGTCAACCCTTGAGTAGACCATGGCTCCCCAGCAACTATCTTTCTGATAGGAGATCCGAAAGGCCATATCGTGTACATAGATTTAGGTACACGTTAAAGAACCCCAGGGGGTCGGAATTTCCGGAGTCCTCCACTGCGGCGTGCCTCATAATCAGAAAGTGTTTTTGGCACGTAAAACCCCATAATTTAACATTCGTGTATCCCCTCTGCTATTAAATGTGTCCGTCGCGTAAGACAGTGAATGGCTCATACCCCCTTAAGCAATGGCAGAGAACCCCGTAAACGCGGCCTCCCCATTACGACGGCAGAAGTAGAACTTTACGCTGGAATGACGAGCGGCAACGGAGCCACCTATGGAAGAAGACGACGACGAACGCCTGGGCAGTGGCACGAGAGCGTTTGCGTGGTTGCGCTGAGGGGCGCCAACGAGTCAACTGTGGAAGAAGGCGACGACGACGAATGTGCCAGCAGTGGACGAACGGTTTTAGACGCGAAACGGGAACAATGACCGAACCACGGAAACGACAGTCAGAAGGAACCGTCAACGGGAGTGATACGGTAGTTCACAAGGGAGGATTGTTCTGTAATGATATAGTAACCCAGAAAACGTGAAGGGAACTTCTCGCACAAGTCAGGTAGGTGTACGAACGGGTGTCCAGAGCAGTGCCTTATCTTAGGGACGAAAGGAAACGTCGTGGCAAGAGGGGTCGTAATGCTGCTTGCGGTTTTGTTGGCTAGCTTTTGTATTGAATTGAGCACGTTGTCGATAATCGTCAAGCCTTCAGACTAACTGTTTAGACACAGACACCGAGGAGCCAGTAGGAGCAATAAAGAAAGAGGCGTCGAGGGTAAATATGGGCGAACGGCCTTAAACGAATTTGAAAAGGGACTAACCAGTAGTTCGTTAGACAGCGGTGTTACGAGCGAACGTCACAAATGGAAGAACTGTGTCCCACTTATTGTGGTCTGGTCCGATAGATATAGATATGACGTCAGATAACGTGCGATGAAATTGCTCTGTCAGTCCATTTGTTTGCGGATGGGAAGCTTATGTCGTCTTATGAACTGTGCAACAGATTCTGAGTACTTGACAGGTTTTTTTGAGGCACAACAAAGACACGGGTAAAAAGTAAGGTCAAACACCGGAAACACAGGCCTTTGACCTTCCTTTTGTGTTGTCTCTTTTTTGCGCCTTAAATAAATTTGTCAAATATGCACCAATTAGGCCCATAGAAATTTCTAAGGTTCTGAGTACTTCTTTGAGAATTGTCGACAAAAAAAGTCTTGCCTCGATAACTCATGAGGACGCTAGGCGCTCCATGACGTAACACGATGGATGTCAGAAAGAAGGCGGCCACGTCTGACGCAGAGCCAGAGCGTGGAGTTGCGGTCTCTGCGTATCGTGTAAGATGGGCCACAGCAGTAACAATCCATCGATGTCCTGTCATCGTGATAGGAAAGTGTGTGAAGAGGTTTAATCCAATGAAAGGCGTCTCCGGACATGGAATGGGTTGTAGCAGTTCTGAAGGAGACGTTGTTGGTCGCTTCCGCAGTTGGCAAAGCGTTCACGAACCGACGTATTTAGTCACAAATGTAGAAAGGCCGGGCAAGAAGAAACGGCTCTTGTTACGATTGTACGTTTTGTGAAAACCTAAGCGGCCAGCAGGGGGGTCACCGTGTACTGCTTCGAGGACCTGTGCGCGCAGCGAATGACCTGAAAGCAAAACTAAACGGTGCCGGTGAAAGCAAAAATAAACGGCAAATGTAACAGGGCAGCACATGGTTCTCGAACTTCAACTGCTTCAGTTCGCGACGAACCCTGGCATTAGGCGGACTTGAAGTTCAACATAGACGTTGTATAATTCGGTGGCATCATTTGAAGTGTGTGGATTTACACGCCAAAACCACAATTTGTCTATGAGGCACGCCGTAGTGGGGGACTCCAGATAAATTTTGACCGCCAGGGGAACATTACCGTACCCTCAACGCACGGGACACGGTTGTTTTTGCATCTCGCCCCATGGACAGGCGGCCGCCGCGGCCGGGATTTGATCCCACGACTTCGTGCCTAGCAGCGCAACATCATAGCCGCTAAGCAACCGCGGTGAGTTCGGTCAGCCCCTTTATAATAGGCGAACTCAGTGTAGCGAGTTGATAGGCGCTAGTAGTGACAACGTCAGTGAAGATGCAGCCTTATGCTCCCATTAAGGGCAATGCAGAGATATATTTGTAAATGACAGGGGCAGGGGGCAGAGCGAGAGAGCGTTGGTATCTGGATCTTTCTTGCCGAACTTATAGATCCAATGAAAATCAAATTATTGCAACGAGATCACCCAGAATCCAAGGCGTCCAGGCATATATTTCAGCGATGAGAACCAGCACAGTACATGATGGCCAGTAACTACGGTAAAATGGCGTCCATAAAGATACAGACAAAAATTTTTGTATGGCCCGAACTACAGCAACACATTCCTACTTCGTTATCGAGTAGTTCTGTTCTGCAGCTGTTAGTGTGCGACTGGCATACGCAACAACTCTCTCGAAGTGTTGTCACGTTGCCGGAGGACGGCATCGATCCCGTAACCACTAGCATGACCATGTAAAAGGGTAGGCACGCTTTCTTCGAAATGGCAGAGAATATGGTCGCATGTTAAGGCACGCTTGAGTGCTTGGAAAGCAGACTCACAGTCGTCAGTAGAAGTGAGTGTGGGTGAGAACAACAGCTTGTACAGTGACGACGCTATGCTTGTGGAGTGACGGATAAAGTGCCGAAAATAGGACCCATGACCAAGGAAAATCCGCAATAGTTTCTGATGTTTTTGGTGAGCAAAGCATAGCACGGCAGCAGTCTTGTCAAGGTCTGGTCTGACGTCCTTACTGACAAGGTGGCCCACCATTTGGATTGTCTTGCTGGAGAATTGGCGCTCTTTAGTAGTGATCTGAAGAACAGCGTTAGAAATGCAGGTGAGAGCTTCGTCCAACCGCGGAAGGTGCTAGCAAAAAGTGGAAGAAAAATAGCAATATCGTCAAGATAATACAAACAGGTTTTAGACTTTAGGCCACGTAGAACTGTACTAACCTTTGTTCAAAGGTTGCAGGAGTGTTACGCAACACGAAGGGCATTACGTGGAATTCCTAAAGTCCTTCTGGTGTTGCAAAGGCGGTTTTGTGCTTGTCTGATTCGTGCATAGGTATTTGCCAATAACTCGATCGGAGATCTGGAGGGAGCCCTGGAGGGAGTCAAGGGCATCGACGATTTGTGGCATCGGGTGTACGTCCTTGCACGGGATGTTGTGGAGTGCTCGATAATTGACTCAAAATAGTTCAGAACCGTCCTTCTTGCGGACTAGCACAACAGGCGACGGCCAAGTGGTTGATGACAGCCGGATGATGTTGCGTTTGAGCACGCCGGCGACGTTTTACACACAATGGAGCTGCAATCGGTTTCAATGTGATTCACTGCGATGGAAGTACGGCCGAAAAGCTTTGCGTGGACGTGAAATAAAATGCTGGCGTTTTAGAAGCAGAACTTCTACGCATCAGTGAGATCGTCGTTTGTCGTGGCTGTTAAAGCTACAGCACTATTATCATCATAAAGTGATGACAGAGGTCGTGGTTCCATGTGAAGGGCAACAAGCGTTAAAGGTTCGGTGTCGGCGAAGCAAGTCATAGCGGCGTCTTGGGGCAACGCGATCGTCGAAAAAGTTGGGTTAAATGCCGTGACAGGCGCACATCTGTCGTGGAACCTCACCAGGCTAGGAGCGATGGTGAGCCCGCTAGATATGTGTCGACCGAATGGTACAAAAAACACGTCGCCATTAATGTTGGTATCCGAAGTCAAATCTAGAATATCCTCATGGCCAGGTGGAATAAAAGAATCGGCAGCTGTGACGAAACATGGGCTGTGTGCGTCGAGTTCAGATGAACATCCTCTCATATCAGCCACATGTTGACGGCAAGAGATGAAGGCTGATGCGGATTAGAGAAAGTCCAGCCCTAAAATGAGTTGGTTAATGCGGGAGGACAACACGAGGGAGTGAATGTGGTGAAGTATGCCTTCAGTGAAAGCTCACACTGTGCAAACTTCAGAGCCCTGAACAAGGACGGAATTAGCTCAACGAAGGGCCATTGTAGGGCGGGCGTCATGGCTTTTTGCAAACTGGAACACAGATCGGCACTAATAACCGAAAGCGAAACACCCGTTACCACCAAGGCTTCAATCTGCACACCGTCTACAAACACCACACGTATATTAAACAGGCGCTAAGAGCAGGCGTTGCATGTAGTCCGAAAGATGCAGCGTTCCCTTCGGAAGCTGCACACACACACACACACACACACACACACACACACACACACACACACACATATATATATATATATATATATATATATATATATATATATATATCTGTCCAGCAACATCTTCAACGCTCTTAGCGCGTGCTGCTCCCCACTGGTGTTTTTTCGAGACGGTGCCTCCCGCTGCCTCGCCGTTCCTACTCGTAGTGTTTTTGAAAAAAAAAAACCCGGTGTTTTCTGAAACGGGAGTGCGTTCTAGGACAATGACAAGGTGGCACGTGAGCTTGAGGATGTATTTTTGCACACAGTTTAGGTGAAATGTGTGTCGCTAGACAATTCGTTGCATTGTATATACCTGCGAGCTGGAGTATCTAAATGCAGACCATTAAGTTATGTTTTTGTTCTCTTTAACTTTTCCTTTGGCCTTTTTCCACATGTTGTTCGAGCAGATATTTATTTACTTTAATTAAAAACCACACTTGATAGTCAATGGTGTGTCCATCGTACATTCTGTCGCATTACACATTTTTTTTGCGCTGTTTGCTTTAATAATATTTTATTAGAGCGTACGAATAAACAGTCCCTATGAAGGAAGAGGAGGTGGAGAACACGGAAATATCAGGCAAGTAGCTGAGTTTAAAGTGACCCAAGCTAAAATGCTATGCCAGCATCTTACTGCTTCTTCTTCTTTCTTGAGCTGTCGAGTGCATATCTGCAAGCAAGAAAATAAATATAAATATAAATAAAACAAAAGATGCTTGCTATGGGCGCCGAAAGTGTGTCGCATATACATGAAACCTGTTTTGGCTCCTTGCCAAATTGTGCAAGCCTTCACTCAACAAGCGACACATTCGCACGCATCGACATTTGCGCTTGTTTTGTAAAGTCCTCATTGTTTGTTCTTTCTCTTTCTATTATATTGCGGAATGAGAGAAACGTCAGAAACGTAAAGTCTCTCACTGCAGGAGCAATGGGGGGCCGGATGGTGTTGCGTGGTAGCACGAGAAGGCGAGCGAGTGTTAAGGAGACAACACTTCTTAATTCGGTTTGCGCCATCAGTAAGCAAATTGTTAAATCTGATTGTCGCCAGGAACCAGAGTCGAGCCCTCGTGCGTACGCTGGCGTCCCCCCGCGGGGCTGTGAGCACTCCCGGCTGTCGATGCCCTGTGGGGAATCTACGGAGTCGCGCTCGCGATGCCGGTTTCCCAGTGAATCATTTTACGTTCGGGCATCATTCTGTGTGGGCTCGTCGATAAATCAAACCACGTTATCCTGCTCCATAGGGCTAAGGCAAGCCTAATTAAGCGCTCCAGTGTGCGATGATCAATACTCTCCGTGCTGCTCGCCCAAGTTATCTGACAACTTCCTGCATAGTTGTAGCCGGTATGCTGCTTCCGAATTTCAGCTAAGGCTATGTGAACGGAATTCACACTTCTTTCAAAAATTATAAAATAGCGCAATACATTTTAGTTTCCCCGATTGTTGATTGATTGTTGTCATAATTTCCATTCGAGTTGGGGGGCCACAGAAATGTTCCTACACTCTAAGCAAAATTACACCCTTTTGCCACAGAACTATAATCGTCATCTGTCTTGTTCCCATTTCCTTTCTTTAAAGCGGCGAGCCCGGTACTTCCAAGTCGTGAACGGCATACCCGTTATCAGCATGACAGAGCATTCTCGACAGGAAAGCAGCGAGCGCAGCGTTTTCAAGGAAGGAAACGCAAACAAGACAGATGACGATTATTCACTCTAAAAACAGTTGCACGATGTATATTTGCCACACAAAGATAATCGTCGTCTGTCTTGTCCGCATTTCTTTGCTTTAACCCTGCGAGCCCGTTACTTCCAAGTCACGAAGAGCATGCGCGTTATCAGCATTACAGAGCATTCTCGACAGGAAAGTAACGAGCGCAGTGTTTTCAAGAAAGGAAATGCGGGCAAGACGGATTACGATTATTGTTTTGTGGCAAATATACACCCCAAAGGGTGTAAACGTTTTAGAGTGTTGTTGTGTGGCAAATATACACCCCAAAGGGTATACATATGCTTTATAGCGCATTCGAAGAAAAGTTTACACCATTTGGGGTGTATATTTGCCACACAACAATAATCGTCATCTGTCTTGCCCGCATTTCCTTTCTTGAAAACGCTGCGCTCGTTACTTTCCTGTCGAGAATGCTCTGTAATGCTGATAACGCGCATGCTCTTCGTGACTTGGAAGTATCGGGCTCGCAGGGTTAAAGCAAAGAAATGCGGACAAGACAGATAACGATTATTGTTATGTGGCAAATATACACCCTAAAGAGTGCAGCTGTTTTTAGAGTTTGCAGACATGTTCGCACTACACTCTTAAGGAATATTAGACCCTTTGGGTCGTATATATATATATATATATATCCTATCGTCGCGCACCTTCCCTTCCGCTAGCCACCATAGTTCCGCTTTCGCGCTGCTGTCGGCTCTGTCTTGGCTCTGTTTCTGGCTGCGCGTTTGCGTTTTGCCCAGAAAAGCCGTAGCACCGTCTGCGGGCGCCGTGTTACTCACCGACGGCGCAACGTTACTATGAGACCATGACGTTACCACTCCTCGATCGGAGGGCGGGCGATTTGAACTGCGCTAGAGGTACGCGGACGCTTCAGAACGCATTTTCTCTTAAAATAAGTCTCTTCGTCGCATGAAACAGGTGTTTCGAGGTTTCTGGGATGGTATTTCAACTGTCCACATTGACTTAATATTAACCTTTAGTGTCCCTTTAAGCAGGCAGTAATATGCCGAACAAAACTGAATTTCTTTCCGAATATCCGGAGACTGCCCCATTCCGAAAGGAATAGAAGATGGCCGCCCGGCGATCGCTCAGGCACTGGAGAACATGTATTCATATTAATTTGCATGCAATAAAGCTTTCCGCGTGGCAGTATAACATCATGGAGCCCTTTCGGAAAATATACGACATCGCTCTGCGAACTCTTCTTTACTGAGGATCTGTTTTAGAAGTATTCTTAACCTTCCGTTACACCCCGCCGCAATTTTGGACCAGCCACGGCAAGCTAAGTAAGGGAAAACGGACCAATCGCAGACGCCGGCACCACCGTCTTCATCTGGTTATTGATTTTTAATGCAGTGGCTCGGCCCCATCGAATCCCTCTCCACTTGAGCGTGCTCCTCGCCTCTTGTCAGCCGATTACATAAGACAAGCGGCTAAGTGTATGTAATGTTATACGTTTTTAAAACAAACAGAAGTGACCTACTATAAACGAGGAGAGCGTTTGATTGGGCTATTCAGGCAACGCTGCGGCTGACCGCCCGATGCTTACATCGGCGGTTACGTGAATTCGACGTCAGAAGATTGGAATAAAAACCGATTGGAATAGTGTTGCGTTATAGGGCCCCATTTCTGTCATCAGCCTGGCAGGATAGCTCAAAAATGTTTCGCGCACCCCCCCCCCCCCCCTTTCGCCTGTCTCTCACACGACATCACGAAAATCACGAATACCCTCCATCTGACATGTCGTTACACACCGATTATGCACCATCACATTAAATAAAAGAAAAAGAATGTTTGTCCTTCTGCACGTCTTTTTTTGCCATTTGCCCTCCGTTATTAGGCAAAAGTTCTCGCGCTGCACCCACTTCGCTTGTGTGTCAAGCGACATCACAAAAGTGCGAGAACTCACCGCGTCAAAGTGACGTGTACACATTAAATATGCATTAATATATTGAACAAAACGTAATTTCGTTCGATAGCCGGAGATTGCCCCGTACCGAAACGAATAGATGTCTGCCTGCCGATCACTCGGGCACTGGCTACATGAATCTGCCGGGGAGCATAAATTTATTTGCGTTTAATAAACATCTTTGCATGGCAGTAGAACGTCGTCCAACCCTTTCGGCATTCCAAAAGGACTTCTTCTTGGGCAAGTTGGTGCTTAGATTTCCTAGGTTCACTTGATTGTGGCGCGAAATACATTTCGTTAAAAGGGACAGAAAAAAAGACAGTGAAGCGCCAACACTGGCGCTTCACTGTCTTTTTTTCTGTCCCTTTTCAAGAAATGTATTTCGCACCACAATCAAGTGAACTTAGGAAATATTTCGGCATGTTTACGACATCACTGTGTCAGCTTTTCTTCACTGAGGGTCCATTTTAACGCCATTTTTAACCTTCCGTTGCACACCTCCGCGATTTTCTGCTAGCCACAGCAAGCTAAGCAAGGAGAAGCGGGCAATTCGCATGAAACGGCACCACCCTTCTTATCCGGTTTCTCTGCTTTAACTGTGATAGCTCGGCACCACCAAAACCCTCTCCACTGCTGCGTGTTCCTCGCCTCTTGTCAGCCAATAAGATTGTTAAAAAGTCTGTCAACTTAGGCAGTCTTATTCATTTTGAAAGCGAACAAAAGTGATCTCATATAAACAAGGAGTGCCTTTGATAGGTCGTTTCAAACAACATTGTGGGTCACCACGCGATGGTTAGCGTCGGCGGTTACCTGAATTTGACGTGAAGAAATTGGAATTAAATAAAATTGGAATAGTTTTACGTTATAGGGCCACAGTATTGCCTTCTGCGAAGGTCTCTGACCGCGTGGCGCCGTAAGCGCGCGTGCATGCATTCACCGCGTTGCTTTTCCTATCTCTAACTCTTTCTATATTCCTACAGTCCTCCCTCCCAGCGTAGAACAGCCAAGTAGATGTCTTTTCTGGTCCACAGCCCTGTTTTCACTCTTTCTTTTCTCTCTCTATCTCTCAGAAGGAGTAGGCAAACACGCATGCATTCATTTTACATAGATGCATGCATGTCCTATGCAAAGTTCTTTCGCTGTCATTTCTTTGCATAAGGGTAACATCTTGCGTGCTTTATTCTCAGTCTTGTGTATTAAAAAGCTCACAATCATAACCCAATTTGCACATGTTGACACGTGTCTGCGAGTGTTAAAGAAGGGGGGTCTGAGAAAAGTCGTTCGAGTCATGGATTTCAAAACAAGGAATCTTTGTCGTGGCATGCCGTTTTATTAGGCTCGTTCCTATAATTACCGCCCTGTATTGAGTTTTCTCCTTTGAGATGAAAGCAGTGAGGCGAAGAGAGCCCGCAGCAACCTAGTTTTCTAGAGCCTTTGTACCTGGCGACGTATTGCATAGCCTGTGTCTGGAGCATTAAGCTCAGACCATTCGGTACCTTGCTCTTGCCATGATGTTGTTTGTCAGCGGCCGCTTTAGTTTTGAAGAAGTGACCGACAAAGAAGATACATTCGGCTTCGCTAGTGGTGCTTAATAATGCACATTCCCCTTCGAACATCTTGCCCCATATTTTTAACTCCTCCTGCAGTCTGTTTAGTTTTCAAACCACATGTATGCTAGCGGATTTTCTCAGTGAAGAGGAGACTCACATAAAACTCATTTATTATTTGCGCAAACACAGATAAGAACGGTCATGTGAAAGTAAGAAGTTGATGTCCTCATTTATTTTTATATATGGCGCATATGCGCTTAATTCCAACAGTGAAGGTGGCACACAGCAACTACATGAAACAAAAGCCTTTTGCTGATGCTCATTTTACAAGAGATCACGCTAAAGGCGCACAAAAAGAAATCTTCATGTTTTCCACTGAAATTCGCATATCGTATAAAGTAATACCACTGCCCTAAATTTTAGAAAAATACAGTGGTCTTGTAGAAGAATCAAATGGAAACATCGAATGCATGGACGACTAGCGCTTGTCCAAATACTGGGGTATACGCAGCATATCGCGAAAAATTAGAAGCTGTGGACATTATCTGCGAATCCACAATACTTCCTTCTGGATATAGGGTGCGCGCACTAAAGAGAAAATGTATTATAGTTGGTATTATAGTGTTAACGGCATGTAGCTAACAACATCAATGCCGTTTGAACTCATAACTTCTGTCGTGTCAATGTTTTGGGCCACCATGGTGTCAGTAACCCCATTGCCTGCACCCCATTTTTTTCTATTTAGAACGAAATAAGTCTGACAGGATTACCAAACGGCAGTCTTTATATAGCGCTCAAGACAAAGGTGTCCATATAATGTTAAGGAGAATATAGCGCTTTGTTTGGCCTGTCTGGTTGCTGATAGCGAAGAGAGCTCTACAGAAGTTGTAATCGTGCTTTTCTCTTTGTCATTTTCATGCTGTAAACAATGTTTTCGCTCCTTTTTGACAGAGTATTAAACTTCGCGTTGCAACAAAACAAAAAAAAAAGCAGATGAGGAGCGTAGAAAGTGAAACGCAAAGCACGTCCCCAGGCACGACCAAGGAAAGTGGAATTGGCGTTCTACTGAAAGGTGCGTCAGGAGGTTCGCGAAAGACTCGAAACTTGCCTCAGGGCTTTTCCGTCAATTTTGATGAATTACCCGAGCTCGGCTAGAGAAGAACCTGCTCGGGGTTGCTGTCACGCGCACACCCCGACTTTACTACCGGTAAGGGCCCGCTGCGCTTGCGCCCTGATGACCGCTGCGCACACGGGCACTTCTTATATTTCTTGCCGGCTCGCAATGAACTTATTTGGTGCACTGAAAATTCGTCGGTCTAAGTGCCCTGCGACGCTCACCAGAGAAAGTACATTTAATCGCTTTCATATTGTTGAAAACGCAGCGTGCCACGCGTAGTTCAGGGTTAATTCCTTGCGTCGTACACAGGTGCAAACTTGGTATTGAGGCAGTTTAGGCATTGTTGAAGCTTTTCGAAACGGTGGACTTACTTACGCAAAGGTAAAAAGATAATAAGGCCTGGTGCGATGACAGAAACAGAGAAGAGAAAGAGAAAGTATGAGTAGTACGCGACTCTACTTACCGCTTTATGGTTCCAGTAAATAGAATTCGCCAAACGCAAAGTGAATTACGCAAGCGTATTAAGGCATTTCTCTTGCATTATTGTAATAATGCAAGAGTTAGTGAGGAAATTTAAATAATAACTATGGGGATGGTTCTTATTACCATCCAGACACACTAAATATACAACACCTCACGTAGTGACACACGGACTCCTTTACGCCTGTTTGAGATGATATATGCCCTTCAATTTCAGCGCACAGAAAATAACGTTGAATTTTGAATGAACTGCGTTTCGGTGTCTCGCGGAAGTTAGAGCAGCATGAAAAACGCATACCTGGCAGGTTTTACGATTTCATTATAAGGTGCCTGATTATAAGACCTTGTTTACGATTTTCGCATTGACACCTGTTAAATCCCTGTCGGGACCGACACGCCAGCACCGTGGTCGAACGTCGGAAAGAATGCAAGTTTATTTCAAGCAACTCGCATCTTATATACAAGGCACGCTATGAAGGCAAGGCCGGTCAGAATCATGTGCTCGCTTTTGATTGTTACGGAGTACTCTTCCCTCCTTAACAAAGCAGATGTTAATCAAACTGGCTACTTGGCTTTCTTTCTGTAGTCTTCAGTGGTGTACTTGTTGTAAGGTCTGCGAGTGCGATTGCGTCGCCACAGTGGTGGCGCGGCGGTTGGAGCCCCCGTAGCAACGGGTGCGACATCTTCGGCGTGGCCAAGGCTTGCACGAGTTCTGTTCGGGGGCGGCTTGCACTAACGTTATTTAACGAAAATAATAAAGATTTTAAGAACGCGTCTTAGTGCAGACTAGGAGTTGTCTAAGGAACACTTAACAGCGAGTTCTTAAATTCGTTATTGTTTTGCTTGCAAAGGTATTCGTGGAGCCTAGTGCGTGAGTGGATGTTGGCACTGCGCACTCCATAATACTGCAAATGCTCAAGAATTTGTCCGCAGCGACTTGCGGGGCGCGCTGCCAAAGCGGGCTTTCTTTGATGATGCGAAATTTCCGCGCAAAGGGAACAGAGAGAAAGGACTAGAACGTTTTACAGTGTTCACGCGGAGAAAGGGCAAAAGGGGGTGACGACACCACTTGTAAAGTTGGCACACAGATTTTCATCACGTCAGAACGATCATATTTGCGTCCACTCCGCTCGTCTACGTTTGCAGTTATTCTTTCTTGCGTATTTTTGGTTGTATTCCAGCGAATTGTATTGCGAGCGTGGCGGTAGCAGGGCCATCAATTACTTCTACGCGCCAAATGTTCAAACCATGTCTGACTGATCGAAGACGGCACTACTGTAGGTTAATTGAGGCATAGGATTCCTAACTTCTTGGCGTACATGCCTGCAGCGTTCTTGGGAAACAACGGGGCCAGTTCCCCCATTTCTTGCCTCTCATTAGCTCTAGTATAAGCCCTGTCCTAAGCTGTAGAAAGGCCAAAGACACCTAGGAGCTGTCAAGGACGTCTGCTTTGCGCGAGGCTCAGCGCCGTATTGGACAGGCGGCCGGTCTCCCCACTCTTAGTATTTACCCGGGAGCGCAAGTTTCGGATGGCAGGAGGCAGGCAGACAAGACAACGAGCGGACGATACGTGGCTCGGGGCTTCTCGGTAAGCGCTGCAGACTTTTTTCTTTTCTTACTTTTTTCACACGAGTTACAGGTGCTGTTCAAATTCACCGAAAATATACCGTGTACCTATGCGCTTTCAAGGCCGCATGCGTGGGTGAGATTCGGGAAACGCGATGTTAAGACCACTGAAAATTGACACTATATCGTGCAACCTATGACGTTCAGGAAAACCCGCAGAGGGGGGATAAATCAACGGATCTCTTAGACGTGAAAGCTTTACGAAAAGGGTTTTGCAATACACTAGTGACCTACCTTGCCCATGCTTTCTAGTGACAACACTAGAAAATATAACACGGACAAATTCCTAACATCTGCACATGCCATAATTCTCGCTTTGTGGGCGCAGCAATACATAGAAGCTTGCTTATGCAGATCTTTCAAACGTATTCGGGGATATGAAACAGAGAAAGGCGGGTTAGTTGGTGGTCATTATTTGAATGCATAATGTAACCGCGCAAACGACAACAGACGAAGGAGGAAACATACTGGACAAGCGCGGAACTTCAACTCAGATTTACTCCAGGAAAGCCACACATTTATACATGTATCATAATCACACTTGATAATCATCGGACAACCATCACTCGACATTGGCATGCGGGCGTAAGTGGCACAAATTTCTTTGTAAATATTTGCACTCTTTTCTACTTAGTGGCACTGAAGAGCTGCTTACGCAGCTGCCAGATTGGATCTTTACACAGTATGCTTCATGGATTTCTCGGCTCACTTGTGCTGCGGACATCTTCAAGACTTTTGTGTCGTGGAACCTAGGTGTGCAATTATGGCAGTGGCGACAATGGCCAGCCAGTTAGCCACCCCCCGCCAATCCTTCTACTCCTGCGCGGTGCTCCTGCAGTTTGATGTTTAAACACCGTCCTGTCTGCCATATGTAGCTGCTGCTACAAGAGAGGGGTGTCTGGTACACTACCCGTATTCTGCATGGGATGAACCTGTCAACGTGCTTGGTACTGCATTCATTCTTTTTTCTTCTTTCCCTGCACCATGTTGCACCATGCGAGTGCCATCGCATGGATGCCTGCAGTTCCTGGACATTTACATTGTTATTTCTGGATCCCATGCGTGCTGCAGGTATCAGCCTCGCTAAAAAAATGTATTTTAAACTACCAGCCTGCTCATGCGAAGCTTGTCAAAAGGGAAATGCAGAAACCTACCGGCGTGCTGCTCTTGATAAGTCCTGCCAGCATGAAGTGCAACATAGCGGGCTTTTTCAGCTGCAGAAACTGCACAGCGCAGGATTTCATTGTGAGATGGTCACCTCGATGCTGGAAGCCCTTGCCAAGGAAGCGTGGGGCACACCAGAGCTCCGTCCAATCGAAAAGCCGCAACGCCGGAGACCTGTTGACCCCCCCCCCCCCCCCCCCATCCCGCAGTACCACCAAATCTCTCACCGCCTAAGAAAGTTGGCTGAAAATGTGAAGTCCCGGTAGTTTTTAAGGCGCCCAAGAAACTGGCGGGCATGTTGGCCGGCATCTGCGGGTTTGGATCGGTGCCTGACACCGGCAAAAGATGCCGAGAGCGAGTGGGGCTATACTAATCCAGGTACAACCAAATTAGAAAGGCCTACTAAGCTTCAATGAAAGCGCTCTCTCACCAAAACAAGAATTGGCCTCCCTGGTGCAGTATTCGCCACCCCCTCACTTATGACTCCTACAATTATCCCATGGCCCTCAGTCCCCAGCCGCGCACCTGACCAAGGCGGCGGTCAGACCGGTAACGCAGCAGAGGGTGCTAAGAATCTCTGTGTGGACAGGCTGCCAATGGAAAGTGACCCTTGCAACGTTTAACACCTGAACCTTCTCGAGTGAGGCTAGCTTAGCAGGACTCTTTGAGGAACTATCAGACATTGTTTGCAATATTATCGGCCTTAATGAGATTAGAAGAACTGTTGAGGCTTACACATTGCTTAATAACGGCCATGTCCTCTGCTATAGAGGTCTCCCTCATAAGAAGCAATACGGAGTAGGATTCCTAATCCATAAGGACATATCGGGCAACACTGATGAATTCTACAGCATTAATTGGAGGGTAGCAGTAGTCGTAATCAAATTTACTAAGAGGTTTAGATTAGAGGTAGTACAAGCGTACGCCCCAACATACAGTCACGATGATGATAAAGTAGATAAGTTTTATGAAGATGTGGAATTAGCGATGAGAAAAGTGCAAACTCAGTATACTGTAGTAATGGGCGACTTCAATGCAAAAGTGGGGAAAAATCAGGCTGGTGAACAAGCAATTGGCAACTACGGCGTCGATTATAGGAACGCTAGAGGAGAAATGCTGTTAGCATTCGCAGAAAGGAATAAGCTGAGAATAACGAACCCCTTTTTCAGGAAGCGTACCAACAGAAAGGGGACCTGGAAACGCCCTAATGGCGAAACAAGAAATGAAGTTGATTTCATACTTTTTGCCGATCCCAGCATAGTGCAGGATGTAGAAGTGATAGGTAGGATAAAGTGCAGTGATCATTTGCTAGTGAAGGCTACGATTCACCTCAATTTGAAGAGTGAAAGAGTAAAATTGGTCAAGAAGAAACAGGTCAACCTCGAGGCAGTAAGGGTAAAAGCAGACAAATTCAGGCTGGTACTTGCAAACAGATATGCAGCATTAGAACAGAGAGATGAAGATGACATAGAGGTAATGAATGAAACCGTAACTAGGCTGGTTTAAGAGGCAGCAATTGAAGTGGGAGGCAAGGCACCAAGGCAACCAGTAGGCAAGTTCTCCCAAGTAACAACGGACTTAATAAAGAAGCGACAAAGAATGAAAGTGTCCAACTCAAGAGATGAGATAGAATTTGCGGAACTCTCAAAACTGATCAACACGGCAAAAATAAATAATATTCGAAACAATAACGTGAGAAAGACTGAAGAAGCCGTAAAAAATGGACGCAGCTTGAAATCAGTGAGAATAAAACTTGGCATAGGACAAACCAAGATGTATGCACTGAAAGATAAGCAGGGTGATGTCATCAGCAATGTCGAAGGTATAGTAAAAGTAGCGGAAGAATTCCTTACTGTTCTGTACAGTACCCAAATGACTCAGGATAACCCCCATTCGAAACAGTACTGAACAGCATACAGAAACTCCTCCTATAACTATCGATGAGGTCAGAAGGGACTTGCAAGACATGAAACGGGGAAGAGCGGCAGGAGAAAATGGAATAAGAGTCGATTTAATCAAAGATGGAGGAGACATAATGCTTAGAAAACTGGCGGCTCTCTATACGAAGTGTCTATCGACTGCAAGGATCCCAGAAAACTAGAAGAATGTAAACAATATGCTAAACCACAAAAAGAGACACGTTAAGGAATTGAAAAATTATAGGCCTATTAGCTTGCTCCCAGTATTTCATAAAATATTCACCAAGACAATCTCCGATAGAGTGAGAGCAACACTGGACTTTAGTCAACCAAGAGAACAGGCAGGTTTCAGGAAGAGATACTCTATGATCACATCAATGTCATCAATCAGGTAATCGAGAAATCCGCAGAGTTTAAGCAGCCTCTCTATTTGGTTTTCATAGATTACGAAAAGGCATTTGATTCAGTAGATACCGATACCAGCAGTCATAGAGCCATTACGTAATCAAGGAGTACACACGGCTTACGTTAATATTTTGGAAAATATCTGCAGAGATTCCACAGCTACCCTAACTCTACACAAGAAAAGTAGAATGATACCAGTAAAGAAAGGAGTCACACAAGGAGACACAATCTTACCAATGCTATTCACTGCGTGCTGGGAAGAAGTATTCAAACTATTAAACTGGGAAGGCTTAGGAGTAAGGATCGACGGCGAATAGCTCAGCAACCTTCGATTTGCCGATGACTCTGCTCTATTCAGCAACACTGCAGACGAATTACAACACATGATTGAGGACCTTAACATAGAGAGTGTAAGAGGGGTTGAAGATTAATATGCAGAAGACAAAGATAATGATGAATAACCGGGCAGGGCAACAAGAGTTCAGGATCGCCAGTCAGCCTCTAGAGTCTGTGAAGTAGTACTTTTACCTTGGTCAACTAATCACAGGGAACCCTCATCATTAGGAGGAAATTCAATGAAGAATAAAAATGCGTTCGACTGCATACGGCAGACATTGTCAGCTCCTGACTGGAAGCTTACCATTATCATTGGAAAGGAGAGTGTACAATCAGTGTATTTTACCGGTGCTGACAAATATGGCGGAGACTTGGAGACTGAGAAAGAAGCTTGAGAACAAGTGATAGCCACGCAAAAAGCGATGGTAAAAAGAATGCTAGGCATAACGTTAAGAGACAAGAAAAGAGCGTTTTGGATCAGAGAGCAAACCAGTATAGTCGATGTTCTAATTGACATTAAGAGAAAAATGGCGCTGGGCAGGTCATGTAATGCGCAGGTTAGATAACCGTTGGACCATCAGGGCTACAAAATGGGCACCGAGAGAAGGGAAGCGCAGTAGAGGACGGCGGAAGACTAGGTGGGGCGATGAAATTAGGAAATTCGTGGGTGCTAGTTGGAATCGGTTGGCGCAGGACAGGGGTAATTGGAGATCGCAGGGACAGCCTTCGCCCTGTTGTGGACATAAAATAGACTGATGATGATGATGATTTCCTCATTAAATGTTCGTGCAAGCCACCCAAGGCCTGCCACGGCACCGCCTTCAGGTGCTGTTTGCCTCGTTGTCGGTCAGGGCTTGGCGATGACTTGTCAAGAGTGCGCAATAGTTCTTGTGACGTCATCTGGAAACTGTTGTCGGTAGCATGCGGCCGTTTGACGGTTGTACTTGCTTTCGTTAGCGATTATCCGTATTCCTACAACCTGTAACTTTTGTTTCGTTGGTGTTCTATTGGAAACTCCACAACGTGTTGAGCTTCTACCACTGTTCTGCTTGACGCAATACTGCATCGCTTCCGTATGGGGTCAATATGCGTGAACTGTACGTTTCTACCCACCCTGACAACATACAATGCGGGGCTGATGAATTGTACCACCGACCTCCCTTGGCAAAATTTAGGTTCTCCTCGCGTTGTCTTGACATGACACTTTTTATTGACCGAAAAAGAATCTACTTGGCCTCTCTGGTGTTTTCGCTGCTCTGCATCCAGCCATTGGTGGTTTGCCACGTCACTTGCGAAATTGGGTTTGAGGGGAGACAATAATTCTACGAGGCAGGCGCTTCAAAAACACCTCCGCTAAGACTTTCCTGTTACCGAATTGGGCGTGTTTCGTCTAGACAACAAAAACTCACCAAGGCCGCATGGCTGGCCGCTCGAGACAGATTGCGTGTATTGGCAGGCTTCTTTCACGCTCGGAAAAACACTTTTATGTAGCCCGTATATTGAGCAACACAAAGCTGCATCGCGAGTTTTTCATGTTGCTGTACAATTTTCTCATTGCCACTCTTCATCTAATTATAATATTTCAAAAGTTGATAAATAATTAAGATTAATTACGTAATTAGGCGGAATGCAAAAATTAATCCGAGTATCTCCAAGCGACGGCAATCATTACCTTGGCCACGTGCCATCTGCATATTTTTATATCTTGATGCATGATAGTTTGGACAACCTGTATATGCTTTCAGGATTTAAGCTAACTGCCGCAGCTATGTACACTAACATGGAGATTGGCTTTCCATGAATATTCACGGAAACATTGCAACCGTGTTTCTCCCCTGTTGTACACAGTAGGATATTATAAACCTGCGATTCCGGGCTTCCTCGAAAGTTTTGTCCGGGGGTGTCTCAGAAACTAAAATTTTCTTGAGTTCCCGATAGGCTTGCTCACCCATCACGTTCACGAATAATTTCAATTTCATTGCCTCTAGTACATCGTTTACGTCAATAAAGTTTTCGAACCATTCGAAATACGACCTAATGTTGTCGCTTTTCAGGTTAAGTTCCGCCGGGCTCCCTCGCGGTTGCGACGCACGAGACATTGACATGGCAAAGAGGTTGCACTTATCGTTTCTTGCAGATTGTCTTCCATTTCTTCCTGTTCCCGGAGCCTGCTTTCGAACCGAATCGGCGCTACTGCTGCCAGTATTGTGGCAGCAGGGCTGTGCATCCCGCCTGTAGGCCGTCGAAGGATTCCATCCTCGTCGCCAGTTCTATCGCTCTCGAGACAGACACGGCTGCACCATGGTTGAACATTTTTATTCCAAGCGCTACCTATAAAAGACGCGCTATCAAGGCAACTCATGACCACGTGATTGGTTTTGACGTTTACAGCGCAATGGTTAACAATTTTACAACTGTGTAATTTGCGCCTAGGTTAGGACGAGAAAGAACGCAAAGGCAGTCGCTTTTTTATTATTGACAAGCCGATTTTTGAAAGCCGGCGTTTATAAAGACCTTAGAACGACAGAAAGTTGAGCTAGTTGGTAAGGATTCATTATGCAAAAAAGGTGAGGCGTGCAGACAGGACACAAGAGAAGAGACGGGGACAACATGAACGGCGTTCGTGTTGTCCACTTCTGTTGTGTCCTGTCTGCAAGCCTCACCTTTTTTTGCATATACAGACCTAGCCACGCCGCAGAGACAAGCTACTGGAAAATCGATATACAACCAATGTACGACTATATCGACAACTGAAATTACGGCCGCCGTTGTGTGAACATTTTATGAATACGCATCATAAGCATTTATAGTGCAGATCATTCTACTGGCGCATATTTAGAGCAGCAGTGTTCATTCATAAGGGAAGAATAGTGCGATAAACAAGATTCGTCCTTCGTCAGTATGGAATACCAACTCGCCCAGCATTCAGTATTTCTATTAACAGTGTCTGTGAAGAGAAAAAGTAGCCTGCGAATCTCTAGGGAATAGTCAACAGCTTGAATAATCAAAACAATTTTCAATTTTTCTCCAAAGGTTAGTATGGTTGGCTACGACAGTAGTATTTTTCAAGTTCTAAATGTTGGTTCGTCTGCGTACGCAACTGACATTTCAACCTAGGCCCAGTTCCGTCAGTGACGCCCGCCGCAGTATCTCAGTGGCTATGGCGTTCCGCATCTTAGCCCGATGTTGTAGGTTCAAGCCCGAGGTTTCGGCCCGCGGCGGGCGCATTACGATGGGCGCGGAAGGCAAGAAACGCTCGTGTAACAGTGCATTATTGAATGCACGTTAAAAAACTGAAACTTGTCAAAAGTAATCCGAAGTCCCCAAAAAGGCGTCCCTGCTTGTGGTTGGAGAGTCGCAGGATCCTTTAAACTTTATTTATCAACACACACACACACACACACACACACAAACACGCACACACGCACGCACGTACTGGAAGAAGGAAGGCACAATACCAGCGCACTTTGTCCCACAACGACGGACCGGCGAGTCGCCGCCACGTGATGCCACCTAGAACGTCATACCGACGGCAGCACCAGCCTCTCTAGCATTGGAGCTTCATGTCAGAAGATTAACGCGTTTATTGGGAAAAGCTAGGTCCTGTGGAATACCTCTGGAACTACTTCCACGTACAGATCAAGCGGCTGCGTCAAAACAGTCATTCCCACAGACAACGCTGGGTCCTGGAAGCAGCAGAAAAGCACGTTATGCCCCTTTTTATTGCTGTGATGATAAGCTGAGGCAATGCGTTCTTATGGTTTTTATTTGCCGTCCGAATCTTTTCTCTCTCTCTCTCTCTCTTTCTATGCTTTGGAGGGGGGATGCTATAGAAGGGCTGAAAATATTCCATTGTCAGGGTGACTTCTGGGTAATTGATTCAAGTGTAGCACGGACTTCTTCACCCATCGATGGATCCACACATGTCGGGAGCCAGCAATAACAATTGGGATAAATGGGCGAGGTTTGAACATCGGACCCGCTATCATTGCGCAGGGATCTTCTGATACGTTGACTGATCAAATGCTAGACGTTTGAAGGAGTTGAGTTGAGGAACTGTTCGAAATCTACGCAGTGCTCTCAATGCGTGTGACAGATGCTTACGTGGGTCGCGATATTAGAGCAAATAGTTCGGGCGTTCAGATTGACGGCAGTGCGACGCTGAATTCTCTTTTGAATGCGCCCGTTTATACACCCTGTATCCAACCTTAAGCCTCCGAATTCCACCAAGAGTTCCCCAAACAGACGCGACCCTTTTGTGTAGACTATGATTGGGCGTCGCATTTACCAATACTTACGCGCTCCGCATAGAGATAGCTGACACCGCAGCATGCGGCGATTGCGGCGACGCGGAAACGAATCACGTTCTTTGCCAGTGCCCGCAATGCAGTGTGCAGAGACAATCGCTTTCCGTCGTGCTGAACCAGTTGGACTACCAGCCTCTGTCGGAAGAAAGAATTCTGAAACATCGACGCGACTTAACACCGCATCAGAAGGCCGTGCAAGCGCTACTGCGCTTCTTGAAATTGACCAGCCTATGTGAACGCCTGTGAGTGGAACGCCTTTTCTGTTACCTGCCTGCTTTCCCCCCCCCCTTTCTTTCTTCCTTTGTTTGTTTCTTTTATTTTTATCCTCTCGCTCTTTGTCGTCTTTACAGCCCCTATATACCCCACACTAGTGCAGGTAGCAAACCGGAAACTCGCCTCTGTTTAATCTCCTCACCTCTCTCTCTCTCTCTTTTGAATACGTTTGACCTCTCTTAGGTCATCAACTGATTTTATGCATTTGTATCTTGCCTGCACCGCGAACAGACTCAAAGAAAGCGCCCTATTTTCTTCTCAATATTCTTACATTTTGCCAATGACCGAAGTATGCGCAGATCGTCGGGCATGACCTTCACGATTTGACCTTCTTAGCATGCGTCTTCCATAGTAGATTTAGACACGGACCACTCTCTTGTTTGTAGAATATTAGGTGAAACTGAATATGACAAATTAGTTCTGCGTAAAGTCGCAAGGTGAAGGAACCTTCATGGAAACGAAGAAAAATATACCATCCATCTGAGAGCAGTAGGAAGCTCCCCGGACCGGGACGAATTTTCTTCTATTGCGAAGCTTTCTGCAAAACTCCTTTAGTGGCTTTACTTTGTACATTTGTGCTCTCAGGTGAACGATGAATTTTCTCTTTTATTTGGTGAAATTGATTTGGCTTTATCTCCAGGTAATTAGGAATGTGGCGGCTTTTATGGGTTTCTTTGTCTGCGAAACAGTGGACGCTGCTGGTGAGGCATTGCGAGACAATAGCTAAGAACAAATAACTGATACACGTCAGCTTCTGCAGAAATGTGGCACTGCCATTATTTAAACAACACCATTTCATGTCCAGAGGTAAATGCAGCTAGGCTTGTTCCTCTGGAATTCACATTACAACTTCGTCGAAGTGAATGGTCGGCGTTAAGATCTCCAATAAACATCCATGAACCAGGGATCATAGGTAGAATACCTCTTGCATCGGGAGGAGTGTGCCTATGTAAGCACAATATCAGGAATTGACGGTTCGCAATAATGCTGTTGCGCATGTGCGAACACGGCTGTCACGAGCGTCCTCCACGTGGTTAGATTCGAGAAGCAGACGAACAACCAACGCAGCCCTAGCGCACCTTGGGAAACCGTTTCGTAGTTGTTTTGATCGCTGTATTTTTGTGAAAAGGCCGGCTAGTTGTGCTGCGTATGGGTGCACAAAGTACTTTGCTGTTTATTAAACCGAAGCTTTCTATGTCTTACTGACTCGTCCGGTAGCGCCGAAAACGCACTCTAGGAAAGCCAACTTACATATGTGCGTAGAACACTACAGTTTACATTCGCAGTACCGCGCCAGCGTCGACTAGCCGGCCGGTCAGTGCCTGATAACGGCGCAAAGCTATGAGCTCAGCAAGAGTGGCGCACGCGCACAAAGTTCACTGGAAGGGCAAGTTGCGTCTGTTAGGCATGACACCATCCCTGTCGCGATTAACTGAGCTTCTCTGTTTATCGGAGACAGCAAGTGCGCGTGAACACGGGCTTGTCTTAGGATCGGAAAAAAATAGAATCAAAGCCCCTTTCTTAAAGAAGGATGATTGAGCGCCACGCTACCCAGAGCAACTGTATGTATCTGCATTGTATTACGCGCGTCACGCAATGCATTCCCGGCCGTCACTATGGGTAGGCCGCGGGTGCAGCACACGGCCGAAGAGGCTGCCGTACGCGAACGCAAGCGCGAGCGCGATCGTGGCCGTAAGGCCGATCCCGTGTATCGGCAACGACATGCAGAAGCCATGTGAGAGACGCTTGTGCAGTCGAGAGGGTCGAGATGCCTACTGGCCTTGTAATCGTCAGCGCGTACATCAGACCAAGCACGCCTCGTTGTGACGCGGAAACGTTCCTGGCAGAAACATTAAGACCTTAAAGCCACATGGTACGCCGATCCTCGTGTGCGGTGACCTCAACATCGATGTGGTGAAAGAGCAAGGCAAATGGATCGAGAGTTTCATACTAGGCAACAGCGGCCGCATTTCGATGGGGGCGAAATACGAAAGCACCCGTGTACCTAAATTTAGGTGCACCTTAAAGAACCCCAGGTTGTCCAAATTTCCAGAGTCCCCCCACTACGGCGTGCCTCATAATCAGATCGTGATTTTGGCACGTAAAATCCCATAATTTTATTTAATTTTGAGAGTTTCATGCTAGATCGCTACTCGTTGAAATTGAAGACGCTACAGAGACCCACGACTCAACATCGTTCCTGTGTGGATCTCACGTTTGCAATCAGGCTTGATGGAAGGTTCAGGCTTTGATGGAAGGCTCGAGCCTCTAATTGTCTACCACAGTGATTACAAGGCAATACTGTGCAAGTGTAGAGTAGTCCGCGAAAGAGTGCGTGTGTACGTGTAATCAACGGCTACATGATCTAAAATAAAGGCTATGCAACTTAACGAAATGTGTCTTCATTCAACTTCAACGTTCAAAAAATACAATCCTAAACAAGCAATCAAATCACATGCATAGCGTCAGGTCGCTCAGCATTTCCTAGGTTCGTTGTGTGGTCGCTGGCTTTGAACTTTGACTTTGATTCAGTTTGTATTGGGGGAAAGCTTCGCGTTCAACCATCTTTCTTTAAGAATGGGGCTTTGATTTTTTTAGGTTTCTCTACAATAAGATCTATACAGTGACGACCGGAGATGCCAGCACAGCACACAACTTGCGCTATACCTCGCTCCTCGCAGAGCCGGTTCTCATCGCGCTACTTGAGGCTACTGAATTGTCATATGCCAGCGCTACGAAGTTATTTCGGCCTGCAAGCTTCGGGACACCCTTAAACGCAACTGCATTTTGCCGGAAATGCAGAAAGCTCAGGAGTAATGAGAACGGACGGAACTTGCGGAAGCGCAGTGGTGTCCCTCAGTTGTCGCGGACATGTAACTATAATAAATATTATAAAGTGATGTCGAAAGTGCGCCTCATATGACAATCAGCGCTCAGCACTACACCGCTGAAGTGGTCGAAACACACCATCCGAGGGCAGTTGGTTTCGCAGACAGCAAGCGCAGCGAACACCGTGCGAGGCAGTTTGCCTGGTTTGCTCTCTTCTGTCGACGGTGTACAGATGTCCAAATGTATTTTTATTTAGCCTCTTAATATTCATGGAGGACGACGACGACGAAGTGCGTCTCTAGTTGACCGGTGCTTTCCCGTCTCCTGCTGATTTTCGTCTTTCCCGGCGTTTATCTGCGAGACATCGGTCCCCCGCCGGCAGTGATGGAATTGGACACTGCTCGGCTTGCTCCAGGCCTGGCCTCGCATTCAGTGGTGCCATCGTGGAGGCGTAACAGTGAACTGAACGATTCCGCCAATGACAGCACAGAACTCTACTAGGCCAGCTTAGAAGACTCCAAAGACGGCTTCGAAACTGTGTGAAGCCTCAAGGCGAAGCGGAGGAGTCTCTGGACACATTCGGCTCAAGTACGCTGACAGTACAGGATACGAGTCGCCCTCGAGCCCCCGCGATACTCTTCTGGCCGGTGGTTCCCTCAGTCACTTTGCGCCACCTGAATTGGTAAGCTGTCTCGACTTTCCTTGAAAGATTGGCACGAAATGAGGTCACCGATATAAGAATTAATACTCGCAAGAATATACTCGCCGTCAATGTCCTGCATTCAACCGCTTTTGACATCTTGCGTACAGTAACCGATTTGAATGGGATTAGAGTGCGCTCCCACATTCCAGTCGACAAGGATACACCAACAGGCGTCATCTGCGACGTAGATGTTGCAAACCAAATGAAGACTTGCCTATCCTAGTCAACTCCCGATGCTACCATTATGCAGGTATCTCGGATTGGTAATTCACGCTGTGTGAAGAGAGTCTTCAAGGACAACACCATACCATAATGTCAAGGCGGACCATTTTCGCCAGTCCGTAAAACCGTTCATTCCGAAACTTCTGCAGTGCCCCAGGTGCCTTCGGTTGGGTCACGTCAGACGCGTTTATAATAACGCGGCAGTATGTGCGCGCTGCGCTGAGTCCCACATCAATGAATCCTGCCAAAAAATTCTATTTAAAAGCAGAAACTGCAAAGTATCGCATGAAGCCACGTCGAGAAATTGCTCCCGAATCAAGAAGGAGTGGAGTATACTTAAGGCGATTGTAAGGGAAGGCTCTACGCACCGAGAAACAGCCGTTTCTGTGAAAAAACGACGCTCCCACCGCCACCACCGACGTTCGCCAAAGAACGCGAAAGGCCCCCACAGCGCCAACCTAGTCCAGCAGCGGCATCACCTCGAATTGTCGAACAGAAGTCATTGCGCGAGACCAGGCACAACGTTATGAATGAGAAAAAAGCCAAGAAAAGTGCTTTTGACGTTGCCTGGCCTGCACTGACAAATGCATGCCTTCCTGCTGAGCTTGAGCGGCGTACATCGCCCTCGTCGAACGCACCTCCTGCATCCGACAAGTTGCCTGAACGGGATGTGCAGGTGGTTATACTGCTGAACTCGCTATAATGGCTGTGATTCGCACACTTTTGGGAAATGCGCAAACTTCGACTGATCGATACGCTTTACAAGTACTGGACGTTCTCGCCCCTGTGTTTAAAGCTTGCATTATAAACATGGCTCGCCCACTTCTGCAGAAGTGACCCTTTCAAGAAGTCAAGAATGCCTCAGTTCTTCATTGGAGTGCGAGAGGCGTGAACACGTATTTCCGATTTTCGCAAATTTGTATACGTAAATTGGTTTCCGTGCTAGACATCTGTGAACCAAACGTGACGAACATCCTTAGATTATCAGGATACGAATCTTTCGTTTCCACCACGTGTGACAAAAGCAGCAAGGTCCTCGTTTATGTTCGTAAAGAGCTCACCTACGTGGCGCAGGCCTTGCCTTCCCGCGACGACAACCAGTATGTGTGCCTTAGCATAAAGAAGAGGCTCTCCTTCACACCCATCGCAAGCTACATTACCCCATCAAGTCATTTAGAAAAGCTTGAAAATGTTTTGATGACGACCTCCAGTACTTGGATAATCACAGGAGATTTTATTGCTCACCACTCAATTTGGGGAAGTACAAGAACCAATTGAAGAGGCAGGGCTATTGTATATGTTGCTTCGGGCCATCACCTCTGCCTTTTGAACGACGTCAGCCCAACATTCTTGAAAAGGTCGTCGTACAGCAGCTGCCTAGATCTTACTTTGGTGTCAAGATGCCTTACATCGATCGTCTACTGGTTTACTGACTTGGAAACGTGTGGGAGTGACCACATTCCTACTTACGTTACCATCAAAGATCTAAGCAGTATGTCTTCCCGTATGGTCTCTCGAGCGATTGATTGGCCTGCATTTGAAGCCTTTGTGAACGCTGAATACAAGGGCGGCCTTGCACGTAGCGCAGAGCTTGTGGTTGCGGGCTCGATGCATGCTGCAACGCGCTGCTTCTCGTCGTCAGCAACTCGCACGGACTTTGACATTGAATTAGAAAGGCTTCGAGCAGTACGTCGGCGACTGAGAGGAGATGCAGGCGCACAAAGTCTATTATAGACCTTAGGGAGGCCAGGCGCACGCAGAAGGAAATACGTCGTCGCATGGACACATCAGACAACGAACGAAGGCAATCGTTTTATAACTCGTTAGACCCACGCAAAGCTCTCTCTCTCTCGCGTATGGCGAACTCTCCAAGGCCTTCGCTCTTTTCCTCAGCAACGCCAGCCCTTTAAGGCATTGGCTCTCCACCAAGGCTGTCGAGAAGTGAATGTTGGGGAACAGTTTTGTGAGGCAGTTGCAGGTGACAGAGAGCTACTAAAGGATCTTCAATTGCACGGAGTTCCCTTCATTCAAACTTCGGAAATGGACAAACCTTTCTCCATGGAAGAACTGGAGGCTGCTCTAGCCACTTGCAGGTGTTCCTCTTCGCCCGGACCCGGCAACATCACGTACGCTGCTATCCGCCACCTTCACCATCAAGCACGAGAGTTCCTGCTGCGTCATTTCAACGTCTCCTGGAGGGATGGAGGTGTTCCTTCTGAGTGCAAGCGTAGTCGTCTTGTCTCAATCTTACAGCATGCGAAGTATCCCTTTGAACTGACATCATATAGACCTATTGCTCTCGCCAGCTATGTTGTCAAATTGATGGAAATGATGATCATCATGCACCCCGAGTGGTTTCTTGAACATTACAATGTTTATGCAGACGCAATGACAGGTTTTCGACATGGCCCTTAGTCGGTCGACAACGTCACTGATCTTGTATTTTCAATTCAACAACAGAAATCATCCAAACGCCTCTTTGTAGCGTTGTATTTAGATGTGAGGGCCGGTTATGATAATGTATCTCACGAAGCCATTTTTGACGCGCTCGTGGCTGCTGCAATCGGAGGCCGCACTTTTCGATGAATTCGGAGCTACCTGATAGAAAGGAGCTTCTTTGTAGTCACCGAGAATGGTCATATTTCCGACCACTGCACCAGCCGTGAAGTTCCAGAAGGTAGCGTTTTGAGCCCGGTTTTGTTCAACCTGGCTTTGATTGGCCTGGCGGAATTCCTGCCACAGTCGGTCAGTCTGTCAATTTATGCAGATGACATCTGCATCTGGGGGGGCGTCAGGAGCGACTTGGCCGCAAGTTCGCGCAAGGTTACAAAAGGCTGCAACAATGACGTGTGCTTATCTTCAGAGACAAGGCCTCAGAATTACAACAGAGAAGTGCGCATTAGTCGCCTTCACGCGAAAATCGATGACTGGATACCCGGTGTCTTTCAATGGCCAGCCTATCTTGTAAAAGAGAACCCCTCCATTTTTAGGGATGATTGTAGACTGCGACCCCTCCTGGAGGCCCCATGTATCTTACTTAAGGAAGAGACTGCTCTCAGTCCAGTCAACTTTTCAAAGCCATTGCCGGAAAACATGGGGACCGTCGGTGCGTTCTATGCTTCAACTGTACAAAGCGCTGTTCATGGGTTTCTTTCATTACAGCACTCCGGTGCTGTCAAGCACCCGGAGGACAAATCTCAGCGTGCTTGAGAGCTCAAGCCCAAGCACTTAGAACATGTTTAGGTCTACCGCGATGCGCTTCAGCAGCCAGAACAATTGCCATCGCCAAGGAACATCCCATCAGTATATATATCGTCATAGACACTCTTAGAAACCATCTTCGTCACCTTTCCCGAATCCAGTCTTAACGCTTTGCTTCTCTCTCGGAAAGTAGACCAGATGCAGCTTTTTCGGGCATTGTAGCCTCGCAGCGATCTTCCGTCCCATTTCACGCCTGCAGCAAAATCACCTTGTCCTTTGAGGCGTCTCCGGCAGCCACAAGTGCGTGTTTTCATTCCAGGAGTTGCAAAGAAGTCCGACTTGCCAACTGGAGCTCTGAACCAAACCACTCTACATTTACTGCATGATTCATACTCCAATCGAGTTCACGATATACAGATGGCTCTTCAACTCTAACCAGCTCTACTTGTGCGGTAGTCATTCCGGCGATGTCAATCTGCAAGAAGTTCAAGATAAGCCACGTCACAACATCGACAGGATCCGAACTTTCCGCCCTCCCTAGCGCAGTGCTATATGTGCAGCAACAACACCAAATCACTGGGCTATATTCTGTGACTCAAAAGCAGCCCTGCAATCACCCTTATCATCTCTGCGCCACAGCCCACATGAACAATTGGTATCAGAGATACGATTACGCTACCATCAAGCCGTGGATGGAGGCCACGACAATGTATTTTAGTGGGTATACCCGGGCACTGTAACATTGGTGGCAATGAAAGTGGCGACAAAGCTGCCTGTGAGGCACATGATGCATGTGAAAGCACCTCGATACCATTGTCGAGAACAGATGCAGCGCGGCACCTCAGCGGTCTTGCCCATACTGTTCCTGTGAGAAAATGGGACGCTCTGGAGTTCACCAACCGGCGCCTAGATGCCATGGAACCGCATATGACATTGCAACTTTTACCTAGTTGTAACCGATGGGAAGAAAAGCTGCTGTGCCGCTTGCGAGTAGGTGTTTCTTTCACAATCACCTACTCATTCCTAATTGGAATGACGGACAGTCACAATTGCAGGAGATGTGGAGTCGATGAAATGACCAAACATATCCTGTGTACATACGAAGACTAGAGGAGTGCCCTTCGTACAGCTTTGGAGCACTTACCCCCGTATTCTTAAACACGCCTTCATTCAAAGCTTCTCCTCGACTCAGCCAAGTCGAGGCGACGGGGCATCTTTCACTCAAGGCGCCGTGTGTTTCATGAACACTACTCCACCTTTCCTCCGTCGAGGAACGCTCTTAAAATGCGCCCATATGTGCCTTCGACTTGAGTGAAGTGCATCGACCGAGAAAAGCGTCTGATATCGAGACTATTCTTAAATATGCTTATCAAAAGTCCAATTAAGACAAATATGTGTTTCTGTTAATTCGTCTTTCTAAACAAACAACTACATGGCGCAATGCACAAATTTATCTCCGCAACGCTGCCACTGTGAGAGTTCGAATGGTAGATCATGCAGGAGCTGTGTTTGAGGTTTGGCAACAATCGCACCCGAACGCCCCAACAGCAGAGAGCATGGCGCATGGCTAAGAACCAATAAAATTTGCGCCGGCATTTGTGATGGTCAGTCGGTTTGCTCAAATTGTAGCACATATGCTCAACAAACCAGCACTGGTGCCTGCATTTCCAGTGCTTCCTCACTTCACATATACGCTACGCAATGTTCTAATCTTCCGAAAATTCACTTGTCAGTAGTTCATCACCGGCATTTGTGTTGTTTCACCTTACCTTTTTCAGTGTGCTATGTGGTAGCATCTGACGCACGTTCCATAAACTGGGCTTTCAAGTTTACGTAATGGCCACATTTTTTAGCTGTGCTAAGTCTTTTTATTTCCGTTGCTTAGGCACAACAAATTTACTTAGCGCTTCAGCGCCCTCTCCGCATAAAGCTTTTGGCATTCTGGTGCAGGATGTGGGCCTGGGAAGGACCAGCTGAGGAAAAAATCAACGTCTCTGCTGCACAGTAACGCTTCTGGCAGACCTGAAATCATCGATAAATATGGTGCCTGCCTGTTGGAATCGCACCAGCTCGCTTCCTTGAAATAACCTAGGTGCTGAAGAAGTGTCTGACTTAGCTTCCCGGTAATTAGTCTGTGCTTATCTTCATAAACTTTCTAAAAATATTCATGTTACATGTCCCCACATTAAAGAAATGGCGAAAGGGACACCATGTTATTCCGAACCACAAACATGAAACAGCTATGCCATAATGAAATCAAATTAATATTTTATTCTTCTTCAGCTGCATATAATTTTGCTTTGAATAGCATGACTAGGATGTGCGAAGTCTTCAGTTGCCCATGATGCGATGCAGTTACGGCGTGAGCTTTTTACTGCCCACAATTTGTGATGCCGCACTTTCGTAGCATTTGTAGCCAGAACTTCAGTATTTAGTGGCATGATGAAGCTACTTTAGCATGAGCAAGTGTACATTAAAAATATGCAATAATTTTGATGGTTGATCTCAGCTTTTCTGAAATAATGGTAATGTTGTAATATTGGTAGTATAGTACTCCATACTGTATTTTTCAGCATCGTCATTGTGACAGTCTGCATTACCATTTGACCTATCTTAGGAGCCTACAAGACACGCTGCTACCATGCTACCCTACTGCTCCTCGGTCAATTGCTGAAGTTCTGCAAGCCCCATGGAAGCCAACTGTCATCCGCATGCAATGGAAGAAACTCATAATTCATCTTAAGCTGAAGCTAGAACCAGAGTGGAAACAGCATATATTCCACAAGGATTTACCACTGCATGCCGTCGGATGCCTACACCCGACAGGCTACTGTCAAGAACACAGATGGTGTTTTATTCTAGAATATATTTGTCAGCAGTACCACTAAATTATGGGGTTTTACGTGCCAACACCACTTTCTGATTAGGAAGCACGTCGTAGTCGAGGACTCCGAAAATTTAGACTACCTGTGGTTCTTTAACGTGCACCTAAATCTAAGTACATGGGTATTTTCGCATTCCGCCCCCATCGAAATGCGGTCGCCGTGGCCGGGAGTCGATCCTGCGACCTCGTGATCAGCAGCCCAACACCATAGCCACTAAGCAACCACGGCGGGTTTCAGCAGTACTACTGCTTCTGTTTGTAGGATATAATTTCATGCTGTTTTTGCATACTGTCAAAGTACAAGAAGACGAGAATAATGTTCATTTATTGTTTTAGAAAAAAAGGCCCTCGGATTGACCAGAAATTATTAAGGGGTACATACTGTCTTAATATATATGACTGAAGAAAAGACACCTGGATGAAAAATATAATGACTTCAGCTACAACGTGTCTATGAAGGCAAATACAGGCAGTCAAACTGCTTTTAGTGGTGATGTTTGAGCTGGGGTAGGATGTCAGAAAGGTGATAGATATCTTGGCGGAATAGTGCGACGACTATTCTAGTGGAGCAGGACATTAACTGGAGCTCCTCTTCACTTGCACACCAATGCAAGCGCAGCATACACAGCGCAGTTGGAAAGGCAGTTGCTCTTCGTGCTTGTGTTGGCCACCTGATTCCTGCATAAGAGAAGGGGTTGGTAATAAACCTACAATCATGTTAAAAGAGGTCCATGAAAACTAGCCTAGGTACTGTAGTCGTTTTCTTTAATTTACATTTCGTACTAATTGCATTCTTTTAAGACTTTCGTGTTCTAGAGCGCGTTTTTTTTACATTAGTGAGCTCATACTGTTATTATTTATTTTTATTTGCAAAGAAGCATTTTTCGCCGCTTGCGCAGCCAGACCGACATACAGCGATCTAACACTTACATAATGAACCCTCTAGAGAGCTGGAATGTTCGCAATAAAGATGTGCGAGCTATATCTGCTACCGCTTGCTAGCAATGTCTGTATTAGGAGTTGTCACTGCCCTGCTACAGCTTTTTCTTATCGCAATAAAACTAATGTGATGTACAAAAACTCGACTCTGTTGTATTGTCATTCTGTATCTTTTATTCAGACAAAACATTGCATTCACCTGTGTATACATGCAGGTATGATTCTGAATGCCATTTCATGGTTGGTGACTTCCTCGTTGGGCTCAGATTTTAGTAGTGATGATAAGCTAATTAAACTGATTGTTTTGAAAGAACGATCACGCAATTATTGCTTATGAGTTTAAATTTCACCAACTGCACACGGTCCACGCAAAATTGCAGTACATTTCTTATTTTCCCTAGTGCAACTAGCTGCATCAAATCAAAGCCAATTGCAAAAATTAAAGTGAACGCACCTGCTCGTTTATAGAGAAGCTCGCTTTGCTGCGGTGTGCTTCGCCATCCTGGATTAGCGTAGTCAGTGACGATATACCCGAGGACAAACAGCGCGGATGTGGCGACTGCCGGCGCTCGCGCAAGCAATACACGCACTAATGGCAGGAATCTTCTTAGTTGTTTTCATAAGTTCGAAGTCCGCCGCAGTTATGCATCGCGCCATGGTTGAACTAATACTGCTATGTACGATCTGCCGCGAGAAACGCTTGAATGCACCGGCGCCGATAGCAGTTTTGGAGCACTCGCACGAAGAATGCCCGTATGCAGGTCATCGACTTGCTTATGCACGGACTAAGACGACAGTCACTGCACCAGTTCGCAGTCTTCTAGACAGGGCGGCCGATCTGTCTCGGCGCCGCGGTGGAATAATTCCGTTGCCGAAGCGCTCCAGAGGACTGCACCGGTCCCTAAAACGAAGCCCTTGAAAATGCGTAGCATCATTAACTAAAGAAAAACTGGAGGCAACTGGGTCCATCTGAAAAAGGTGAGGAGGCGAGCAACAGATCACAAGGCAGCCATGTTTACGCACTAACTTCAGTCGAGGAGCCATTCAAAGTAGCTGCGGGGCTACCTTGAGATTCTCGAGTTTTCCTTCACTCAAGGCGCGTTTCGAGTGGACGGCGATTTGTGAAATGAAAAACCGCCCTCAAGGAGCATTTCGAGTGGAAGGTCAAGTCGAGGTGCGTTTGTGAATACGGGGTTTATACGACCGTCCTTTCACAGAGGAGAAGATCTTGGGCCCGTGGCCCCGTGCGTCTGCTATGTGCAAGGCCACAACGGCGCTGGTGCGTTTCTTGAAATACACCAGCCTGTATGACCCCCTCTGACTGACTCAGTGGTGAACGCTTGTGTGCGTAACAGTGGAGACTGTCATCTTATTTCTTTCTTCTCCTCTGTCAATCCCCTTTCCCGCTTCACCGGTGCAGGGTAGTCTACCAGGCTCAGCCTGGTTAACCTCCCTACCCCTTCCTTATGAATTATTTCTCTCTCTCTCTTTCATGCATGCGTTAAAGAGTCCACAAAAAACTATGCGTTCAATTTCTAGCAGGGGCTCCTTCGTAAGCGGTGACACCTACGCCCAACAAGCAAGGCCTACCATCGTCATCGGTGGCAGTTAGCACATGCTGTCGAGAGAACGGCGCGCCGTTTGAGTTTCCCCTATTTACAGTGCACGAAAAAGGACCGCCGTAATAAGACAAACAGCTCTGTGAAACTGTCCTTTGTAGCAGATGGGCCATATTAGTACGGTAAACTTTCCTAAGCGGAGCATCACGCTCGGCCCACTGACTTTGTCGGCAGCCGCCGATAGCGCGAGTCGGTAGGCCTAGCTCCCAGTTAACGCCCCTAGTCAGAAAGCGGTTAGTTTCCTGAGCATTTTAGAGTCTGGACAATTATGTCGTGGTTAAATGAACACAGAGTTGGTTCTCTTTATACTCTGTCGGCAGCAAAGAGCAAACCAGGCGAGCCGCTTTGCACGGTGGTCGCTGCGCGCGGCCAGTCCGCGAAACCAAGTGCGGTCACTCGGCGACACATCGGCAGTGTGTTTCGACGAAGTGCACTCCGCTCTTTGTTGAAAGAATGCATGTCGCTCGCACCACTCCCGCGCTGCCATTGCAGTCTCCGAATATATAATATTTTTAACGTAATCTTCTTTCAGTGCCGAGCCTCGATGAACCTGGCGAACAGTGGCAGTTTAAGAGAGCAGAAACTGCCACACGTGATCACTTTGAATGGTACGCTTCAAGAAGTCGGAGGTCCATGTAACGTGCGAAAATTGGAACGAAGTGACCGCGTCTTCAATTATTTTTGCCGCAGTGAAGAATACACCCGGCTGCCGCGGCAGAGACCCGGCAGAAGCCGAAAAATGAAACTTACTTGCTAAACATACTATCGCACGCAGAGCGCTATACGGCCTGTTGTGCGACACTGGCGCTCATTATTTTGCAAACCGTCACTTGGTTAATGCTACTATAGAATCAGCCATAAGCTCGCCGATAAAAGCGTACAGATAAAACCGAGTACAGTAACGTAACTGTTACGCGCCGCGGTGGCATACCGGCTGTGGTGCTGCGCTCCTAAGCACGAGGTCACAGGATCAAAACCCGGCCGTGGCGGCTCCATTTCGATGGGGGCGAAATGCAACAACACCCATGTTTAGTGCATTGGGGGCACGTGAAAGATCTCCTGGTGGTCAAAATTAATCCGGAATCCCTCACTATGCCGTGCTTCATAAGGAAATCGTGGTTTTGGCACGTGAAACCACAGAAAAAGAAAGCATTAAATGTGTAGATCCGGACGATACTTAGCAGGAATACTGAAGGCGTAATATATAATTACTATATGCAGACCGGAGTCTTAATGAATTATGCAACTACTGTTAAATGCAAGTAGCTCCCACAGGAACGATTGAAGCGACTGATATGATATAGATAAACGTAGGATTAGCATGAAGCTTTAAGTAATAAAATGTGGAATTTGCAGAACACAATGGAGAAGTTACAAAGATGTCGAGGAGTTGGAAGAGTAAGAAAAGTTATTAAAGTCACACTAACTCGCGCGTACCTTGAAGATCAGGGAAATACTAAAAACGTTACCCGTATGAAAGCTTCAAGTATGTAGGCATCATATCCGTATGATGCCGTGTAGTCGTAGAATCGGATGGGACTGGAATATTGCAGCAATATAGGGGAGGACGCTGTACATCATTTATGAGGAGACATTAAAGTGTGTAGGTGAACAAAGCTTTGCACACTGAGTTAGGAAAATAGAGCAGGCAGCCCGCTAATACTTATTATAATGACAAAAATCTGGAAAAGATAACCTTTATAAGCAGCGAAATAAGCTCATCCAGATAGAACATTGCGTCAGCGTGAATTATAGGATATTTTACAGGAAGGTACAGGATATTTTAGGCATTGAAAATTACTTTACACTATCATGAATAATTAAGCGCATTAAGCAGAGCGGCGTGCCGTCGCTGGAGCGAAATAGGGTACAGCAGGCATGGTGCATCAAGATGGCATCATCCTGTTTGGAGGGAAAGCGGCGCAGCTTCTCTGATGTTTTATCAATGATTCTGCGAAACATCACAGATATAAAAAAAGACTTAAGAAATCTTGAAAGCAGAGCTATCTTAAGTGCACTCAAGTGTCCGGTGTTGATCTGAGTACATGCATGATATGAATATTCATGTTATAGTGTAAACTAACATAACAAAGCGTGATTATAGCAATCAGTGGTAAAACATATGTTTATCAAGAAAATATCCGTCAAGTCAGTTTGCCCAGATATACAAATAGCATAATCTCTTCGCTTTCACCAGCATACACCTACATCGTATACATGCCTTTAACCTATGTTTCTGATACCATCACCAGAATTACTCGTACAAAAGTACGCTAAGCTTTGAAAGAAAGCAATAACACACGAAAATTGTATTGTAGATTTATACTCAAAAATATCAATACAGAAAAAATACGGTTGCACATTTGTACGAAATTTTTATACATAGCCATCACCCTTCGCTTGTTGACATGGATTCAATTAGCAATCCTTAGACAACAACAAAAAAAATATCGCCAACAATTCCATAGAGTTAAAAGCGTCAGGTTTGTTTGGCCGTGTTTGGAGGCACCAGTTAGAATTAAAGCATGGTGCCATTTACGTCGCTCACTTTTGCTATAAATAATGTACTGCAGTTCGGTCTTTCCATGCAACTAATACTATTGTACTTTATTTCCTTCCGCTCTTCGGTGTTACACCAGAACACTCGAGAAACGTGAAAGTGCGAGAACAACGCACAACCGGAATTCTTTTAAATTAAATAAAAACGCTAGAGAAGTTTCGCGAACCGTAAACTTCAGAGCAGGAAGACAGAGTGCGTTTAAATGCCTTTTTCGCGTCAACACGGTGGAGGAAGTCTCTTATCTCTCTCCAGTGTCGCCGCAGTGCCTCCACCGGTTCGGCGGCGAGAAAGTTGCGTACCATGCGAAGAAGGAACTCTTCAGATGCGTTCTGAAAATGATTGTGCATCACGGAGAGACGTCGCGTCACAATTTCTCGCCAGACTTGTTCTCCCATTCTTCCACGCTCTTGCAGGAACCATGCCCAAGAGCGGACCGCGTCCCTCGCTCTTCGGAGACGCGGATTTCACTGTGCGCGTAGCTTTTCGTTCCTCGATGTAACACACCAGCTTCTGCCCTGGCATTTCGAAACAACAGTTTGTATGGCGTCGTGGGGATACGCGCGTTGACGGCGCTATATTCGTTTTTATTTTCTGCTCGCGCGTGCCCACTGAAATTTGGGGCACATGCTTTCGGTGATGCCCACGAGGCAGCGCGGACGCTAGGCGCCAAAACAAGAGAGCTGTCGTGCGCCTGGCGAAGGGCTGGCCAGGCTCCGGAGCCTTCCACCTTGATAAATATACGGGCAGCAGCGCTTTGGGAATGTGTCCGGTGCTGCGCTTCGCCGTGGCAGCCGTTTTTGATAAACGACGCTCGAATATCTCTCTCTCTTTTGGTGTCCTGATTTTGCGCCACTGATTTATTATGCTTGGTTGCCTGGGGCTCCACTGTGTTGATTTATTACCATAGCTTCCCGGTCAGCGAAACTCGCTCGCGATGCTCAGCACCGAGTGCGCGGAGCTTGCGCCGTGGTAGCCTACACCGCGGCCTCACAAGTCCTTCTGGTGCACGCCGCTGAGCCGTCAGGCACTGCCATGTACAGCGGGCAGCGCCAAACACTTTCTCGAGGCAGCAAGCAGCGCTAATGCGCTGCCTCCACTCACACCTCATCGCGGCGCTTTCCACGGAGCTTATAATTGCCGGTGAAGGAACACGTCGCCGCTGGCCCTGACGTTATAGCTGCCTCTGCGTTTAACGGGCGTGTCTCCAGCCCCATTCCCCTAGCCCCTTGTACTAATTATAAGTACAAGTCCATTGCTAAAACGGAGCTGCTATAGTGGGTGCACGAGCCTATCAAGAAGGCGTCGAATGTGGAAGGTTCTACCTAAAGATGAAATTGACTTAAAAGGAGTGAATGATCCAATCAAAGGTATTGCAGAATTCCCAACACGAAATGGAGACAGCTGATCAGTTCATAAGGACCTGGAAATGGAAGCTGGTGAATATGGCGGCACAACGCACATTCCCAACACTGAATATTTCAAGATGCCTGGGCTTGAAGTTCATCGGTCCGGTTCTAATTCCTAATGGTTCAAAAGATCCGCACAGCATCTGCTGTAACTGTTTACTTGATTCGCAGGAAAGAGACAGGGAGGAGTGTGGATTTCGTTCACGCAGCTTCCTGGGTCGTGGGTTCAATTCAGCAAACGAGCGTCTTGTAGTGAGGCCGTTCCACAGACTGATTGCTCAATGATAGTCGAGAAATTCAGTGGACAAGAGAGAGTCTCTGACGGTTATTTTAGGGCTCCCACATCGCACCACTGTTCCAACTACCCAAGACGAGAAACAATTCGATATCATTGCGCAACCCCTTTCTGATTAGCAAGTAAGCAGGATGGATAAAAGACTACATACATTACGTGTTCCCGGGAATTCGTTTCTACGCAAATCTCATCTTGACCGTGGCCTTGGATGGCCGTAGAATGACGCAATGGTCACCAACAGCAAAGTAGAGGCCTGATGCACTGGCAAGAGGCCTCTGGTTTCATTTTGCTTCGTAAACGTTTCAATCAATAACAAGGTAACGAAGGACCGCCGAAGAGTTCAACATATACCAACATTTCAATTTACTTAGAAAGAGAGAGATATCATTTTTAGAGCTGGACGGTCGGCCCGAATCAGTGTGGTCTTAACAGCTATTCAGAGCTGGCCTAAAAAGTAACTGAACAATATTGCTACACGCGTGTGGTATTTCATTGTTTGAACGAGGCGCGTAGGCGCCATCACTCGAGAAAAGAGGAGGAAGAGCAAACTGGGCTCGCGCTGTGAATCTAACCGGTCAGCGCTGCAACCGCTGTTGTAAATATAACCTGTAAATGGTTGCTAGTCTTACTGGTTCGTTCTTCACGTTACATTGCGGTAGAGGTGGAACGTTCGCCGTCCTCGCCACGGAGCTCTGAAGCGGCCGCACCGTCGTCTTCTCAGCCATGGCTTCCGATGGCACCACCCTGTCGCCACCTACACCTGCGGCGCCAACCACAACGTACGTTACGGTTCCAAGTCCCCGTGAACCTGGGACATTCTCCGCCCAAAATGACGTTGACATCGAGGACTGGCTCTACATGTATGAGCGTGTAAACCAAAGCCACCACTGGGACCCTACCATCATGCTTGCCAATGTGATCTTTTATCTGGACGGGACTCCGTGTGTCTGGTTTCGCACCCATGAGATCGAGCTTTCCAGCTGGGACATCTTCAAAGAGCGGCTTCGAGACGTATTTGGCAACCCGTCAGGTCACCAACAGGCTGCGCGAAAAGAGCTTGCCAGCCGTGTTCAGTCGTCGACCGAATCGTATGTCTCCTTTATACAGGAAGTGCTCGCACTTTGCTGGAAAATCGACGAGCACATGACCGAGGCTGACAAAGTGGGCCGTATCCTAAAAGGCATCGCGGACGACGCCTTAAAGTTGCTCGTCTATAGCGACGTTTCTACCGTCGGCGCCATAGTCAAAGAATGCCGCCGCTTCGAGGTAGCCAAAAGCCGCCGCGTCGTCCCACAGTCCTCTCGGCTCCCGAACACCCCTGCCACGGCCTCTTGTTCCGCTCTTAACGCCTCACGACCATTTCAAGAGAACATCAGACGTATCGTTCGCCGTGAGATTGAAGCGGCGAGTCTGGCCCCCGTTTATCCACGGCCCCCTGACGGTACCTTTCACCAAGTGGCCTCCACTATTTCCGTTATTCAAGCAGTTGTGTGGCAAGAAATTCCAAACCTTGGCGTCCCTACCGCCTGCTCCGTCTCCCCACCTGATTCGGCACCCATTCCCATGTCCACAACCTGTAATGACCAGTCAGTATTTCGCTCCCAGACCACGCGATCCTGCCGAATGGCGAACCCCAGACGACAAACCGATCTGCTTCCGCTGCCACCGCGTTGGTAATGTATCTCGCCACTGCCGCACCACCTGGATGCCGCCGTACTGGAGTTCATTCCCTGCTTCTCGCATATACGCCGACGCTCGCCGTTATTCACCTCGCCGTCTGTACCCTACTTGTGATGCCCCTGACAGCCGCTCTTCCGTGCTATAGCCGTCGCCTCAACGCCGTCGCTCGCCGTCACCCCAACCTCGCCGCTTTTCCTTGCCAAACTGACGGACGGAACACTAGGCCATGCAGCTCTTGGAGATAGTGCTACATCACGTTCGTCCTGTCCAAATCCTCCGTTGACGCTCCTCACTAACAGGAACATAATTGAAGTAGACCTAGATGGTGTTTCGTTGACGGCATTAATTGATACTGGAGCCTAAGTATCCATAATGAGCGCTAACCTATGTGGTCGCCTCAAAAAAGTTGTTACGCCTGCCATCACTCGAGCCGTACGCGTTGCCAATGCGCCACTGTTGCCGTCAGGGGTATGAGCACTGCTCGCATAGGAATTACTGGCCGCCAAGTTCCAGTCGTGTTCACCGTGCTGACCAGTTGCCCTCATGACCTAATCTTCGGGCTCGACTTTCTGACGACGCATTCTGCCCACATCGACTGTTCCGCCGGTACGCTGTGCCTCGAGCTTCCTCTTCTTTCAGACGTTCACCCCGAACAACCGAATACCCTCTGCACTAGAGTATTTGTCCGCTTACCTCCAAAAGCCGTAACCTTCGTCGAATTGGCCTTAACGGCAACCCTGCCTGATGGTGACTATGTCGTTGCACCGATTCGTGAAGTCATCCTGGCGCGCGACATCTCTGTGCCATACTCCATCATAACCCTTCCCGCTAATCGGATATGTCTCCCCGTTATCAATTTTGGCTTGACGAAGCAAGTGTTACCTGAACGCATAGCGGTGGCCGCGCTCCGGTCAGTGACAGACGACCACGTCACTGCTTTTGCAGTGGACGCGTCTCCAGGTCCTCCTGATTACCCGCAGGATACCTTCAACCTCGACGGCCAATTACCTCCCACGGTCGCTCCGGACCTCGCACCTGACCAAGCAGCTGCCTTATATCGCATTTCGCTTTCCCACCGCGGCATATTTAACACTGACAATCGACCACTTGGCCAGACGTCCCTTGTTAGGCATCGGATGAACACTGGTGATGCTGTTCCCATTCACCGCAGACCGTATCGCGTGTCCACGGCAGAGTGGGAAGTTATTCAGCAGGAAGTAAACAAGATGCTCGCCAGATTGCCTCTCTCGCTACCCAGTCGAAGACGCGACCTCTACGTTTGATATTGACACTGACGCCTGTGTTCTCGCTGTTTTTCCGCTGCTCCATGTCACCGACGAGCAGCGCCGTGACCCGTCCTTGCATATCATCATTCACTGCCTGGAATGGTCACTTCCAACAGTTCCCTTTGCTTATTCACACATTCAAGATGGCGTACTATACCGCCACAACGTTCACCCCGACGGCCCTGCATTACTCCTTGTGACCCCTAACACCTTCGCTCGGTTGTTCTCCACAAACTTCACGACCTCCCCACTGCCGGTCACCTAGGTGTGTCACGTACCTACGACCGGATCCGCCGACTCTACTTTTGCCCAGGGCTTGCTCGCTCCCTTCGAAGATACGTAGCTGCGTGTGAGAAATGCCAGCGACGTAAGACACCATCGACGCTCCCTGTTGGATACCTTCAACCACTCGATATTTCAGCGGAACCATTCTTTCGGGTTGGTTTGGACTTACTTGGCCCTTTTCCTCTTGCTACCGCTGGGAAGAGGTGGATCGCTGTGGCCACGGGTTACGCCACGCCATCGCCCGAGCAGCAGCAGCAGCAGCAGCAGCGGCGGCGGCGGCGGCGGCGGCGGCGGCAGCAGCAGCGGCAGCAGCAGCAGCAGCAGCGGCAGCAGCAGCAGCAGCAGCAGTGGCGGCGGCGGCGGCGGCAGCAGCAGCAGCAGCAGCAGCAGCAGGACAAACCTAAGTCTTCATCATCATCAGCCTGGCAACGCCCACTGCAGGGCAAAGGCCTTTCCCATACTTCTCCAATTACCTTGGTCATGGGCTGATTGTGACCATGTTGTCCCTGCAAACTTCTCAATCTCATCCGCTCACCTAACTTTCTGCCGCCCCCTGCTATGCTTCCCTTCCCTTGGAATCCAGTCAGTAACCCTTAATGACCATCGGTTATCTTCCCTCCTCATTGCATGTCCTGCGCATGCCCATTTCTTTTTCTTGATTTCAACTGAGATGTCATTAACTTCGCGTTTGTTCCCTCACCCAATCTGCTCTTTTCTTATCTCTTAACGTTACACCCATCATTATTCTTTCCATAGCTCGTTGCGTCATCCTTAATTTAAGTAGAACCCTTTTCGTAAGCCTCCAGGTTTCTGCTCCGTACGTGAGTACTGGTAAGACACAGCTGTTATACACTTTTCTCTTGAGGGATAGTGGCGACCTGCTGTTCATGATCTGAGAATGCCTGCCAAACGCACCCCAGCCCATTCTTATTCCTGATTATTTCAGTCTCATGATCCGGGTCCACGGTCACTACCTGTCCTATGTTCCCTTCCCACGTCATACCATCCGCAAACAAATGGCCTCACGGAGCGTCTCAATCGCACTCTCAAAGACATGCTCGCGAAATATGTCTCTTCAGACCACAGTGACTGGGACTTCGCTCTACCGTTTGTCACATTTGCTTATAATTCCTCGCGCACGACACAACCCGTTATTCGCCATTTTTCCTACTGTTCGGCCGAGAACCAGCACTGCCCCTCGACACAACCCTCCCTGTTCACGATGCACCGACCAGTGAATATGCACTTGACGCCATCGCCCGCTGTGCCCACGCAAGGAAAATTGCCCTTGACCGGCTTCTGAAATCCCAAGAGAGCGAAAGGCGTTTGAACGACCGGCGACACCGAGATGTGCACTTCCTGCCTGGTTATTTCGTGCTTCTATGGTCTCCGTCGCGTCAGGTCGCGACCTGTCAGAAAAAGTGCTGTCTTGTTACACAAGCCCATACCGAGTGCTTCGTGCCGTTACTCCCGTCACCTACGAGATCGCCCCTGACGACCCATCTGATTCCCAGTGCAGTGATATCGTGCACTTTACACGACTGAAGCAGTATCACCCTCCCAGTGATGACATTTAGACGCGCCGGGACGGCGCTTCTGCCGCCGGGGGATTATGCTACACGCGTGTAGCATAACGCGCCCACGCCCACGAGGCGCGTGGGCGCCATCACTCTAGAGAGGAGGAAGAACAAACTGGTCTCTCGCTCTGAATCTAACTGGTCAGCTGTAGAAATACATGTTCGAAGCATTTTCCAAGTAGCTGGCTATCCAGCAACGTTTGACGTTCTGCACGTTGTTACGTGTTTGTGCAAGGCGATAAATTGCGTGTATGCGGTACTGGCGTGTGTGTGATGACAGCAGCAAAACGACGACGGCGAGGACGATAGCATATATGAGGGCGATAGCATGAAACGGCTGGTTTTTGTACTCCTGTGAAGAAACCTTACAATCAATTCCAACACGGCCTGGACTGATCCCAAAGACGGTACAATATGTAGTTTCGGAATGGGCACCCAAGATTAGAGTTCCATAACCAGTGACCGGCTTCGCATTCCAGGGTTGCCTTTCAGTATATGATTCCGGGCTTGTGTTAGCGCCGAAGGCTTGCAATCCCTCTACAGCTGCAAATCGAAATTTTAAAAGCAGTGCTTGAGAAATAAAATAATAAAATTTACCCATTTAAAATGCTAGGCGAAAGGCAAAAGCTTGTTCTTACTGTTAGGAAAAATAAAACCCTAATAACGCTCCTCACAATGTTAACTAAGGATTCAGTAACTGGTGATAGTGAGCTCAAGTAGTATAATGTATTGTCGACGTAAACAAAATTTTAAAAAAATGCGAGAACGGCATTGCTACACGGTTTAGTCATTATTTTAACATCAAATCATGGTACCTAAAGGTCATGCTTGACATGTGCGTGGTGCTTCGGGTAACTGCACTGCATAAAAACGGACAAATGACTGAGCGGAACAAAGCAACGCACAATACAATTACCGGTATAATCCATGACAGCTCGGAGGGTGACCTTAAATGTATGTAGCTATAGCCTTGGGAGCACATGTTTTAGCTTGAATACCTATGTATTCGGGTAAACAAACAAACTGAACATGAATTTATATGCAGGTCTACACATCAATGCAGAACGACAAGGGTAGAAATTGGGCTAGATGCCTTGTATTACCGGTGAATTGTTGTGGGCTTCAGACCCTACCGTACCTAATCAGTTGCAGTCGGGCGGAGCAATTGCTTGGATACTTTGCTAGGCTAGGGCCACTTGTAACAAGCAGCACTCCTCCTCCTCCTCCTCCTCCTCCTCCTCCTCCTCCTCGATAATTGCCGTGCTTTTTTGCGCTTAACCAGCCACTCTTTTTGTGCCACATTTATAGCGCGTCAATGACTGTGTTTATTAGGCAAAGAAGTCGCAGCTTTTTTATTTTGATATTACAATAATTGATTATATTGTTTGTTTCCAGCTTAGTACCACAAACACACGCATAGATGACGTAGTCTGGCTTTCAATAGACTCATTATGGGAACAGACCCATAGATATATTTTATGAACAATTTAAAACAAGAACTTAAATAAGCTTGCGGAAATTATAAGTCGATAAGACGCATTTTTTTCCTTATCATTAAATTTGTGTTGCGGAGCACGTGTGACAGGTTCTTTTCTAAACAGATACATGCTTTAGTGGTTCCAGGCGCTTTTACCACGCAACCTTTTTCCCCGCATAATACATTCATCCTCATAACATCAAGTATTGCTCAAAGCTGTGACTTATTCCTTCATGTTATTGTTTTGAAGCCATGACGGCATACAAATGGGAGTGTGCGTTTGTCTGTCAACGTTGGAGCAGTGCTCCTTCCTTTGTGACAGGAATGTTAAGATACAGGCATCCACCACAACGGCGCCGCATACGATTAGCCATGCGTTGTGTCTAGACAGCAGTGTCATATATTTTTGTGTCAACCTTTGACGCCTGCCAACATACAAATTGTGATTTGGGGCATATGCGCGTGCCGAATATTTCTCGCGTAGGTGTGTGTATCCGTCCATGTATTTCGCTGTTTGAAATTTTAATTCAGTAATGTGTCTTTTTTTAAAGACTTTGTGCACTTGTCGACACTGTGAAGAGAGCGTGGAGAACATTTTGTAGGAGCCAGAAAGTTGGCATTGACAAAATCTGAGAGTCAGATTTACGCCAGAAAGCAAAAAACTTTTCTACACACTGTGTTCCGCTTCGCGGTATTCATGCTAGAACTAGCACGTCCTTCTAGTCCTTTGCCTAGAACGAAGACTCCTACGAGAGGTGTCACCGTCATCGTGGGAATTTGGTATCGTGCGTGGCCGCTCAACACGCCAAGAAGTAGCTTTATGTAGAGCAGAAGTCTGTCTAGTAGGTTTCGCTGTACAAGCCCACGCAGCCATTCATAGAATCTAAGCGAAGGAAAGATTTGCACTAGGAACAGGTCTTACTTTCTTTCTATTTTGCACGAAGGCGTATAAGACGCAGTCGCCGCGGCGTCACGGAAGATATCGACCAGTTCTTTTCTCTCAGCAATGAAAAACATTGTTATGGGCTTTTTTTCGGTGCAGTACCATCAAATACTCCGAATCGCAAGGCGTTAATGCACGTAAAGCACGTGTAATATCAGGAGTGGCGCCTGGGTATCTCCGGCAGGCGTTGTCGCCATCTACCGTATAGGCGCCGCTTGTCCGAGATAGCTTTGTCTCTGTGCATGCATTGCCAGAAACGCCAGCCCGGAAAAGATTATATCACAGCGGTGAATTATATCCCACGCGTTGTGATAGGACACTTCTGTTGCTTTGTTTTCAATAACTCTGATTATCTGGAATAAATAGTCCTGATAGGCTGACCATACAAACCAAGAGAATGATCTAATTGTGGACGCACAAAAGTTAAATAGGCCAACTTACGATGTTAACTGGTAGAAAATAACATACAAATACGCAATATTATCGGCGACGGCTAACTGTATGTACCTCGACGAAGATGGTATAGAATGTTAAGCAAAACTGATTTTTAAGGGACGGCGCGCTTAAAGGGCACGTCATCAGCCCTCATCGGAAATTTTGGTCAGACACTAGAAGTTGAAAAGCGCCGTCCACGGAACTTCAAGGGAGTGACTCAGGCTTTATAATATGGATGGCACATGGGCCTAAGTGGATAATGCCGCTTAAGTGGATAAAGCAGGGGTAGCTCAAAGAGGAGTATATCCGGCGCCTCCTGAAGGAAAAGACGACTTCGTAAGCTCACAGAACGAACAACCAAAGCGCCCACGTGGCTTCCCGTGCGGTTACACGCAAGGACAAGGGCTCTGCTTGGTAGCTTGCACACGAGAGGCTATTCACACGGCAGCTTCTGGCGGTAGTGTTTACGGAAGGAACCGAACCTGTCAAAACGGGAATTAAATTCTTACTGCGGGAAGTCTACTGGAAACGCCAGTCTACTGAAACGAGATTTCTTGACGTTTATTGAGCAGCCTCGTGTGGGTGAGAGAGGTGCCCATGCGAAAGAACTGACTGCCAATATCAAGTAGAAAAATTACTACATATCCTGGCGCGTGCCTCGTGCTTTATGCAACAAATATTGCGCAAATGTATTATTTTTCCGCTGCAATGGTTCAACATGTTAGCACTATGTAGGCTGACTAAACAAACTGTCTGATCATATATGCGCAGCGGAATCTTTAAATGCAAGGTTTCAACTGTCTGGCCTTACGCATTCTATCGCTCTTTTCACAAAGCAAGTCACTGAAGCCCGTATTTTCCAAGTTCTACTTCCGCTCAATCACGAACCTTAATGTAAGTAACCGTTGTGAAATTTAAGTAAAGTTCGTATTATAATTTTATAATGTCTGCAACAAAGACAGCCGGAGAGTACATGTGGACGCGAGGACACTTAATACAGTGGCGCGTAGTGTGTAAAGAATTGATACGCCAGTAGGTTTATTAGCAGTGCTGGTGTAACAGTATGCTTCGGAAAAACGTGTGTAGTTATGTGACTGTCATGCAGAAATATCATTTCATCGTGATTAATTAAGCCTTTATGTGTAATTGTACTCCATGGGGAGTTGTAATAAAATTATCACATTGCGGCACCAGCCTTGCTAGCGAACTTTGTGCGAACAAAGCACAGATTGAGAATAAAAGACGCCATGACGGAAATGTAAACACTCTCGCGAATAGCCGTATAGAAAAGGTTTCGGGCTCGTTAACTTGGACAGCGTGTTCCAATGCTGATATACTATTTAAAGTTAATCGCAGTAACTTCTGAAGGTATCAACAAATTTGGCTGGTTTCCGCAAGTGCCGTGTGTACTAACAACATAGAAGTTATGAAAGAAGGCTAGGAATCAAACGTTCAGGTGAATAAAGTGACCGCCAATCTCCCTCGAACCTTATTCTGGCACGTAATCAGACGCTTACGCGCCAAAAAAAGAAAAAAGAAGAAATAGAATCCACATTGATTCGGGATGTATCTCAATATTTGAAATGGCAACTGATTCAACAAGCGTAGTACAGTGCGCGTCACCCTTGTGTAGAGCGCGGGAACGGCGGCCGCCGGGGTGCTCTGGCGACAGCCAGCGACGTGTAACATTAGCTGCTAGGTTCGAGATAAGAAGTGTCTGGGCATGCGAGGCCGACGCATGCGATCTCGGGCCCAGCCACTATAGTTAGACGTCGCTGACTGGCTTCGGAGTGCCCCGGCAGCCGCCATTCGCACGCTCTACGCAAGGGTGACGCGCACTGTACATGTGTTGCGACAGTCTCAGACGCTGTTGGCTACCATGAACTTGCATTGACTGAGGAAAATAGCAGTGGCTCAAGTCTTTTCCTCAACTGGCTACTACTTACTTAACGCAAGTGCGTAATTATCCTTTTAAAATACAGTGACCATAACAAAAAACCAGGCCATAATTCGCGCCGTTAACTCTTAAGTATGCGAATGCATACTTAGATTGTGATGATTGTGATGTTTGGACAGCTGCGCGTGCGTGCCTCACGGGCGACCTTGGGTACTTTCATTTATCAAAGTGATGTTTTATAGCTCGTATGTCTTACCAAACGTTCGTGCTCACGGCGACGCGTTCGCGTACGCTCAACAAACTTCGTGTTTTCGGTTAAGCTACCTCAAAAGGGAATTGAGTCGGCACATTTAATTATTGGCTGAATTGATTATATGGCTCTGAGACACGCCGTAGTGAGAGACTACGGGATAATTTTGACCACCTGCGCTTCTTTAGCGTGCACCTAAATCTAAGTAAACGAACGTCTTCGCGTTTCGCGCTCATGAAAATGCAGCCGCCGCAGCCGGGGTTGGTCCAGCGGAATAGAGCTTAGGAGAGCAACGCCATAGCCACTAAGCTACCACGCTGACCGAAGTACGCCTATAATGCTATAAAGTAATGCGTGACTGATGGCAGCATCGAACCTCAGCTGCCTTGAAACACAGCAGCCCAATTCTCTGACTATACTAGGCCACGATCACTCGCGTGATTCTCTCGTGGCAAAGTTGCGATTTGAAACGTCTAGCGCATGCGTCACGTACAAGTTTCTTGAATTCTTCCATCGTGACAAGCAGCGCTTTGAGACGTTGTGTTGCACTGCCCTGCCTTCGGGATCGTCGCACATTTTCTGTCAGATACCGACATCAGTGCATTCTGCATCAGCCCACATTTTTGTTAGATACCTTGAAAGGGGGTGGAGCCCTTCTATAATTATACCGCATAAAAAATGCCAATATGCTCACTGAACCACATCTGTCGTCGACTGTAGTGACTTACTCTTCTAGCCAACTTGGCTTCACAAAGCTCAGCAGAGTAATGAGCATTCCCTTCCAGTTGCTATGGCTTTCTACGAAAGGTTTACGGGGGCTGGGGTACATTGCTCGACGACAGGTCGTGTCACGTGCACGCTGCTTGACGACAGACCCTTGTTAGGGTTGGCGTCTGACACCACGTGGCGACAGGTCATTCACCCTACCCTCCCTGAACCAGAGCCCACGTGCACCGGAGAGGTCATTCACCCGACCTTCTCTGAACCGGAGCCCACGTGCACCGGAGGGGTCGTTCACCCGACCGGATTCGTCGCTGAGAGGATGGACCTCTCCTTCCCGTGTTTGGTATTGCAGGAGGAGGGGCCCTCTCTCCGTGCCTGTCACGTGTCATCGATGGAAGCAAGATCCCGCCCACACTTGTAGAGAGCTATTTAAGGGGCTCCGAAATGTACTTTGATATGCTTCTTACTTGAGACTTGATACTTCATGCTTTTCTTATTTTCGTTCAACTACCTTTGAATAAACCGTGCAAGTTTCGCACTAGCAAATCGTCTCGCCCCTGCTTGGTGGCCATGATCTACCGGATGCCTGCAGCCCGCCGACAACGCCACGCTACCCAATAAGTAATGTCGGTCGAGCTTCGTTAGGCAGGCGCCGGTACTTCTCGGCAGCAGTACGGTACGCTACCCTGGAGTACGCAACACCCTGTCACGTGCACGCTGCTCGACGACAGGTCCTGTAACATGCACGAGAGTTTTATAGCTGTCGAAAAACACTGTAGGCTTTTTACGGCACTGATGTACACGTATACGTACCCCTCTTCAAGAACTTGAAGCAAGGTTTACACTCTCATGCAGTGCACGAACGTGAAGTTACAAGATGAAAACGAAGAGATGGGAACCGGCAGCAGATGAATCTTACTTTTATGTTGGGCCGCTGCATCAAGTCTTTAGTGCGGCGATAACCTTTCAAACAGATCGTTTTATTGTTTAGTTTGTTCAAGCAGAAACACGAAACCTTCAATTATTCCCTGCATTTCATCGCAAAAGAACCGAACGAGCCAACGTCTTCGTGTCAATATTTTAAAAAATGAACATTCCTTCCTGTAGGGACATATCCATATCATTGAGAACATTGCTCAATTCGCCAGAGCAGCCCTATGCACTACCGCCACCACCACATATAATGCCATGGCCTTAATTGGGACTGGTCTTCGTCTTTAATGACATTTCTGTTTCAAACAGAACGATCGAAAAACCTCCTAAGTACTCTCCTTCTATACTCCGCTTCAGACATCAGGTGCAACGTTGTAGACGCTGTAGAGAGTTTTTCTTTAGAGGCTGCGTTCGCATTTGGATATAGTTGGATGTTTTTTTTTACCGCAATTGCGCGCAACTGTATTATATATAGGCTAGGTATTGAATTGAACAAGTTTAGCCCTTAGAAACAAACACCCTGTGGTATACGGCTGCTAATCCGTTGTTCTAGATCATTTTAATTTTTGTTGCTGTTCTTTTCTGTTTTCTTTTATTGAGGCCAGTCGCAGGGAGCCTCACGTGCATGCTCGCGCACAGCGAAGCATAGACAGAACGCGCAGCGAAGCATTGACGGATCACTCCGAGTGATAAATTTTCGTGACCGAACTTCATGCGCAGCGTCCACAGCGTTGCCTGAAAAGGAATATAGTTTTATCGACATTCGATAGGCAGTTACCGCTCTTGCTATGACGAAAGGTCGAAAGTGATGGGAATGCGCAAGAAAACTGCATTAGTCGGCATAATTAGATCCAGACCTAGCCATCGTTGTTCGATACATTTGAGCAGAAGAAGAAGAAACGATGAAGAGATGCACTCTGCGCTTCGCGAGACTTTTTGCATCATGTGCAGCGAGCAAGTGCAGCGGAAGCGGCGAACGAAGGATATATATGCTGAGGAGAAGAAAAAAAAAGGATAAGTGAAATCCAGTTGAAAAAAAATAATAATAAATGAAATACGCAATGCGATGCAGAGTGCACCGTCTGGGTACGGGGAATATGTTGGTTTGAAGCAAAAAATATAAAAAGAAATAGTAAGAAAAGTAGGAATCGAGGTACATGGCGAGGAGCGCTGGCTCAAGAATTAGCAGATCAAGTTAGCGCTCATTCAAGTACACGCGGAAAATTTCTGAAGAAGTCGTGACATTTTGAGCTTGTTGTATGCCTTATCAAAGAGGATGAATGTCGTGTAGGTGCAGTGAGGTCCACTGTTACATGGAACACGTGGTTGCAAAGGGCACGTCCGTAACTTTCCCGCTGTTAATTGTACAATCGCCTAGATTTGCTGCAGGTAACTAGTGTTTGGTGGCTCTCACACCTTTCTACGCACCATGCGTAGTACACTTACATTATTTCCGCAGGTACTTGCAGTTGCAGCACCAGAAAAGGGAGAGCTGAATATTTGAGAGTTGTTTTTAACAGTGGGCCACACTGTACATGGGGAAAAAGAAAGAATAGCCGAGGCATAGCGCACAATCTCGACTATTCCCTCTTCTTGCTCATTTACAAACGTTAAATTCATACTCTTGAATAAGGTCCAGTTTTAGGCAGAGACATATTTTCATGAAACTGGCAGAATTTCGCAAGGTTACTGGTCAGCAAGAAAGAGAGAGAATCAAAACATGAGAATGCAGGCAGGTTAAATAGGCGGACGTCCGGATGGCTATCCTACAAAGGGGAAAGGGGATGAGGGATTGAAAGAAAGAAAGAAAGAAAGAAAGAAAGAAAGAAAGAAAGAAAGAAAGAAAGAAAGAAAGAAAGAAAGAAAGAAAGAAAGAAAGGCTAAAGGCAAAAGTACGAGAGAGTGCACGTGCAGTGTAGCACATACAGGGGCATATAAGCATCTCCTCACATCCGTTTATTTGGTATGCAAAGTGTCGCTAGGTAATTTGGTATGCAAAACCTGGGCTAGGTGCCAATTTCACTTGTGCATGATCTTGTCATGCAGTGCGGCATAGGTCATGCTTACGAGATGCGCAACTTATGTTTCTTTTTTCATTTATTTTCTACACTACGACCCTTTCTGCAGAATCAATGCAGTAGACTCAACAGTTTGTAGTGGATGGCAGTGACCTATAGTTTTTGTCTTTACGTTTTATTTGTTGTGATTCTCACACAAGGTTTCAAACTCGAAATCAACAACTTGTTTTTGTTTTGCTTATTTTTTCCACTTGCCTTTGAACAGCTTCCTTGAGAGTGCTAAAAATAAAACAATGAATACAGGATCCCGGTGTACATATAGCTGTATATAGGAATGATTTCGAATGTCCATGTTACGAGAAGCAAATTGCTGGTAGATTCTTGCAAGGGTACAGAAGGAACTATGTGTGGGGGACTACACTTTTGTGTCATTATAGTATATGAGAGATTGCTATTGAACCAAGGAGGGCAACGGTTGCTTATGTTGCCAGGTAATATTTACGGTAGCCGGGCAGCTAGGATAACGCATGCTTGAATACAAAGTGTTTCTCAGGGCTGACGAAGTTGTGCGCGTTAATACTCGTAACTTTAAAGAGATGTTGAGCATGACTTACGCCACGGAAGTGCTGCGGGCAACCTGCAAATTGCTTCCTTCCTCAGACATACCAGTTGCTTCACAGTGCGTGGACGGCGACAGCCTACGGGGACCAAAAGTACGTGGTGGCATTCATCATCGAAGCACTGACAGACGACGCCAGCAATATCCCGGACTGAGGAACTAGGTAACACAGCATCCTTAAAGGGACGCTAAAGAAAACAAAAATGAGTCGAGCAGCATTTGTAAATTACCTTTCTAGGATACGAAAAAAAACTTTCATACCATGAGAGGAAGTTTGATGATCCAGAAAAGAAAAAAAAAGGAAAAATGTCGCAGTTTCGCCCGACAGGCTAAGCACTGATTGCGAGAGCCAATTATTAGAAAGCTACTAACCCTATGCGAGGTAGGGTTAGTTGCTTTATTAGCTGCATATACTGCTGCAAACATTTGCTTGCTGACGAAATTAACAAGCGCGTTGTCATGCGCGCACAGGAAAAGAACGAACCTCACTCGATGAACCCGGACACTCGCTGTCAGAACGCTGGCGTCATGACGAGCGGCAGCAAAATTCCCCTTTGTGGTTCCTCTCGCTCCAACGCGAACTAGACGCGTGAGAACACAGCGCACACGAAGGCATGAGCTATCTCCGGAAGGCAAGCCTTCGAACCTTGAACAGTTTGCCTTCAGGAGTAGAAGAGGAGATGCGCACTAATCCCCCACCCCCCCTTCGATGCGCGCGTGAGAAGACTGTGCGTACCTGTGCCGCTTTCTTCCTTTGCGAGCGCGAGAAGACGCCGCAGCATCAAGCCACCATCCTTCGTGGCTCACCCTCGCACGCTTTCGCTCGCACCTAGAACATACGCCGCGCGGTCACGATGTTACCACACTTGGACTTTGTACGGAACATCGCAGTGACGTCGACGGCGAGGGCTTAAGTTCGCCTGGAGTGTCCATATATTTGCACTCTCAATAATAAAAGAAAGACGGGGGGCCATGTCGCCTTCAAGTCCCCGTAACTAGCCGTGTTGTCAATAATTTGGCATGAACCGTTTTGTGTAGCATACGTAGGTTTCTTTCTAGTCATCGTAAGAACATTTTCATTGCGGGGAAGCCAAGAAGTCCCAGGTGGCATTGCGAGTACCGCGCAACAACGCTGATTGACGCACAAATAGAAAAGCCAGATAAAATATTGCGAATATCTTCACGCTGCACTCTGGAAAAGTGGTTCCACGGTGATACGGTGAATCAATCCTTATTTATGAAAATGACCGATTTATTAAAGTATTCACGGCTGCTGTTCTCTTGCGACACAGAAGTCTAGAAGTGACATACACAAATAGCTTTCATTATGCAGCGTATACGCTGCTCTACATGTAGTAATTGTTGCTGTGACCATGAAATCGACCACGTGGACGACGTCTATCTTGAGTGCCCGAAGACATTAGCCAATTAACTACAAACACAGGACAAGCCTCCATTTACAATGCACAAAATACTTGGGCCGTGGTCGATGATTTACCAGCAGCAAAAAGCAACCAATTTAGAGGCTTCTTAGTAGGAGCAGTTTAGATACGTTTTTGTGATAAGACGGCTGCATAGCTATGTATGCAGTGCTGCCTTTTATGTTGTATACTGTGGCCCAAGGTTAAATTGATCTGTGTTTGGAGCTTTCAGTTATGTTTGTATATACATGAAAGACTACTTTACCAAATGTTAAAGACTGTGATGTATAGGTTGCCTTAATGCTGTGTCATGGATACCACTTCAGTATTGATTTATATTTGCGTCGTGGATAGCGGCAGCCTTGTTCTTTCTTTTTTTCCAATTGATCCTTATCATTACAGCTCTTGCTGCCTAACACAGAGAAATGCAGTACCTGAGGTTTGTTTTACCTCAAAATTTCCGCACCTACCCACAAGTAACCGACAACGCACACACACACCCACACGCACACACCCACATACCTAATAACCTGACGCCTAACAAAGTAAAATGACGTGTTTCTCTGTGACTTTTGAGTCTATTGGGGGAGTTGCACTTAGTCACCTCACGGTGGCATGGGCAGGAGTGTCTCGATGAGCTTCATCTGCAGTTCACCAGTAAGATGCAATACGGAAGCGTGACACGCTTGCAATGCCTTCTCCCCCTCTCCCACACCTTCGATGTTTGTCAGGCACCGAACTCCTTGGCGACACCGCGTTCACGTGCGTCAGCGACATGCTGCTCCGTGACCGACAGCGCAGTTACGTCACCTCACGCAGGAGTAAAACGAGGTGCACCGTCCAGCAGGTCTTGTTTGTGCTGCAGTGTCACGTGAATGCGGCGCATACCACGTTGTATAGAAAGGGTCAACGGACTTCGCACACACGCATTAATCATGCTGTCCGGGAACAGGCAGGCTTCCACTGCAGACAGAAAGGTGCACAAGAGTTGCAGCGACCAACAAACTTAATACCACATTCAAGACTACGAAGAATGTGCGAGAGGCACAGCGATGGATGGATGGATGAAAAACTTTATTAGGGTCATTTAGGGCGCGCCCTAGCGCTCAGCGGGCCGCCCCCACGTCGGGATAGAGACACACGTCCCACGTCGGGACAGAGAGACGCACAGTGATGAAATACTTAAAACACACAGCTAGGCTCAAAAGAAGCCAACAAACATTGATACCAAGGACAACATAGGGGAAATTACTTGTGTTTAATAATAAATGAAATAAACGATAAACTAATGCAAATTAAAGTGGATGAAAAAACCACTTGCCGCAGGTGGGAACCGAACCGACAACCTTCGCATTTCGCGTGCGATGCTCTACCAATTGATCTACAGCGGTGCTGTTTCCCCATCCACTTTCTTGGGTATTTATGTGCCCTAGTAGAACCCTGGGAGTGTTAGGCAGCGTCACCACTCACAGACCTTGACGGCGGACGTGGAACGTCGTTTTTGCCGCAGGCGTCACAAGAACGTGATCTTTTTAGGTGAAGGCAACTGGTCAATGAACCGGTTCGGTTGGGTTCGGTTGGGCAGGTGGGTTCGGTTCCCACCTGCGGCAAGTTGTTTTTTCATCCGTCGTCTCTTATTTCCACAGCATTTTGCGAGCTGATAAAAGCCAACTCTCTGTTCCAATTTGTTGAACGCTCAACAAGGTTAGGATCAGCTAATGAAAGCATAATTGATCTGTTCCTCTGTAACGATCGAGATCTTGTGTCCAGCGTCACCGTAATTCCTGGTATAAGCGACCATGAAGTCGTTGCTGCAAAACTAACGTGTACTGCTATGCGCCGAAAAAGCCCACCGCCACGGAAGGTGTTCTCTTATAATAAAGCAGATTACTCATCCCTATCTCTGGAAATTGACGGCTTTCTACCTGAATTTCATCGACACACCGCGAACATCGACATTAATTCTGCCCGGTGCTTGTTTAAAGCTAAGCTATTGTCATTACTTCAAATTTCCGTCCCATCACGTATCGTATCGTCTCGACGGCAATCTGATAAGCCATGGATGAACCACAACCTTCGATAAATTATTAACAGAAGGTACCGAATATATCGCAAATATTGCGCATGCCCGGATTCCGACACGTATCTTAAGATGAAAGACCTAAGCAAGACTATCAACAAAGAAATGAGGAACGCTGAGGCTACATACCTGCGCACATTAGGTGACAAAATAAAATCTAATCCGAAAGATCTCTGGAAGTATGTCAAAAGTTAAAAGAACAACAAAGTAGCTGTGCCTGATACTATAGATAATGTAAATTATGGTGATGACGTAACCAGCAAAACTGAGCACTTTAATCACTACTTCCAATCAATATTATCCGGCACTGCTGCTAATGTGAAAGACTTACCAATTCCTACCGACTTCGAGCAAATGGAAAACATAGAAATAACAGAACAGGGATTTGCTTCACTGCTCAAGAACGTTAAAGTTTGCTCCGCATCTGGTCCTGATCACATTACAAACTATGTCTTAAAGAACTGTGCTGCATCCGTCGCCCCATTTCTAGCAATTCTTTTTCAGGCATCCATCGAAGAGGGGTCCCTGCCTAAAGATTGGAAAAGTGGTAACGTAGTACCTGTATTTAAAGGCGGCGACAAGACAAAGACAAAAAATTACAGACCTATTTCACTCAATAGCGTCTCATGTAAGCTACTAGAGCATATAATTTATACCAACTTAATGAGTCACTTACAGAGCAACGGATTCTTTTGCCCCACGCAACATGGGTTTCGCCGGGGATTCTCATGTGACACTCAGCTAATCGAATTCAGCCATGATATCGCATCATCGATAAATAACGGACACCAGGTTGACTGCGTATTTCTGGATTTTCAGAAAGTTTTTGATTCTGTTGCACATAACCTTCTACTCACAAAACTGTCTGCCATCAAAATTCCAGCATCACTGATGAAATGGCTTGAGGCGTATCTTACTGGTAGAAAGCAGCGTGTTGTCCTTGAAGGACTGACCTCATCAGAGACTGAAGTCTTATCGGGCGTTCCACAGGGGTCCGTCTTGAGCGCACTGTTATTTCTAATATTCATGAATGACATAGGAACGCATCTTTCCAGCCACATACGCCTGTATGCTGATGATTGTTGCATATATCGCGCCATTACGTCCCCTGCCGATTCAAGTACCTTACAAAATGACCTTCTAACAGTGTCCACGTTGTGCGACAGCTGGAGCATGAAATTAAACTCTGCCAAGTGCAATGTCATTCGCTTCACTAACAAGAGGGTACCACTTGTTAAAAATTACTTTCTAAACACTGAACCATTGGTCGAGGTTAGTAGTTACAAGTACTTAGGCGTTGTCTTTAAAAATAATCTTTCTTGGAATCACCATATAGAGAGCGTGGCGTCTAAGGCTAGTCGTATGTTAAATTTTCTAAAACGTAATTTCTGGAGAGCCCCCCATAAGGTAAAGGAAACGCTTTATTTAACAAACGTTCGTCCGATGTTAGAGTACGGCAGCTCTGCCTGGGACCTAGAGACAAACACAGCCATTAACCAAATGCAATGAATACAAAAGCGCGCCGCCCGGTTCGTTACTGCCAACTATGATTTCACTCAGAGCTCATCACAAATACGTGTTAACTTGGGATGGCCACTTCTCGAGAACCGACGGAAATATTTGCGACTTAAACTTTTCTTCAATATTTACACAGGCAAGACTGGTTTGTGCAGGGACACATACATAAAGAACCCAAGCTACATATCACCTAGAACAGATCATCCGCTCAAGGTACAAGAGTACAAATGCCGTATCAACCTATATAAGCATTCCTTCTTTCCAAAAACTGTACATGATTGGAATAAACTGCCGCTCGAAATTGTTACAGCAACGCCAACTGTGTTCGAAACTTTGTTGTCGAAACATTTATATCTTTAGTTCTAAAATGTGTTTCGCTTCGGACAGAATGGGAGATAAACCTTTTCTGTCCGCGGCTTTTTGCCTTACTCGCTGTTCTTTTTTTTCCATTACTTTATTATAATTATAAATAATATCATTGCGTTGTATTATGTACTAAAGTGTACTTATATTGTATTTCATAATAAGCTTAGGTGCATGGGGGCGAAATGCGAAAACACCCGTGTGCTTACATTTAGGTGCACGTTAAAGAACCCCAGGTGGTCAAAATTTCCGGAGTCCTCCACTACGGCGTGCCTCATAATCAGAAAGTGGTTTTGGCACGTAAAACCCCAAATATTATTAATAAGCTTAGGTGTAATGTTTTGTTAAGTACTGTGTTTTCAATGTCAATATTTTGTTGTATTGTGTATTAGATGTATCCTTTTGTAACATCAATCATCTGTATTTCCATCATTTGTATATTCCTTCCCCCTACTCTAATGCCCAACATTGGGCGCTCTAGGTATGTAAGTAAATAAAATAAGTAAATCCAATTTAATTTGCATTATTTTATCGTTTCTTTATTTCATTTATTAAGCACAAGTAATTTGCCCTATGTTGTCCTTGGTGTCCATGTTTGTTGGCTTCTTATGACTAATAAAAATCGGGCCCCTCGGTTAACCCCCTTTCTTCTCGTTAATTACATAACGAGGGTCTCGAATCCGGCAACATTGATGCCTTCAGGTAGCATGTGTGGGTTTATTGACCAGTTGCCTCCACCCAAAAAGATGACGTTCTCGTGACGCCTGCGGCAAAAAGGACGTTCCACGTCCGCCGTCAAGGTCTGCGAGTGGTGGCGCTGGCTAATACTCCCAGGGTTCTACTAGGGCACATAAATACCCAAGAAAGTGGATGGAGAAACGGCGCCGCTGTAGCTCAATTGGTAGAGCATCGCACGCGAAATACGAAGGTTGTGGGTTCGGTTCCCACCTGCGGCAAGTTGTATTTTCATCTACTTTAATTTGTATTAATTTATCGTTTCTTTATTTCATTTATTAAGCACAAGTAATTTCCCCTATGTTGTCCTTGGTGTCAATGTTTGTTGGCTTCTTATGACTAATAAAAATCGGGCCCCTCGGTTAACTCCCTTTCTTCTCATTTATTACAGCTAGGATCAGTGATATACTCGCACGTTAAAGACCATTATCAGAAAGAACTTCGATTAATTTCCTTTCACACTGCAATTGTTAGGCTTGCTACTACATTACACTTTGCTCACTGAATGACTGCAACCACATGGTTTTGATGACGCCTGAGTGAGGCCTGCTCTCCTATCAGAAAACAAACGAAAACAATAAAGATCCCCGTTAAACTTAGCAGTTGCGCACGTGACATAACAATCGCAAATAAAAGACCGGGCCAGTAACTTTATAGATACAGGAACCGGGTCTGCAGACAAGGAGCAAATGTCATTGTTTATTCGTACACGTACAAGGCCGCACATGAGCAGCCTCATGTACCGACTTCTGACGTTTCTTAACATATGGCCAGTCCACAGGGCTTGTAGACAGCCAGATTTTCGTCGGCGGGACGAAGGCCAGGTTTTGACATATACGACGACCAGTGCAAATGCTGTTGCTGAGTATGTTTTAGCTCAAAATAATGTTCAAACCGTTCCGAGTAATAGTGTTCGTCCACCGAACGCATATCTTGCATACTGATCTTTTGGTCTAGCACAGCAGAATATCTTCAATGTATATTGCAAATCTTAGTGTCATTATGAAATAAATCGTACAATCTCTATTATGCTTATCCAGGGAAAAAAAACAATTCTCCCAACGTTGTATATGTATAAGGTTCCTAATTGCTTGCCATATTATCCTGCTTTACTTTGTTGTCATTGCCCAGTTGTCAATTATGCATTAATAATTATATGGTTAATTATTCATAGCAGGTCCCACGGACACTTTAATAGCTGCCTGACATCCTTCTGTAGAAACACTGAAAGAAAAAAATGTGATAAGAATGGAAAATCATACCTCTAACGACTTGCAGCGCAGAGGTGCGACGTATTTTAACAAGAAGCATGTCAAAATTAAGCGCGTACGTCGGACGCCCTACCATATGAACCAGACGGTCCGTTTAACGTCCCTGTAACGCATTTCAAGATATACATCGGATGTGCCTTGGGAGACAGCCTTCATTTAATGAAAGGACGGTGAAGTGCTTTTCTATAACCTGTATGGTTATTTCTACTGACCTATTTCTAGAAGACGTTGCTCGCATCTTTCGGTCATCACTTTTTTCCCGGAGGCGAAGGAAGAGGACCAATCCCAGACGACTACCGGAAGTGGTGGCGTCAAAACTGGCGGCCTCCGGCAAGCACATTGGTCTTTAAAGACGCAACGACAGTGAAATCAACCACGTATATTCTCTGATCAGTGAAGACCCTCCTGGCAATGATTTAGAACTTGTGCAGAACCACAAGGCCACGAGAAGAAACACTAAAACTTCTTCGCCCTCAAGTACGGAAACTGCAAGATAGACATGTACTGCTAGCGGCAAGACCATCATATTTCTGCCGGAGCTTTTCACCATCATAATAAAAGGGTTGAACAGGCAATCTTTCTCGATGCTACTGGAGTCCTTAATGGCAAACAATATCGCCTATATTAGAGCAAGCAGTCGCAAGAATGGCTAGAATGTACAGATTGTTCACGTTCTATGCACGCGTGTCCTCATCACGTTACCTAAAGTATACTTTAGGTAACGTGATGAGGACACCATGGTATGCCAAACCTTAGTATCATGCAAATGCGCTCCAACACCTTACTAGGCTCTGATGCCAACACAAAGTGAACTTAGCCACACCGAACACAGACTTGCGGATTCTTGACAAAACAGTGAATGATCATACGCTCATCGCCGGCATTTCCCGTCTTGTTTTTCGCATTGTATGGCAACTTCCTCCCATTGCACGTTAATGTGGGCTACTTGAAGCATCATGTGCGCCCATCAACGCAAGTCCTCTTCAATGCAACGGCTCCATAAAATTGAGAAAAGTGAGGTGTGAGACGCGCTGAGCCCCACGCCAAGGATACATGTGCTGCCACTACCACGACGTGTACAAATTGCGACGGATATCATGAAGCTTCATCAAACGATCACCCATAAATTAGGAAACATATGGTTATATCGAAAGCGACGGCGAGAGACCATTCATACCTTAGGGAAAGCCGCAATTAAACCCAGGAAGCGACGCTCCCCGCAAATATAATGCTACGGTCACTAATGATTCCCATTTACTTCGACAAGCTAGAGACACGGTGAGATTGAAGCGCACCGCAAATAATAGAGGCCTTGAATGCAGTGCTTTCAAGCCTCGTGTAAAGCACCAGATTGTGCGCCTGATACCTTCTTTTGCAAAGAAGATGAAGTGCGTCTAATTTTAAGTAAAGATACCAGAGTATTGAATTTTCGCATCTCTTCCTTTTGACAATTTATTTTCAGGAATTGGTTTCCAATAATTGCCAACAGAACATATAAACTCTGCGCAGATTATCTGTCAACGACATACGCACTATGTTTTCATACTCATGATGTTTACCAATGCGAATGCCTCCGAATAAAAAAAAACACAAAGTATATTTCTCTCTCTCTCTGTCACACACACACACACACACACACACACACACACACACACACACACACACACACACACACACACACACACACACACACACACACACACACACACGCACGCACGCACGCACGCACGCACACATACACACACACACATACACACACACACACATGCACACACACATGCACCACATATACGCACGCACAGGAAGACACAATAACAGCGCAATTTTAGAACAGATTTGTTTCGCACTGTGTCCCACAGCGAGGGACCCGTGAGTCGTCGCCACGGGATGGCACCTAGAACGTCATACCGATGGCAGCGCCAGCCTCTCTAGCATTGGAGCTTGAGGCCAGAAGAATAAAGCGTTTATTGGGAAAAGCTAGGTCCTGTGGAAGACCTCTGCAACTACTGCCATGTGCAGATGGGCTTCTGCGTCAATTCAGTTATTCCCATAGACAGCGCTGGGTCCTGGAAGCAGCGTAAAAGCACGTTATGCCCCTTTTCATTGCTGTGATGATAAGCTGACCCAATGCGTTCTTATGGTTTTTATTTGCCGTCCGAATCTTATTTCTCTCTCTCTCTCTCTCTATGCTTTGGAGGGATGGTATTGCAGGGATGAAAATTCTCCATTGTTCAGGTGACTTCTGGGTAATTGATTCAAGTGTAGCAGGGACTTCTTCGCTCATCAATGGATCCACATGTCGGGAGGGAGCCAGCAATAGCAATTGGGGTAAATGGGCGAGGTTTGAACATCGGACTCGCTATCGTTGCGCAGGCATGTTCTGCTACGTTGACCGATCAAATGCTAGACGGTTGAAGGAGTTCAGTTGAGGAACTTTTCAAAATCTACGCAGTGCTCGCAACACGTGTGACAGATGCTTACGCGTGTCACGATGTTAGAGCAAAGATTTCGGGCGTTCAGATTGCAGCACGGCAGTGCAACGTTGATTTTTCTTTTGAATGCGCCCGTTTATACGCCCTGGATCCAACCTTAAACCTCCTAATTCCACAAAGACTTCCCCGAACAGACGCGACATTTTTGTGTAGGCTATGATTGGGCGTCGCGTTTGCCAATGCCTACGCATTCCGCATTTGGGATGGCCGACACCGGAGCATGTGGCGATTGCTTTCCCTCTCTCTCTCTCTCTCTCTCTCTCTCTCTCTCTCTCTCTCTCTCTCTCTCTCTGTTTCTCTCTCTCTCACACACACACAAAACACACACACACACGCACACGTCACGTACACACATACGCACACGCAGACGCACACACACGAACGCACCCCATAGGAATGCGGCCGCCGCGGCCGGGATCACACCAGCGACCTCGAGCTCAGCAACACGGCGCTTTATTGGAGATGGAGCCAGTGTTCAAAATTACATGGGCTGTGGCATTCACAGGACGGAGTGTTGAGTGACAGATAGGTTCGTGACGATGAGCAAAACGAGAACAAGGTGAAAGCAGGAGCCAACGTTTCGACAAGTGGATTTGTCTTCTTCAAGGCGACTTATGCTTTCCTCGCCACATCGGACTCTCGCCACATTTTGCTCATCGTCTTGAATTTCCATCCGCCGCATTCCCCGTGTTTTCCCTAGATAGGTACATGGGAAGATATGCAGTTTTACCGAAGTTACTTCACATCTTAATATATGACAATTACATTTGCCTCCGGACTCCTGCCGTGACATGCCATGTCTTTAGGCGGATACAGCGGGCAGTAACCGTAACAAAAGGATTGGATTGCACAAACTTTAACAAAGGTCCTGCAAAGGATATTGCTGAAAATACTGCCTGGATGTGTCCACTGAGAAGTGCGCATTAACAGCGTTGTATATCGACAGGCAGACTATTCATTTGAAAACGCTACCAAATCCTTCTGCATAATCACCAACTAGAACATTTTAAAGCAAAACTTCAAGAAAAGAGCGCTGCGAAAACGCGGACTAAAAGAGGAACATGTACGACGCACAAGGCGCCTTGTCCGTCGTACATGTTCCTCTTTTAGTCCGCGTCTTCATAGCGCTCTTTTCTTCAAGTATGCAAAACCAACTCGCCCACATCAAGTTTCTGCTAAAGCGAAACTTTACGTCCCTCTTTCTCCCACTTTACGGGTGCTGGTTGCTGGTTGTAGACGAAAGGCCATTTCCCACTACCACCCCATATACTACTTACTACCTGTGTCGTGTGCGCTCCGGGTCAACCGTGTGGCAAGAGGTCACAAAGTCGGCAACACATTGCGCACAGGTATTATGTCGAAAACGCATCATCATCACCGTAAAGCGGAAACCGCACTAAAATCCAACCAAGCAGTCGAGTTTGGAAGGGAGGTTAGTGGCAACGCTCAAAAACGAGACGAGTTCATTTACTTGTCTTCACGTCTATGCTCCTGACAGCGAAAATAATCACGCGATGCCAAAAACGGACATCGCCACACTGTCGGGGACGTGGAGTGCGGTTCCGCGGATCCTGTTCACAAAAACGAGATTGCTACGCGTTGCGCAGTCCGCCCGGTGAAGTTACCACTTGACAAAGAGGCCAAGCGCATCCTCGCAGATGGTGTTGGAAATCCGTATGTTGCGCGAACGAGGTATGGGCACGTGAACATTGCGTTGGCTGCCCTTTACATCAGTCTGTCGGCCTAGCAAAAGCAAGTTACTTCCTCGCCCCACGCTTCGTTGTGTAAGCGCTCGGGGCAGTGATCCTTGGCTACAACACAGCCGCGACACGATGACACCATTGGTCGTCTTGGCCTTTAGACTCCGTGGGACCTCAGTGTCAATGTACTAAAATTTGAAAACTGGTGGTCATCGACGTTCATGGAAGATGTCTTCGGTATATGTGTCGTCAATTGCCACTCTAGCCAGTCACCACTGCCTAGGTCGAGAACTGGTGAAGTGACTCAGACCTCGCATTCGCCAGAGGGATAATGCTAGGAGAAAGGACACTGTGAGCGTTTCTCGTTATTTGTATTTCTCGACGCACGCGGTGCTTCTCTCCATAGTCAACAACAACAGCACCAAGAAGGAAGAGCCAGGAAGATGCGAGCCATGAGTTTGTTCGGTACGTCGCATGCGAGCTGGTGCTAATTGTACTAGCATCGGCAATTACAAACACTGGTATTTCTCACGATGCGCAACGCTAAGAAACTGTTTTGCGAGAGGTGGTAGTGATGTTGGTTGGGGAATGGAGCGCAAGAAAGACACGAACAAAGAAAACACGGCACACTAGACAGCGCTCGTCTAGTGTTCCATGTTTTCTTTGTCCCTGTCTTTCTTGTGCTGCATTCCCCAACCAAGAACCAACTCGCTCAAATCAAAGTCTTCCTTGGTGCACGGTGGTGGCCAACAGACCAACAGTCACGAGTGTTCCACATAATACATTTAAAGTACACGTGTGCCACATCAAAACTGACGCAACATGTACACCAAAACATTGGCGTTATTCGCTACATTGGTACTAACATTGCATTGTAGCTGCGTCATTAGTTATATTTGCATAACGACTATTATGCAACATTACCCGCCGGGGTTGTTCAGTGGCTATGGTATTAGGCTGCTGAGCACTAGGTCGTGGGATCGAATTCTGGCTACGGCGGCCGCATTTCGATGGGGGCGAAATGCGAAAATACCCGTGTATTTAGATTTAGGTGCACGTTAAAGAAACCCAGGTGGTCGAAATTTCCGGAGTCCTCCACTACGCCGTGCCTCATAATAAGGAAGTGGTTTTGGCACGTAAAACCCCACAATTTAATTTTATTATGCAACATTTTGCCAACTTGTGCAAGCATATTTGCGTCATTGTTAACGTTACGGTTGCGTAACCTCTGTCGTGGGTGACAAAAATTCCATTACAGCTCGAACTATGCGTTTGATGTGATGCATTATAGTGTGCTTTCCTCTCTTTTATTTTCTTACTTTACCACCTTCCTCTTCTCAATTTCTTTTTTTCTCTCATATTCAAGTGGGTGGGCATGGTGTCCGTTTTAGGAAACACTTGTTAGCCAGCTTTCCTTTCTCTCTTCGTGGCATTTATATATGTTCACATGATTAATTATAGCAATCATAATAACATTTGATTGAATGTTTCCTACACATCAAATAAATTTTAAGAGCAGTGACAGACGGGGGCAAGCAAGGGGACAAACAAGCATGTCCACTTGCTGGTCACCGTTTGTCACGGCACTTCAACATATCTAAGTATGTCTTACCAATAAGGCGGAATGTCAACGCTTGTAAGGATTAAAGAAATCTTCACTAACCACTGGAGAGAAAAAGAAAAAGAGACGGAAGTCAAGGAAGTTAGCCAGTGTATAGACCAGCTGGCTACCCTACGCTAAGTGGGTGAAGGGAATTAAAAGTTATAGGAGAAAGAAGGCTAACATAACCAAGTATGCGAATAGCCGAAACATATCATGTATGAACTGTGTACTGCAGCCGGGCTCCTTTGTCATCTAGCGGTGCGCCAACAAAGTCCGGGCGTGGCCCCAGAGATGCATGGAGCGCTGGTGCGTGCGAACAGCGATAATCAATTCCTGCCTCCCCGCGGGCATTCGTAGCTCAGCGCGGTACGCCGTAGGGCTGACGCTCCTTGAGGAAGTCATGTGACGCGAGTTCGATTCCGCCCGGCACTAGATAAATCTTGAAAGAGATTTTTTTTCCGTTCAACAGCACGGTGGACGAGACTGCACTACCTTCGAAGCCATCCCACATTTTTAAACTGCACCAACCTTCGGGATCGGCCCACATTTCTAGACTGCGCAATCTTCGGTATCAGCTAATATTTTTGGTGAGGAAATAGATAGCCAGAAATAAAACTGGTGTGAGAATGCAAATAATGCTACTCTCATCAACAGAGACAAAACTGTACACGGGCGCGATATCGGCGCAAAATAAGTTCAAAACTGTCTTTCAGTCCTCATGTTCCCAAGAACAGCAATAACGCGTTCATTCAGGATCCGATAAATAATCGGACGCTTTCGCGTTCCTCTTTATTGTGAACAAGGGACCTGTAGCGGCCACAAAACCTCAGTTGTGTTTATTTTCGGTTAAGATTAGGCGAGTGCTTGTTTTATTTTACCAACAACGCGTTCAAAGCCTTCTGTGATAAGGATGGTGTGGACCGTTATCACAGGATTCTCTCTTCCGATAAGGGGTGATTGTCCAGTCTGTCTATACTGTGGTTGGGAGTTCTTTTCTAGGTGCACTGAAACGAGGACATTCACAAAGGAGATGCGCAGTTGTCTCCACGCAGACCCAGTTGTCGCATGCAGGGCCATCGGCCATTCCGCTGCGGAATGAATGGGCGTCTGCGAAGTGAAGTGGCGTTTTGTGAGCCAAGCTATACAGGCGACACAAAAGTGTTTCATGAGCTCGCAATATACCAGGCGGATGATGGGGCTGTAGACGCTGATCCAAGGTATGGAGACGAATGTTGGTAGATTCCATTGGGTTCCATTGTGCCAGTGTGTCGCATGCTAGCGAGCGAGGTCTTGTAGCTGCATCGGCTCTCGACTGCAGTATTGTTATACATTTGATACCATCATGGCGGATGCGGCGTTCTAACTTGCACAGATGTTACCATAGATTAAGCAAAGGACCGGTAGCCACTGATATGCTATGTTGCAGTCTTTGTAGTGTGCTTGATGATGAAGAAGTATTATGTCAGCGACGAATTGTTCCATACGCCCACGATGAAACGGCGACGTAAGGCACCTTGGATTCAGAGAACACAGACTGTGACTATGTTGGTTCGTAAAATACGAACTCCAGAGGAGCACGGAGGAGGGCGAGTACTGCATTAGGGAATGACGTCAAATGAGATGTCTTTAATTTGGTGATGATAGGTCTTGCGCGAATGAACACTGCAGCTGCTGAGCTTGTAGAGAAAAGTGAACCATGCATGTCAACCTGAAGGCGCCCACTGTGCTTTTCATGCAAGAATAGTAGCGTGGGCTGTTGGATTGGAAGGGGGGGAGGGGTATCTAAATATGACAACTGCGTTTTCTTTTTGATGTTAGAAATAGTTCGGAGTAGGTTAGCGCAACTATAATACCTGTAAATGCCGGGCGTGGTCGAACCACAGGAATGATGATGATGTGTGGTGTTTTATGGCGCAAGGGCCAGGCTTGGCCAAAGAGCGCCATGACAAGTGGTAGCCAAACCACAGAAAGGGAGACGCGATGGTGCAGTGGTAGCTGGGCTAAGTAACCGATGGGCATCTTTAAAGCGCCAATGCGAATGTACTGCGTCATTTGGGGATCATGCGCGATTACCACTGTTGCCGTCGTAGATACGCACGTGAGGGGAAGGCCAAGAGATATTTTAGAACTTGAACAGGCTGAAGGATGCGGACGTTCGTTATATAGCTCCTATTACATCAACGATATTTAACGTAGGTAATGAAGGAACTGTACGCGTTGCATATTTGAAGCATCGCTCGCACAGACGCACGTCACGGCTTTCTGGCAATAGATCTTAGCGCTTAGGTGATCACTGTAAGCACCATTATATTAGACATGAGCGTTCCTGGACCAGGTCGCTGAACACGAATTTTCCACTGCCAAAGTTTAGAACAGCCATTGCAGATTTCCGAAAAATATACTGTCGTCCTTCGAGCATGCATCAAATTCACGATGAAGGTTTCTACATGAGCGCGTTGGTATGCCTTTTTTTTATTTTTACAGCGAAGCTGTTAGCCTCTCGGTGGTGTGCACGTCCGATAGCAAAAATCTTGGGCCATTCCGGCAGCAGTGCAGGCCAGGAGCAGTCGCTTGTACCCCCGTAAGGCAAAGGCTTTAAGCAATCAGCAAAGTCAAGCCAAGAGTACATTCATTCTTTGGAATCACGCATACATACACAACAGCATACGTTTCAATAAAGAACAAGCACAAAACAAGTATCCGAACCACAATTGATGATAATGACACGTGTACTTGGCTATCCGGTGACGCGTTTCAACGCCTAACAAACGTTGTAGCACAGCGCAGGACGCGCCTGCATGTATCGGAAGTTTCTCGAATGTTATTGATGGTTCTATCCGCTGTGCCCTATCCGATTGCCCTGGAACCTTCATTGACTAATGTGTAAAAGCCGGCGCTCTTGACCCACTGATCAGATTTCCACGATCGCCGACTGTGTTCGCCGCTATTGTTCTGCTTTAAGTGTAGCTTGTTTTGGTGGGCACAGGTTCGCCCAATAAAAGTTACGTTCGTCATTCAGAGTATTGCTAATGTGTTCTTTACCGTCCCTACTACGTGGCAATAAGGCACTCCTAATACTAATGCGAGGTGCGTAGCGCTACCGCATACGTTCCCCGATAAAGATTACTGTAGCGCAAGCTGCCGCGGCGACGGCAGCTTTCGACGTGAGGAGTGACGTCCCTAGCCTTTCGCATATAAAAGAACTAGCCTAGAAACTTATTTCAATGTTGTGGAAGGACTGCTATTGTCGGCGGCGTGCTGTCAAAATTGTCATTACTACCATTACTCTAAAGCAATAAAGCACTGCATACCCCTCTCAGCAGTTGTAGTGGTGGTTTTCAACATCTTCGCTGGACATCCACTTTCGCAGGGTAGGGATGGCGAGTCAGTTTTGTTGTAGTGCAGGCAGAACGACAGGGACACAAAGATGCACATTAGACAAGCACAAAGCGCCAATTTCGAACAGCAGGTTTATTTCACGTGTGGGAAAATATTGGACACACATGTATGTTCCATGTTGCAGTTACCCAGAGCTCTGTTTATGAAATTCTTTGACGAATGCTTACCAATGTTATTCATCGTGTAAGTCTAATGTTCGCTTAAGGAAGAGCTTACATGGCCAGGCACGGCGCCTGTATGCAGAAGTTCTTCGATGGGCAGTTCTTCGGGAGTTCTTCGAACTTCTGCAACTATCATGCCAGCCAGAAGACATTAAATCACTTTGTACACAGCTGTTGATTCTTTCAGAGCACAAATATGTACGCTTTTTCGGATCCCTGGTCACAACCTTTTCCTTCGCAAGAACCTCGAGTTATATTTTCTGTATTGGCCGTCAACCATCAAGGCTGTCTTTCATCATGTTAAAACACAACAGCAAATCTTTCATCACCTTTGTGGTGCCTCCAACCTCAAGTGCGCCCTACCATTGCCATTGCCGCTATCGGACAGCAGTGCTTATGCAACTTGCTGTTCTGTAAGCTTCTGTAAAGTATGTGCTGCGATAGCTCGCTCCCTAAGGGTCATATTTTGTCACTTTGGAGGGATAGTGGCAGAATTATATTGTTTCGTGTTTTACTTTATTGAACAGCTGCCAACTCGTTAAAAGAGGTATGGTCTCTGAATTCTTCGAACACGTGTCAAGGTATAATATCACCTTCTAACGCGACCTGTTTAAGCAGCGTTGAAAACGCCGGATGGCTTCATGGTATAGAGTACGTTGGAAGCAGGGCTCTGCACAACATTAAACTCGGAGGCGATGCTGATGTGGTCTGAGAAACCATTAACGCGCGCATCGTTCACTGTGGTGCATGAGCTGCTTGCAGGCCGCAGAATGACCGTGCCGATGAAGGATAGGTGTCCACTGTTACAGCCAATCTTTCCTCCTTCTGTCAGCGCTTCTCAGCATTCGACACGGGATACAGAGCATTGTGCTCTGAACGAATAGCGCCCTTCGAAATTTTTTGCTCTGTTATTTTGTCATTTAAGAACTTTAAGCAACAGCATCACGTTATGGCATGCAACCACTGCACCGATATGGTGGTCACGCCCCTCAGTCGTGACCTTCACCCCCTGTTTTGACGATATATGCTGGAATCCTGCTGAAGACGTTCACAGCCGCGCTCTATATTTGACGGGTGTTTTCAGTTCGTCGACGTAAAGCCGGTATTATGATTTCGGCGCATTCAAGAAATTGAGGCGTTATCTCGGTCGACAGAGTCGGCAGCTGTCTAAATAACCAAAAAAGCTTAACAAGGATGCCGCGTCAGTACTCCCTCGAGGCATCCCTACAGTCTTTAAAATCTACCTTGCGTCATAGGACTAATGATCAGCTTGAATCTCATATAAGAGAGGATCACTATCAAGCTCCCTATAAAAGACACGGCATCATCTTTCAGGGGATACCAAGTCAAACCAGCACCGCTGGTAATGACTGCTCTGATGAGATCGTCCTGTCGGCTCAGGAAGTAACCCGAATGCTCCCGATCCCTCCATGATCAAGAACGGATGAACCAAGGAATCTTTATTTCCTAGCTCGAACCATGACACATACTGGTCTTCTCCAAATCTCCCAGATTGTTATCAGGCTACGCTAGACTCTTCCTTAAAGATTCCGCCACCACCGGGTATTTTTCACTCTGTTGTTCCGCCTCTTCCTCTGGGCGGCATTTACGAACGAAAGTTTAATGGTTACTTATCGCAATCGGCAACACGCCGATGCATGACACTTGTAGGTGCAAAGAATATTGAACATCTCCTGTGCTTACGATAGCTCTACGACATCCAGCGCCTCCTTCTCCAGTCACCGTTTAACCTGCTGGAATCCAAACAGATGTCGGAGGCGAATATATTTGGACCACGGCCAAGTGCATGGCTGGCGCAGAAAACAACGGCCTCATTGCTGTAATTCCTGAAGTGATATGCCCGCTGCGCGATAATCGCGTGTCTTAGGACTGTCAATAAAGTTTTCCTATCCATTCATCCATCCATCCAGTCTCTGAGTCTGTTTAAAAGCCCTGTGTGAGCCTACACGCATGTGCGCAACGAGTGCTGTTTGTCTCCCTTCTTTGTTTTTTGAATGATTGGCCCTAGATGAATTCTAGCCCCTAAATTCTTTACAAGCGCCAGCTACTAAACCGGAAGTGTATCCATTAAACGCATTCTTTTTATTTCTCTTTCTTTCTTTCTTTGTTTCTTTCTTTCTGGCTTACTTTATTTCTTTCTATTTAAGTTGAGTTATCCTGAAATACGCAAGCCACGTGAAATCGTAGCACAAGCAGCCTGCAAAACTATATGTTCATGTATATTCTATTTCTGATTGTTAAGTGTTAAACATGGCCTAGTGAGAATAACTCAGGACTAGGAATGTATAAAAAATTTGGAGGACGCTTAAAAGGAAGCTTTAGCTCGGGTGCTCCTATCTAAATACATGTAAAAGGATAAAGTTTTTCTCGGCAACCACTACGCCAAATTTGACTAGGTTTGTTGCATTTAAAAGAAAAGATTAAAATCTAGTGACTGTGTGTCTCGAATTTTCAGATCGCCAATGTTTTATTAAAAATTGGCAAAAATTGAACATTTTCAGAAAACGAAACTGTCAAGTTTACAACTCTCTAACTAAGCAAGGAAAAATCATATCACAATTCTGTGAATTGCATGTGATAGTGCGTCTAAAGCGGACAAAATGATTTGTTACAAATGAATCTAAAAAGATTCAGTAATATGAAAATGCAGCTGTTGCAGAAACCTTGTAGACAACGTAACAAATTCACGTAAGATATAACTTGACATATCGAACTTGTCCGCTTTGAATGATCTGATGGATGCCGTTTACAGAACCGCGAAATCTGTTCTTGATGGAGAGCTCTTAATTGATGAACTTCGTGCGTCTAATTTTTTTAAACTTGCGAATTCTTTAAAATTCTCGTAACAAAATTCAGGTGCTAAATCGAAATTTTGCTTCCAACAGTCGCTAGAATTTACTTTTTCTCTCAAATGTAACAAATTTCAATAAAATCGGTCCAGGGGTAATCTCATAAAAGCGTTTTTGCGTTTTACATGTAATTGAATACGCTGCATCGCAGTTGGGCCCGAGCTAAAGCTTCCTCTTAAGCTTCGCATTTAAGAGTGGAACGTGATAGAATTCAAAGGTCGTTGACTGCTTCACATGCTTCCAGGCAACTGGAGCGTACGTAAGCGTAATGTTTACCGGGAAACACTGGCCGCGAATGCTATGCACGAAAACGAGCTTTGTGGTAGAAACACGGCCTCTTGCGTGGGCCGCGATGCGGCCGAGGCGAGCGCCAGCTGTAGGTATTGCAAGGAACGGGGCGGCCCGCTCCGTGGCCCCCGAGACACCCACGCGCCGGCGTGCGAAAATGGCGGACGCCATGGTTGGTTTGTGGATTGTGTAAACGCTGGAAAAGAAATTCCTTTAAGTTTTCGCGTAACAGAATTATGCTTTCTCGTATAGTAAAATTACAATTCGAGAGCGATCTTGTCTATAGGTTGTATGGATGGCGTAATTTACAATATTTCTACGTATTTTAGCTTGAGAAATTCAATTAGGTCAATAAATACCTTGCCTCACTTGGATGGCCTGGGTATGGGTGGTTCAATTTTTTTTTTTGCTGAAACGACGTTCGACGCTAGATTTTCTGCGACACCGGCTCCTTAATGCTGTGCGTTAAAATAAACTTAATGCTATCTGCCTCGTTGCTCTGCCCCATGTCTCTTCAGACTAGTTTACCCTGGAAAGGTTACTATTCATATGATATAAGGAGATGTTGGCGCGCAATTTAAGGCGCCGGCTACTCCTTATCTCTTGGGTGGTTCCGTCATACATCATTCAGGGTGCACGGTTACATATCAAATAGTCTTTTCACACAAGCACACCTATGGCTCCACACCTACGTAGTCGAAAGTCTCAAAAGTACAAACGATACTGTCGCCTAATAACACTGCCGCCTAATAACACTTAGCACACTATGTCTCCACACCTATGTAGTCGAAAGTCTCAATAGTACAAACGATACTGTCGCCTAATAGCACATTTTCTAGTCAGCGGGTCAGCGGGTACATACAATATACATGGCAAATGTCTTCACACTTATGTAGTCGAAAGTCTCAAAAGTACAATCGATACTGTCGCCTAATAACACGTTGTCTAGTGAGCGGGTGGTATATACATCGTGTTAAAATATTAGCACATACAGTCACAACAAAGCAGTCAACATAACATAATTCCCAAACAGATGGATATATAGAGTGACATTCAAATGAACAGAACAATGAAAGCACTAATAACGTCCAACGATGCCACTTTCTTTAAAAAAAGTCTTTAGTGCTTTTAAAGCGCTCTTCTGCAAGGCCGTTGTTGGCCAAGGGCCCAAAAGTTTCCTTAAACTGAAAGGTCTGCGGTCTAATTTACTTAGCGCTGATTTAAGTCGGCATCTTGGTGTGTCGTGATGTGGGCAATCTAGAAGGAGGTGATATATATCTTCATCTACAAATCCACAATCACATTCGGGGGTTTCCGCTCGGCCAATTCTGTGTAAGAAATGCTTTGTGTAGGCAGTGCCTAGCCGTAATCGATGAATAAGCGTTTCCATAGTTCTATCTAATGACAATGAAAATTTGAATTCAATAAATGGATCAATATGATATAAGTCAGAACTCTTAGAATTCTGGTCAAACCAAGTGTTTCTAGACATGTTGACAGACGTTGTCCTTATAATGCAGCGTAATTCATTTTTTGATATTGGGAGCGGAGCCGTATCATCTTTCAGGTGCGCTTGTCGTGCTGCTTCATCGGCTGCTGTGTTGCCAGGAATGTTGCAATGCCCGGGTATCCACTGGAGTGCTATTGCATGTTTCGCTTCGCTTGCCTTTGTGAGGTTTTTAAGTGTTTCATAAATTATACTGTCGCTGAATGCTTTCCCCTTTGTGCTGCAGAGTGATGTTAGAGCCGCCTGTGAATCGCTGAAAATTACCCATTTTTGCGCTTCTGTTACTGACAATATAAATTTTACCGCACATAGGATTGCGAACAGTTCAGCCGTTGTGGACGAAGTCGCACGAGATAACTTAAATGATTCTTGTTTGTTGAGGTGCGGTATAATGAATGATAAAGTTGAAGAGGTTGCTGTACTGGAGCCGTCTGTATAGACGTGTGTGTATCCTGAATACCGCATATATATCTGGTATAGTGCGAGTTGTTGAGCAGCTTGAATGAACATGTCTCTTTTGCTGAATATTCCTTCTACTGACAATTCGATTTTCGGAACTGTAAGCAGCCATGGAGGATATTCGATGTCTGAGTTCCAAAATTCATTTCCTGGCAATATGTGAAGATTTTTTTGAATTTCTATATGAACATAACTTCTATCTCGTTTCATTATGTCTAGAGCCAATGGGTGGTTTTTATGCTGGGTTTGAAGACGGAAATAATGCCGGCATGTTTCTGTAGTTCGCATAACTGGAAATGGTGATTGGCGAGCCTCAGCTATTACAAGAGAACTCGAAGTCGCTCGTGGAACTCCTAGACATAGGCGTAGTCCTCTAGCTAAAAGTCTTTGAAGTCTCTCTTCTGACGTGTGGGAAAGTCCGTGTAAGATGGGCGCGGAATATGCAATTTTTTGTCGTATTAATGCATTGTAAACAGTCAGCATGGACGATACTGATCCGTCCCATGATGTGCCTGCAAGTCTGCGAAGTACAGTCACTGTGGCGTTGACCTCGTTTTCGAGTTTTTTTAAGTGGGGTGCCTAGGATATCTGCCTATCAAGTATTACGCCAAGAAATCGATGCTGTGTGACAATCATTAGAGGGTGTCCTTCCAGATTAAGAGTGAAATTTTTTAACTACCTCCGAGTGAAGGGCAATACAGCAGTCTTTGCGTGTGATAGTACCATTCCTCTTTCTCTCAAAAATTGGTTGATGATATTTATGCCGTCTTGCAATGTTATCTGGAGTAGTTGAGCATTAGATCCAGATGTCCAAATACACACATCATCTGCATACAGAGAAAACTTTAACTGTGATGGCAGTCTTCGTGTTAAATCAGCCATGACGCAGTTAAAAAGGAAGGGGCTGAGTACGCTTCCCTGTGGTACTCCCTGTTTGACGAGATGTTCAGCACTCTTTCCTTCACCAGTCTGAACAAATATTTTGCGACCTGATAGAAATTCAGAAATCCATCGCAAGGACCTGCCAGACAGACCAAGTTCCAACATGCTTAGCAAAACATGAACGTGACTAACAGTGTCAAATGCCCTCTTGATGTCTAGGAATACTGCTATAGTCATGTTTCCACATGCACGCTCGTGCTCCACACAGGTTACTATATCTAATATTGCATCCATTGTGCATCTATGTTTTCTAAAACCTACTAAGTAGTTCGACAACACATTCGTTTCATTACACCACCATTGAAGTCGCGCGTCAATCATTTTCTCCATTACCTTGCATAAACAACTTGTCAAACTAATGGCGCGGAAGGATTCAAGGCACAAGGGCGTCTTACCAGGTTTTAAAATTGGTATGATCCGAGCGACTTTCCAAGAGTCAGGTACAGTTTCCTCTATCCATAAGTTATTATAGATGTCTAAGAGCGCATTTGTACCTGTCGGTCCGAGGTTTCTTAGCATATTGTACGTAATGCCGTCCGGCCCAGCAGCGGACTTTTGGCGACATGATGCAATTGCACATTGGAGCTCGCTTAATGTGAAAGTGTGATCTAATTGAGGATGTTGGGCCCAGTAGCAAGCAGTAATTTTTCGCTTAGCCAACTCTACTGAAATATCAAATTCTGCACATTGGGATGAAAAAGCAGATCTCGAAATAAGCTCACAAAATTCATCTGCAACTGTGGTGAAGAGAATTATTTCACACGTGTCCCGGGCTACAGCGAGAGCACGAAATGGGAAGCTTTGTGTTACAGGTCCGCTTAAAGAACGAATTACGAGAAAAATTCGTGGGACAGACGTGTGAGGAGACAGCGTGCCGCAGAAATCGCGCCAGCGCCGTTTGCCTAAGCTTTCCATTCGTCTGCGCATTACATTGTGTATTTTCTGAGCGTTTCTGTATGCTTCCAAACTTCCGCTCCGTCGGTAAGCTCTTTCGGATCGGCGTCGGATGGCTCTTAGGTGTTCATATTCTCCGTCAACTGCAGCATAATCTTTTGGTATTGGGACCTTCTTTGTGCATATGTTCATATTATCCTGCAAAAATTCTGTAAATTTTTCCACTGTTGCATGTTGGTTAACTTGATCCGTTAGGCGGTACCGAAAAGCTTGCCAGTTGGTTGGTCTGCTGTAACGCCTGATATCATAGTGCATGCTAGGGTGGTTAACAAGGATGGGAAAATGATCACTTCCGCGCGTTTCCATATCTGTTGTCCATCCCACACCATTCACTAGATCATGTGAACACAGGGTAACATCTATGCAGCTTGAGTAATTATATCCACGAAGGAATGTTGGCGACCCATCATTTAAAACAGTCAAGTTGCATTTATCTATGGCGCACTCAATAACATTACCCCGTGCATCACAATGATCACTGCCCCAGGTGATCTTGTGTGCGTTGAAGTCGCCACATATAAATACATTAGAATGAGCTATTTTGAAGATATCCACTAACGCTTCTACTGAAACCCGGTTTGAAGGTTGTAGATATAGATTAATCACTGTTATACAGAGCTTGCCAAAGGATACTTTACATGCGATGAATTCCGGGAAGTCTGAATCACTGGACTGAATTTGATAAGATGGTAGGTCCTTTCTGACGCACAGGAGCACTCTGCTAACATTACCTTGACGAGAAGTCTTATATATCACATAATTCGAGAGGCGAAAGTCGTCAGTGATTCCCGCCTCTTGAATGCAAAGTATTGGGAAGTTGTATTGTACAAGCAGTTTACGAAAGTCAGCGCACTTTCTTCGAAGACTGTTGGCATTCCACTGAAATATGGAGACATTTTTGTAGCGGTTATTCATGTAGTGCCTGCCGCAGTTTCGGCCCGGATTGTTGACACAACAGTGCTTCTAGAGGCAACAAGGCTTTGACTTCTGGTAGGTTGTTTGCTTCCGGCAAAGCAGATAGGATTGCCTTAAGAGCTGCGAAAAGCATCGGCAAAATCAGTTGTGTCACCGATGCTGTGGTATGTTCGCTATTAGCTGGTGTTACTTCTGCAGTAGATGCGTAAGGTCGCTGAGAGAAATGTGTGCGAGAACAGGAGCTTTCTTGTGTATTACTTTCTGCCTGTTGTCCTGTGGTTTTCCGTAGCACTGATGCATAAGACTGGGCGCTTGACTCTGATCCTCTTGATTGGTCCCTTGATTGCACTGTTGGTTGTTCTCTAGAGGAGGGATATCTTGTTGGTGCTCTTGGCTGTGGTGGTTCCGGTGCCCGCTGAGGTGGGTGATCTGGCACTGGATGCACGATCTCGAGGTTTGGTGCGGGTTCATTGCGTCGCGGTTGTCTTCCATGAATTAGTTCATGTCGACGAATTTGTGCCGCTGCTTTTTTCTGTGGGCAGCCTGAGAAGGAGGCGGCATGGTTCCCCGCACAGTTTGCACATTTAGGTTGAAGAAGTGACTTGCACTCCTTGTGGTCATGGTCTTCTGAGCAGATTTTGCATCGACGTGTGCTACGGCAGGTTTTCGCCATGTGCCCAAATCTCTGGCAATTATAGCAGCGAAGTGCGGGTCCTAGGTATTCCTCGACAGGGTGACTGGTGAAACCCAAGTAAATTCTTCCAGGAATAGGGCGGTCGTCTCTGAAAGTCAGGATTACCGTGTGAAGTGGAGATGACTTCACTGCTCCATCTTCTTGGCGGGAATACCTTATCTGTCTGCGTGCTGATATAACTCCTGCGTCTTTCAAGAAGTCTAGGAGTTGATCGTCTGTGTACTGCAGAGGCACATGTTTCACTTTCCCAACGTTTCGCGTGTACGACTGTGGGATGAATGGCTTGACTTCCAGGCCGCCTACACTTGAGAGCATCAAAAGGCGTTTCGCCGATGCTAAGGAAGCAACGCTGACACTGAAACTTCCATCTCTGGTCGTCCTGAAAGACTGTACTTTTTCTTTGGCAGCAGAAACTATTTCGGCAGACACTCGGTTTGGATTTACTTGCCAAAAAGTAGCACCTTCATTTGTTGGGCGAAAGACAACCGGAATGCCTTCGGCTCGCTTTTTCTTATACGTGACCACAGTAAATGGTGCATCTTCACCCATCTCTTCTTCATCACTTAGCTCATAAGTCGATGTTCTATCATCGTACTTGCTGTCTTCTAGACGAGGTTTCTTGGTCTCGGCCTCACCATCAGCCATCATTCCTGAATTCGCTGAAGTTGATTCTGAGTTGGGGAGAACCAAACGTGCCGGCTTTAGGAAGCTCTGTGACGCTTGCAAGGCTCCAGGCTTTTCATTACGGCCCGTAGCGTCATTCATATGGCTTGTTACGTTTGGACGAGCATAAGGCTCGTGACGATGTTCTCGGCTTCCGACCACCGTAGCGGCAGGGTAATAGTCAGGTCTTCAAAAAAGAAATGTCGTACCTGTAAGGCGCCTGGCTCGTTGAATCTTCACCCGATGTCTTGTTAATCAATCGTCGTCAAAGGTAACCGTAACTATCCAAAAAACCAGAAAACTCAGACCACCACATAAAAACAGCGACCGAACAGATACACCCTCCCTGGAAAGGTTCATGTATGAAGAACTGACGCTACTGGTTTTCTCTGTTTACTACACTAAAAGGAAAGAACGTCACAGAAAGCCTTCACTACAAGCGGATACTATATTGCGCACCTCAATGAAATGACTAGCAGCAGTCCCCTCTAATAATGCGCGGGACGCACGCTGCAGTTTACCTTTAGTGTAGAATTCGTCCGTACACGTAATTACTGTTTGCCTATTTCTCCACCAATACATTATGTTCATAAACATAATACGCTTAGCGTTCCATTAAGTTTTGTCTCGCAGTGCGGAAGCGAGGCTTCTAGGGTGCTAACTGGGACGGCACTGTATTTGTTAGTATATTTTTCAGGCCAATGTCTCGACGGTAGTGCCAGTATCAGGATTTCTGTAAAAAAGTTTATAAACTCATTACTGCCCAGTTGTGATTCCATAATTGTAACATTGTCTTTAAAATGAATAGTTAGAACGTTATTGTGTGAAACTTTGTCGGGCACGTGTTGGGCAGCTTCTTAAGTTATCTATATGTGCAGACGAAATTGAACTATCTTACGCATACGATCTTTAAGAGAGGCTGTCTGGCGTAAGAAATAATAAATACCCGGTATGATTGGATGCAGCTGGGCGTCACTTCAATGCTAAACAGTGGCCCTGCGCTGATACACGCGGAATAGATTCGGCTGTGCCCAAAGATTACTTCACCACCTTTGTATTTTCCGCTCATTTATCGATATTTTGCTCTAGACATAGATGACTGAGGTTCTTAATTTGATGTTTATAAGCTAGAGCTTCTATGTGGCCGTTACTACGCGCTTAATAATCTTTCCCTGCCTGCTTTCTGTAGTTCCATGAAAAGCACTCATCAAAGCTTATTCATACAATAACATTGCTTATAGGGAAAAGCCCGCTTCACAGATTTCCTTTGCTTAAGGTACAGTAGGCTGTATATTATCACGGGGGAAGTGACGGTTCGGAGGTACAAACAGAAGCCAGAACGAGTAAATGGAGAAATCAAATACTTCGTTGGGCGATGTTGTGCCCACAAAGCAAAGCAACACTTAAGTGATAACCATGCGGGGAGCGCGGTCAGTGGTCATCGAATCGGATCCCTCAGCTCTAGTTGATCGGTTTGTTATACATGCCTCATAGTAAATTACAGAGCAGCCCCGGTGATACTTGAGTCTTTTTGAGAACGTATCATGGCATTCGCAACATGCCTAAATCTGATTATGTTGCACACATCTGACTATCGAATTCAAGATAACGCCTTCGAATGTCTCGGTTAGTCCTGGTGGTGACGATACAGAAATGCGTCTTGTGCGACAACAATAACACGACTACCGCAATAGTTCGGCATTAGCCCGATCTCAGGTCCAAAAGCAAAAAAAAAGAAGGAAAAAAAACGCTGGAGCTCCATTCTTTTCAATCATCTTTTTAGCTACTGCTTGTTCCTGCCTTCTCCTCTTATGTCTGTATCCCGGCCTGAAAAGTAAGCAGCGTTGTGCCCCTTCTTATAGCAGTTTCCAGCCTGCTCCTGACTTCTCTTTCTGTATTTTGTATCTATCAGTTGCATGTATGTTTTGAAACCAAACAATAATTACCCGCGACACTATTTTGACTAGTGGTATGCTTGTGCACGTGACCAAGATCATTGTCCTTGCTTGGCGCTCTTTGGCCAGACGTGGCCCTCGCGCTATTAAACCTTATGCATAGTCATCATCAAGAACGCTACCGTAGCAATGGTATGAATGAATCGTGACGTAGGTAAAGAGTAGGCAAAATTATATTTACAAAATGTATACAGACAAGTTACAGCCAAGATGGCAGAATAACTACAACCACGAACGAGCTTTTACAATCGTCCTCTTTGTCGTTCTGCTGAGCGCCTTCTTCAGAATGCGGGAATAGCCTATAACATAACCCCCGGCGGTCAGAGCGCCGTCTGAGTGCTTAGACAATGGAAGGGCTGTAGGCTGAAACGTACGGCTTCAGACAGGACACAAGCACTACGTTGGTGGGGGGCACTGAAGATGACGAGCGATCACCCAATGGGGTTATTTTGTATGTGACCTCGATGAACCGGCGTGAAACCTTGTAGGGACCGGAGTAGCAGGAAAAAAAGTTTCGAAAACAGGCCGACATGGCGGCAAGGGGTCCAAAGAAGGACCAATGAGCCTGGTTCGAAGTGAACGGTTCTGTGGTGGCTATCGTAACGGGCCTTTTGAGTCAGCTGCGAGGCAGAGAGACGGTCGTGAAGCAGGAAGTTAGCAACGTCTGTGGCGCAAGTGGTTGGCAGTGCCCGTGTGCTGGCATATCTTGTCGCGCAGTCAGTAGCTACGGCGATCCACTTGTTCCCCGAAAGAGAAGTAGAAATGACTCAATGATATTAAGGCCGATGTGGTAGAACGGTCTAGTTGGAATCCGGGAATGCTTGTAATGCGGGAATGCGACAATGCGGGAATGGCCTGTAACAGAATGAATGAATGAATGAATGAATGAATGAATGAATGAATGAATGAATGAATGAATGAATGAATTTTTACTTTAGTTACTTACATACCTACAGCGCCCAATGTTGGGCATTAGAGTAGGGGGAAGGAATATACAAATGATGGAAATACGGATGATTGATGTTACAAAAGGATACATCTAATACACAATACAACAAAATATTGACATTGAAAACACAGTACTTAACACAACATTACACCTAAGCTTATTATGAAATACAATATAAGTACACTTTAGTACATAATACAACGCAATGATAATATTTATAATTATAATAAAGTAATGGAAAAAAAAGAACAGCGAGTAAGGCAAAAAGCCGCGGACAGAAAAGGTTAATCTCCTATTCTGTTCGAAGCGAAACACATTTTAGAACTAAAGATATAAATGTTTCGACAAGAAAGTTTCGAACACAGATGGCGTTGCTGTAACAATTTCGAGCGGCAGTTTACTCCAATCATTTTCAGTTTTTGGAAAGAAGGAATGCTTATATAGCTTGATACGGCATTTGTACTCTTGTACCTTGAGCGGATGATCTGTTCTAGGTGATATGTAGCTTGGGTTCTTTATGTATGTGTCCCTGCACAAACCAGTCTTGCCTGTGTAAATATTGAAGAAAAGTTTAAGTTGCAAATATTTCCGTCGGTTCTCGAGAAGTGGCCATCCCAAGTTAACACGTATTTGTGATGAGCTCTGAGTGAAATAATAGTTGGCAGTAACGAACCGGGCGGCGCGCTTTTGTATTCGTTCCAGTTGGTTAATGGCTGTGTTTGTCTCTGGGTCCCAGGCAGAGCTGCCGTACTCTAACATCGGACGAACGTTTGTTAAATAAAGCGTTTCCTTTACGTTATGGGGGGCTCTCCAGAAGTTACGTTTTAGAAAATTTAACATACGACTAGCCTTAGACGCCACGCTCTCTATATGGTGACGCCACGCTCTCTATGAATGAATGAATGAATGAATGAATGAATGAATGAATGAATGAATGAATGAATGAATGAATGAATGAATGAACAACCTGAAACACAGGTTATCTTGGTTGAGTCTCATTGTGGTTCTGATTGTATACCGACGAAAGCGCATACAAAGACACGACTTGAGGGAAAAAAAAAACGCACATATCTTTGTTTAGTGAAGACTCTTTTCTTTATGTGCGATGTCGTTAGTTGATCATAAATTCTAGCTGGCTGAAGTTTCCACCTTAAGCAGTTGCACCATAAGGGCATCGGATACCTGCATGTGCAAATAGGATTTAATGACTTGTGACGTTGATGGCGGTGGACGCACCACATGTTGAACTATAGAGCACTGCACGGGCACAGGCCTGATTTGTCTGTTTTCCATCTATCACATCTTGAGCACTATTGAGGTGAAACACGGGTAACATTGTTGCCGGCATTTCTCATTGTGCTAGTGTTATGACACACTTTGTATCTTCTAGCATGGTGCTTCTGCTGCACAACAGCAGTTGTCAATCAGTCAATCAATCAATCAATCAATCAATCGTTTATTTATCCAATGTGTAGAAATACCTGGGTATGTGGGTTTACAGAAGCAGGTCTCATAGCACATGGCTGCGAGGGGACCTCTTGTAACAAAATAAAAAAAAACAATTAATATTGTGCAACAGTACAGCATCGTATATAAAATAACATTACAATTGAAGTGAACGCATACAAATACCAGTAAAAGGATTATACAAGTAATCAAGTAACGAAGGGTACAAGGATAATTGTGAGCACAGTGCAAACTAACGACATAATATTCATCTTAGATTAGAGACGCGATTAGAATAGTTTTGGTTTATCTTAAACGTTAACTCCAAGGAATGTGCAGTCTGACACATGATAGAGACACGGATCATTTAAAATAACGCAAGAATCAAAGGTGTTGGGGTTATGACCCGAGTGGAACACCATCAACTGCGATTTGCGCGCGTTCCTTTTAGACCATTAAATGTGCACCAGTTAGATAAGTATGTTAGATCAGTGCTTAGTTTATTAATTATGTGGTCTACTGAGCTGTCAGTAGCAACGGTTGTAGTATCATCAGCATATAGGATATGCTAGCAAAATGTAAGGCAGTTAGGAAAGTCATTCCTATGTATACAGTTAAAACTCGATCTATTGAAACCCGATTTTATGAAGTTCCCGATCAAACCAAGAAATTCACATTCCCCGGGAGGTACCCATAGGGTTTAGCTTTATCATCAACCCGAATTAACAATACAAACTTCGCCCAACTCGGTTTAACGAAGTTTTTCCTGAAATAAATTAGTTTAAAAAGCGGCGATTTCTTTCTACTATTGACACGAACGGGTTCATCTTCGAGCCGGCGCTCTAAAGCTGTCGTGTTAAAACACCTAGGCGCCTAATCCACATCCCTAGCTTTATTTTGACGAGGCTGCACACAGCGCCCATGCACGGAACAGCCGACTCAGCACCGTTTCGATATTGCGGCGGTGGTTGCTTTCGTTATTTCCCGGTTTATGCGACAGATGGCTGGATTAGCGCCAAATGTAATGCGTGGTAGGCTTTCCGTGTCGCTGCATTACAACTTTAGATTTCGAAGGACCGTTTCGATTTTACGAACTTCCCGATTTACCGAAATAATTCGAGCGTGGTTATCACTTCGTTAAATCTAGTTTCAAATCTACAAGGAACTGAAGGGGCCAAATTATTGAGCCTTATGGTACACCTTTGTTAGTATAGTATTAAAGCTAGAAAGCGTTTGCGAAGCCCAAACCACTTGTTTCTTGTCAGAAAGGTAATGCTTCGCCTTTGCGGAACAGCAACTTTTTTTTTACAAGTATGCATAATTATTGGTATTTACAACTTATTATGTACACAAGATTCTTAAATAAAGTGCTTTGCCCCATATTTTTAACCAAGCATTCGCTTCTGTCAGCCTTTTAATGTTAACTGTATACTTGCTCTGTTGGAAAGAGTTTTCGCGACGTTTTATTGTAATGTATTTGGACACGTCATCTAAGCAATGACATATTTAAGGCAGGTGCACTGAGTTTCTCTCTTGGGCCTGGGCCGGACACGGGTCGAAAAATTTGACCCATGCAGTGCTCTATGCTGAACGTTTATGATAAGCGCAGCGTGTGGTAGTCGAGCAGTTTGGTAGTCATGTGGCAGTCAAGCAACGCTAGACGCATTGCTTGATATACGCCTGCACGGGCGTTAGGAAGCCTGACTGTTGCGGGAGCACATTCGCAATCCTGAGTAGCCACGCGAGTAACGGACGAACTATCACATAATGCATTTATTTATCGTCATCACACTCGTAGCATTTGCCAGCGGTCCCATCATTCCCACGGAATGGTCCTGCGGTGTATTTGTACACCTACATTTCACTTTCTTTCCGTGTAACGCCTTCTCTGCTCTACGTCCTTGGGTTTGTTGCCACTGGCATCTAACTACGCAGCTCGCTGGCAGGGGCGGCTCTAAAGGTGAGGTGGTGGTCACTGTGGCCGGGTATGTGTCACGCTCCGCGCCTGCCAAGCTCTTCGCGAGTGCACTGGGTCGCTTGCTTGACATAGGGGACGCTGATCACTTCGAGAACGCGCAATTCAGCACACATGGCAATACAGGCGGAGCGCGATGCGGTCGAGTCGTCTGCAAGCGCACCAGCAGAAAAATGGCGCCGCACTGAATACAGTGAATACTTTCAGTGCTGCAGTGAATACACTTTCCCCCTACAAATGAATTGCTATGAACTCGTAATGCGCCTGTAAATAATAAAGAAAACATGGAATATACTGGAGGACTCGCCAGCTTTGAGGTTTTCCAATGTTTCAAGCTACCTCAAAAATAGGTTTCATATATATGGTAAAAGCGCTTTGTATATTTAATATGATACATAAGCATTGAACTTTACTATAAGCACTCATTCATTCAAGCTGAGAGTAATAAATAACGTGTTAGGTGTGGCGACCACCAACAAAACTAAGAGAAATTTCTGACACCCCACCATGGGCTGACCTATATATCTGCCCCTGTTTCTGGATGAACGCTGATTGATTTTTGCGAGGAAGTGTGAGTGCAAGCTTCACATGTGTGCCTGCTTAAGAACAAATGTTCCACTAGTTGGGTGGAAGATAGTTGAAGCTCTACCTTCGGCCTGAACACTTCAGAATTTGTTTACACATGTGCTAGAAATTACATTTATTTTATAAGCTTCGTGAAGGCTGTGTTGCCACTTGGAGCATTAATAGCTTCTTTGAATCTGCGCTGCCGCGTAATGACACGTATACAAATGGGCATCGCATTTCGTTTGTTTCAAATTTCAGGCGATGTGAGTCATTCATTAGCGGGCTTTCGTTCCTTATTTCATTTCACTTGCTGTACTGAAGTTACTATGTGTGAAATTATTGTACATAAATAAGTACTATATATGGCGTTGATTTAATAATATCAACATCCATTGTGCATAGAAGAAAAAAAAATAGATAGTCATCTTTTGTTTCCAGACATTGTTCTACAAAAGTTTTCTGAAACTGTATAGTGGTAAACTGTTCTAAATCACTTGCTGGTATGCGTCTGTCTTTGGGCGTGTAGGGTACTTCTACCTGTTCGCTCTTCGTGATGTTGTCTGTCGTAATGCACTGTTAGCGCCAAAGTTTTAACCAAGAACACCGCGTAACTTCTTTCAAGCCATCCAATTCAGGCAATCAGTAGAAAAGGCCCGTGCTCTGGCTTTATATTTTAACGGGTCCTTTTTCTTCCTCTTTTGGTTCTTTTTTTTTTCTTGCAGTAATGAGTTTTCAAGCTCCTTGCATCTCGTTTTTTTTTTCCAGTTGGAGAGTCCGCTGAAGCTCGAGCGCAATGAAAACATAAGGCTTTTGCAATTGCGCACTACGTGCGACAACGAAGAAGCCAGAGCTGCATGCTTGCTACCTCATTATCATTTGCATGGTCGTGCCGCTTGCGTTGGCGCTAATTTTCTCCCGCAGCATATTCAATTTTTATGCTGGGAGCGGCGAGACCCTCTTCGCTCTCCGCTATGACAAAGCGCCTCATTGTGTTGGAATGGCTGTGCAAGAACACTGCACAGTTTCTACATGGAAGTTTTGTGCTGGACACTTAACAGCCTTAAGCGGGAAAAAATTCGTTACGAGAGGCAAACGAGCCAGAAACAAAGATTCATGAAAGGTAGAGCTGGGAGCGGGAGGCATAAAAACGATCAGCCTCTAGACACGCCTCATTGCTAAATATGCCCGTTAAAATGAAATAATTATCTAGATAGAGCATTTCTAAGCTTGAAACAGAAACGAGATGGTTCGTTTGTTCTGGGGTCTGACGCTGTATAAGAAAAGCATCTAATGAAAGCAAACACACGCGTCGCCTATGGTCAGCACATGTGCCTCCATGGTGAGGCGTCGTGCTGCAGTGATAAACGTCGTCGTTCGCAGGTGAGTTTATGCATCTTCACACGTGCGGAATGCGCGTTAATTAACTATTTTACATAAGATTCTGTGTGCACGTTCTAGAGCTACACCAGTGTCAGCACCAGCGCGAACTGCGTTGCCACGTGGAACCGCTTTCGAGACTGTCTTTGTGTTTGCCAGCCTGAGCAAAAGGTTGTCTGTTCAGATGCACCCCCGAGAACAACCTACAGGGGCGCTGCCGGTGCCACGCGCGTGACGTCAGGGCACGGACTCGTACCTGTCGTCTCCTGCAGTTCGGATGCTCTCCGGGCGCATTCTGCAGTGTTTTCGTTTGTTAAGCTCTCGTTCCCTATGGTTGTATATTTATGATGGTCGTCTCAAATATATTTTTACGACGCCTTCGTTCGCGAAAATTTATCCAAAGTGATTATTTCCTAGACGGCAATATATTTTTCACAGGCAATGCTACAGTGCCAACCGCTGGAGCGCCGACCAGCACAATGCGGGCTTTTCATGCGCGGATCTACATTCTGCAGCGGTATAGCTCATGTGAATAATAAAAGCATAAGCGCAATAACATAGTCCATAAGAATCCACTTACGATACCATAAATGCCGTGGTGTAACAAGCTTGTCACAACCACTGGCTGTATATGATTTCTACATCAGACAGTACTAGAGCACCGTCCCCACCCATCATCGGCTCAGAAAGCAGTGAAGGCACTTTTGTGCTTTCTAAGGACGTCTGGTTTGCACGAGCGGCTTTGACTCAATGGCTGTCTGTGCACGTCTTTATACCTTCTCTCTCTCTCTTCCCCTTCTCCATACCGCCAGCGTAGAACAGCCAACCAGACTCTTGACTCTTGACTGTCTCTATATATATATACACGCGTATATATATATATATATATATATATATATATATATATATATATATACGTGTGTGTGTGTGTGTGTGTGTGTGTGTGTGTGTGTGTGTATAACATTTACCCTGATTTTAACCCGCTAAAACAAATTTGCTCACGAAGAGCAGTTCATGGTTGAATACTAAATTTTTGCATTTCTGCACAGAAACGCTCGGCAGTGGCACGAGGACTTAACACTGCAGTTTGGGTTCTACCAGCACCATTTGCTTCTTTACCTGCTTCTAAAATTTAAGCCGTTCTTCACTGGTTAAATTTAAGTGGCGGTAATTTGAAGTATAGCTAATTGAGCCTTACAGCTGTTTGCAGCTTACGGAAATGAATGTACCAATGTTTATTCCCTTTTCCGTGCTACACGTTCAACTGGCTTGAGTGTATTGCTTGAGGAAGGTGACGACTTGACGTAGCTGCTTGGCGAGCTGACACAGACTGGTAGGGCTAAAGATTTGAGTGAATTATGCCTTTTGCACCGTGGCTGCTTTCTAAACGAAGCCGAAGCCTCATTTATTAGTAATATGGGAAATATATATATATATATATATATATATATATATATATATATATATATATATATATATATATATATATATATATATAGAGAGAGAGAGAGAGAGAGAGAGAGGGGAAATAATACAGAGAAAGGCAGGGAGGTTAACCAGAGGTAGTTCCGATTGGCTACCCTGCATGGGGGAACGGTTAAGGGGTATAAAAAGAGAAAGAGAGTGGACGGGGGAGATAATGAAAAAGAGAGACGAGCATGAACAAAGCGCGTACACTATAGAGCGGTAGGGGGCGGCATTCTTAAAGTCTATCGTGAAGCCCTGTAAACCGCAGGAACCTTAATAGCGCGAGTAAGGCCTTTAACGCGGATGTTCTTTCAGAGCAATGACCTAAGGCTTTGAGTTCTGATAGCGGACGATTGTCCAACTGGTCCAATACTCTGCACAGCACTTGTCTCTGTGCACTATATCGCGGGCAGACATAGATAATATATGCGAGCGTCTCATCGATGTTGCATCTGTCGCATGTGGGGCTGTTGGCCATTCCAATAAGGAAAGCATACGAGTTCGTCAAGGCAACGCCTAGCCACAGACGGTACAGCATGGTCTGTTCATATTGAAGATATCAATATTTCGCGGTAGAAGTAAAAAATCAATTGAATTAATGTGATTCTTGTGGTGTCTTCCTGGTTCTCTTTTGTGTACTGATAGTGAATAGTTCTGTTGGTATAATGAAACAGCGCAAGATCACGAGATGGTGAAGCAGAAGTTGTTTGAATTTTCATTTTCAAGTCAGCCTAAGCTGCGCTGTAGTGCCTCGAATATACTTTAGGCATTGCAATCCGCGCTGTAAAAACTGCTTCATGGTTTCAATTCGAAGTTGTAGTGAACTGATGGGTTTTGTGAACAATACGTGCCTAGCCCTAATGACAGTCGGTTGCTTCCGTTGCGTTAACAGTGCGCCATATTGCCGATAAAGGCTACTGAGGGCCACTGTGAAATATTTCATCGCTTGTAATTGATTGGCTTTCGATCTTAATCGTGAAACATTTCCTTCAGGTGATTGCTGATTTGGGAAGTATATAAATACTATACACGACGCGCCGTCGTGTTAACAGCCGTGAGGTGTGTGTTTTCTGGGTGCCTGTTTCAGACAACGGTGGAAGCAGTAGCAAACGTTTTCATATAAAATGATCGCCTAACTCTTCCTTTTACGCATTAATAAAGTGGCCATATTTCACTACAACCACTCACTAGAACAATAATAATCATGATGAAAGCACGCTGGACAGTGTCCTTATAACACGAATTTATAATGTTGACACCAAATACCAAGATTTTTCTCCCACGTAAAACTCAATGTTTCTCTAGCTAACTGCTAAGGAAATCTTAAGTGTTTAGCGGAGCATCATATATAATTTCACGTGTTGAATTCGCAGACACTGTTTTCACGCAAAATTAATGAACAGACACGGCGCATATATATAGACTGCAAAACCAGTAGACCGCTTCAATGTTCAACGCTACAGCTTTCGTTATCCAAGCCGCAAACTTTCTCGACTCACGCGGTTTTGAAGAAAAACTGTGGTTCAAGCATGACAGCAGAAGGAAGCCGACATATCCTGCAATAAGTACGGCTCGAGCCACTAGTAACCCCAAGCATGCACAATTAAAAGCAACGAGCGCGCGCGGCCACCGAGTGAGCCGGAGCGACCGTAGTCCTGTCCGTGACGTCACTCGCGAGAGGGCACCACTCCAATTTCTCGCCACGGAAAGAAGCAGAAAGGTCAGTAGAACGCCTCGCATTGGGGGCTCTCACGGGAAGACTACAAATGAAGCTGTGCAGGGTGATATGCGCTGGACAAGTTTTGAAGTGAGGGAAGCTCACAGTAAAATCAATTAGGAAGAACGACTGATAAATATGGAAGAAAGTAAATGGACTGCGAGAGTGTTCAGGTATTTGTACAGCAAAAACATTGATTCACAGTGAAGAAAAAGAACTAGGAAGCTTACCAGCAAGTATGCGGCCTGTATGGTGAGCAACACAGGAACAAAGAATGTCAAGCGAGAAGTCAGAGAGGGTGAGATAATCTCATGGGTGGCGGCAATGGAAAAGAAACCTGCCAAAAGTAAATACTTAAGAGGAAAAAAATAAATCAGGAAAGAAACAATTTATGATAACTCAAAGGGAAGCTGATTACCTTTCGAAGCGAGATCAGGATGCCTTAGAACACCCACTTATAAAGCGAGATATAAGAAGGAAGAAGAGGCATTGCTTGCTGCGGGAAAACTAGGTAAACGATGGATCATGTTTTATTTCAATGTGAAGCTATCTGGCCAGCGGTCCATTTCGGAATCACTGGCCTCCTTGAAGCCCTTGGGTTCAGCGAGAGCAGGAAGAAAGTAAACATGTCCGCAGTAGAGATTAGTAACGGCGATTAGAAGATTGGTGAAAGAAAAGTAGGGAAACGACAAACAACGGAAGCTTGCTAAAACAAAATTCACAGTAGGGGTTCAGAAAGTTTGGGTATGGGAATTCATCGTTTTTTTTTTCATTTTCTTTATTTCTCCTTTTTTTCCCTTCTTTAACGTAGGTAGAACATTAGGAAATAAAATAACATGTGCTTGGTGGCGCAACCAACCGCCCCGTTCCAAAGGGAACGCTCATGACATCCATCCATCCATCAAGCTGCTAATAGACACATCGTACATAGAAAGCTTTGGGAGGCGAGTCAGTGTCTGCGTCTGAACAAAATAATTGCGCAAAATACGCAATTTTATGGTGTTTTTGTTTCCTCTTAAGAGCGCTGAATGACAACAGTTGCAGTAAGTATATTATAGACACGCCGTTCGTTTCTTCCGACGATATTTTCAATGTTTTCAATTCTCCGCCATGAAGTGTAGCTGACAAATGTTGGTGTTATCTTCAATAATGCAGCAGAAGGTGCGCTTGTATAGCAGAATGCAGCGAAAGCTTGAAATACTGGAAAAGCGTGAAAATAGTGCACAGACGTTGTCCATGGTGGCTCGAGCCTAACGCTGAAACATTTCCATATGAGACTATCGCCCGTCCTCCTTCCTATTTATATCCATTGCTGGAAAGAGAAGGGTGGGGAGGGGGGAGAGGGTCGCTTAGAAGGAGGAAGATTGTATCAACTTTTGTAAACAAGCGCGCTTTGTCAAGCAGGCGCTCAAAGTATCACGTGTGTGTATTCCATTAAAAAAAAGAAAGGGAGAGAGAGAGAGAGAGAGAGAAAGAGAGAGAGAGCGGTGCAGCACAAGTCTCCGAGCATTGCCTTTTTTTTAACCACATTGGTTATTTCAAGCGGCCGACAAACCAGCGTCCATGCCACAATGCGATCAATTGGAGTTCTGGCATCAAATGGCAGGTGTCGCGCGGATGTTAGACATAAAGCGTGGAATCGTGCTACCAAGATTTTGCAAACTGGCAGCCGCTTGTGCTTTGCCTCATAGCGGTGCTCTCCTTCAACATGGTCAACAACAATGTCGGGCACTTCCTGCGGGAAAAAGAGAAATAAAAGTCGGGAAAAGCAAAGGCACTGTTCAACCGGGGAGGATAGCTCGCATTCCAGCTGTAAGAGTCGAAACGACCACTTCCTTATAAACACGTCCAAGTTGAAAGTGCGTGTACGGTAGAATAGGTTTATTCCCCGTATATCGGGTCTTTGCGATCGCTCCTTGTTTCGGCCGCTTCAAAAGAGCCAAGTGCGCGCCTCGTTGCCGCTCCGCCTGTTCGCCGGCGGCAGCTGCCATAAAGGGAGGAACGAACTCTGGCCTCGCCTCCCCCAACGCCCTCCTTCGCTTTGAGACGACCGGGCCAACCAGGCTCGCAAGCGACTTGGCAAAATCCTCAGCGGCCCAACAGCGCCGCACACCACATTCGCCCGAGTGCCTCAAGCTCTCGGTCCGGGCCGAGCAGCGATCTGCCGATCTACTGATCCGTGATCCCTCTGTTCGGCAGCGAGCGACACCCGAGGCCGGTTCTTATCTTTCCCAGCGCAGCCGTTTAGGGGCGCAAATATACCTTTGCGAATGAAGCTAACATTCTGAGCGGTTCGAACTACGTGTTAAGTAATATGTCCGACTGCTTTCAACTGCAATGCTTACCCTTTATCAACCTTCTCTCCTCTGTCCAAAACCAATTTGTTTTTAAAGATGTTCCGCTCGACTTGCTCGCAGCATACGGACAAAATCTAGGAGACTAAAACGACAAATTAGGAGAGTAAAACCGTAAGAACCACAACGATGGGAATGGCGGTGGGGTTGGTGACAGGCCGTAATGCGCGTCGCGCAACAAATGCAAATGATTCGAGACGAGCTGGGCCGCGTTTCCTTACTTGGCTACTGCCGCATAATTTATTTACTTTTTATTTATTTTTCAGATACTGCGTACTACCTTTTGGAAGCCACGGCAGGAGTGAGTACGTCGGTTTTATAAAGAAGAATAAATTATACGTGGCAATCATTCAAGTCGACAAAATTGATGACAATAATAGTATTGCAAAAAAATACTGAGAAAGCAGATGTGATTGAACGAAAGTGGAGGCGAGAAAATCAGGTACTAAATTATTGGTACTGCACTAAGCTCGTACTCTCACGCAATGGTAGTTTTTCTGAAGCTATACCGCAGGCACAAAAGCACCGAATAAAAATTGTAAAAACATGTATCTCTATGTAGCCAGAAGCCAAGACGCAAAAGAGCTATTCACAATGAAGGTAATAAACAAGACTCCCGAAATGAACTGAAACCATCAACAAAGAAAACTTAAGAAAAGGCAAATAAACGATACCTTTTCAGAAACTTATACAGGAGAATGGGGTTGCGTTCCCGGACTCTTTCCGCGAATACAAGCATACTGCAAAAGTAACAGAGAAGTGCCCAATGCAATTCAAGGCATTGATAAAAGTTGTCTGTCATGCATTTATGCAGCCCTTATAAACAGGCATCTGACGTTACTGACCAATTTCTGTGACCCAACCACATTTCACCCTTATCGTTCCTTACAAAATACGTAATGAGCATTTTTAATGCGGCATTTACGCTGTTTATCTTGGCATAGTGTCCATTAATTTTTATGTTAACTAATAACCCGCCGCGGCGGCTTAGCGGCTATGGTGTTGCGCTGCTGTTAGCACGATGATCGCAGGATGAAATCCCGGTCGCGGCATCCTCATTGCGGTGAGGGAGAAATGCAAAAACGCCACTGTCCCGTGCATTGGGGGCACGTTAAAGATCCCCTGATGGCCAAAAATAATCCGGATTCCCCCACGACGGCGTGGTTCGTAATCAGATCCGGGTTTTGGCACGCAAAATTTCGGAATTCAGTTGAAGATGCGACCTAAATGGTGAAAGTTCCAAACATTTAGTGATGTTTCCTACAGATCTTGTATTAGTTCTGTTCATGTTGTTCTGGTGAATTTTCGGGGTTTTATTAAGGTTATGTGTGGATTCTGATAAGTTTCTTTTGGCCTATGGCAAATTTAAGCACCAGAATACTAAAAGGGTTACACGAAGAAATAATGATAGCGAGAGAAGAGGAGTGTATGCGTGCGAGTAAGCCGTAGCACGGAACATGGCAGCTTGCTGTTGATGCTGCGCCGTTAACATGAAACAATAACCACGCATTTCTACTTGTACTTCTTACGTAATATCATCGGGTCTCAGAAACAGAATGCTGCAACCACAACAAACACCTTTATCCTCATTTTCTTTTGGAAAACATACAGACACCGCAGTACAGTGAACAAACAAGATAAAAAGTGCACCTAAGTCGTGAAGTGAAAATTATTTTGTTCCATATCTACGATCGGCAAAAATTGAAATGCAAATCTGAAATAACTGATTAGGACTCCAATTACGCGTAATTACATGGAAGTGCGAGGTGTAATCGCTCAAGCGTACGTTTTAGAATATGGAGTATGCCACTGTTACAACTGCAGATGACCCTGGAAACAGAACAACGCACTGGAGTAGTTTAGAAATTGTAGTTGCTTATGCTGTATAGCCCACTGTGCATGGAGTTTAACAAATATTTCAAAGGTAATAAGCAATGCGACCGCACATGCCACTTCACGACACACCTAAAGGCGCGACCCACCTGATTGTTGTAGCCATGATATACGCGGCACCTATGGGCTCACTTAGTAACGGCGTTTTCGCATAAAGTTAAACATTACTTAGAACTAGCAACTAGCAGGTAACGCCTTTCCGTAAATATTCAATGTTTCTTTATTTTTTCAATTCTCACATTCACGACAAAATATAGTGCGCCACTTACTGTAACCAAAACTTCCTAAAATAAATGATTTCGGGTAGCATCGAACACAGCGTTTGACTAATGAACTATGAAGTTCTTACGTGAAAAACGACGCAGTGCTAAATCACTTAAACGCGTGGAGCTTTCCACGGAGTTGTTTCATGTGGATAAAACCGAGTTATGTCTCTGACTGGCCGCGCCGATGTCGAAGCTCAGACCCATTGAAATCAGTTCCAAATTTGAACCCGGACATCATGCTGGTTTCTTTTCAGCGCTTGAAACATAAAAATATAAGATGAGAACACCCACACAGATTAATCGTTATTAGTTGACATGTTCACAGAAAAGTTCTGTCGAAATAAAGTTACAATATGCACATAATACTGTTATGCTGTGAGTGTGCGTCACGTATTCCCTTTGATTGATTGCTTCCAGCCTGTGCCAACTTCTTACCTATACTGTAAAAAATGTCTGTTCTCTTCACGCTTTTTTTTTCTGGTAAAAATTGCGGCAACATGCCCATTTCGATAGAAAATGACGAAACTCTGTTTATCAAGCCACGCGCATGCGCTCTATACGAAGAGGGAGAAAGAAGGGATGGTGCAAAAGGGTTAGAGTGCCTCAAAGAAAAATTGAGGATGCTCGCAAAGCGTGCATGTGCGGTTCCTCCGCCCCGACAAGCCTTGGCTCCGCTGTAGCAGGTTCTGCAGGAAGCGTTCTGCAGTGTCTGCTCATGGGTGGAAAAGTGGGCGATCGGGCGTGCAAGAGGTAGCGGCAAGGGATTTCTATTGTTTCGCCACTTCAATGGAGGGAAGGGGTGCCTAGGATTGTTGCTTTTACGTTTGCCGAGCAGCTACAGTTGGGTGAGTACGCTTTGAGTTTGATAGTGTTTTGAGAGTTGCGCTTACCAGAAAACCTTGGCGCTATTGAACTGAAAAGCAATAATTTGCATCTGTAGTAAAACACAGTTGCTCGCAGTACTAAGCGTTGGTGTTGCGTGCCTCGAGGACATCGTTGGCGGTGATGGAGGCGTTATCTGACTGCCACGCTGTGTTATTGATTGTTCGCGTATAATAGCGCAAGTGTTTTGCGGTTTCTTTTTTTCTTTCTCTTTTCTTGCTTCGGTTGTGTTAAACTTCGCCAGCACGTGTGGTCGCTGCCGTTTCCTCGCTTTATGTACCGCTGTGTGTAGCTCGGAGCAGGCACCTTTGGTTTCGTGTATTGGCTATGGTGTTCTGTGCTAAGGTCGAGGACACGGGATCAAATCCTCGCCGCGGCGGGCGCGTTTCGAGGGGGCAGAAATGCAAGAACGCCCGTGTACCGTGCATTGGGTATGCGTTAAAGAACCCCAACTGGTCGAAATTAATCTGGAGTTCCCCACTACGGCGCGCCACATAATCATATCGTTGTTTTGGCACGTAAAACTCCAGAACTCATTTTTTTTAAATTTCTTGTATTTGTCATTCATTTCACGCGAGGGAACATCATGAGAACATGCCACTTTCAGGCAGACAAACTCCTGGGATATGCTCACCAATTCGGTAACGATAGCAGTTCAACAAAAAAATCTTGCACTTTTGCGTCCTGCTTTCGCGAAATTGTGGCTTATGTTGCATTGAGGCTTCACATTTTTGACACTTACAGAAACGAAGTTCAAAAATGCAGTTGTTTAAATTTAAATATGTGTGCTTGAGCTTTTGAAATATTGATTAAGAGCCTATGCTACTCAAAATTTTTCCACCTGTAGGAAACTGGAGGATCACAAATCCCAACTTCAATATATCGATAGGAAGTAAACTAGGTCCCTCAGTGTAGCTTAACCAAGAGTTCAGCGTAACGTTGTTTATCAACAAGAAGGTTAGGTTGTTCTTTACAGCATCAGCTGTTTGTCTTTCACCGATGAAGCGTGGTGCCGTTCATGCGCATTATTCTCATTCATCGGGCTTGATATGAGAGAGCTGAAATTTTACCATATTGCTGCCTATTTCACAAAATTAAGAACTTCGGCTTCAAGTTTCTTTTCTATTTGGTTTAACTTCTTCCGGAGCACTTCTTGAGATCAACCTAGTTTGTGCCAAAAAATTAACGGCAACACTACGTGGGCCCAGAAAGCTCCTAAGCGTTGAGTATTGGATCATACAAGCCAACTGGGACATATTCGTATTACTTATTCTTTCTACCTCAACAATCTTTCTTTGAGTTTCAAAATAAAGTGAATTGTGGTGTAGTCAGACCGCACTGCGCAAATATTTTCAAGCTCCAGAACTTAAACTGTGTGTTCATATTCTGCCCCACCGCTCAATCACCCTGCCATTCTCCAGCGTGGACTTCACCAATATTGAAACTGTAGCCTCAAATATAATCTATTTGGCTTCAGCACTGCCGGCAATCTGATTTATGCAACAAACCGGTTACTTTCTATTTTCTGACTTATTTCACATATTAGTTTATGTCAGCAGTAATTCTGTTCATGCAAACGTCACTCGTCAGTATTTATTAACAAGGTGCTCGTTCATGCTTTCATTGCAGTTATCACCTAAGGCGTACATACCAAACGTGTGGGCTACTGTTCTTCTTGTGTTGTAAGGTCCTAAAAATGTAATTTTACTGCCAAAAAAGAGTAATAATCCGAAGCATTGTTGCACTACGTGATTCCAGTGTATCTTTAGGGCGGTGTAATGTAAAGCTGTTCCAAACTTTTCCATTCAAATCCTGAAATCAGCCCTCCGCATCGAAAACTTTTTTGCCCCACCCCCCTTCGCCTGTCTGTCACGCGACGTCACGAAAACCGCGATAGCTCCCCATTTGATATGACGTGCACACAGTGATTATGCATGATTGGACAGAACAAAAGAAAAATTGTTATTTCTGATTCGACGCCTTTTCGCTATTAGCACTCGGCTATTGGTCAAAACTTTTCGTACCGCACCCACTTCACCTGCCTGTCACGCGACGTCACAAAATCGCGAATACTCACCACGTCAAAGTGACGTGTAAGCGCTAAAGATGATATAATATGCCGAACGAAAAACTTCATTTGTTTCTGAATAGCCGCAGGCTGCCCCGTTCCGGAAGGAATAAAAGATGGCTGCCGCCGATCGCTCAGGTACTGGCTGCTGACACCTGCTGGAGAGCATGAGTTTATTTGCGTACAATAAAACCTTTTGCGTGGCCGTGTAGCGTTTTCGAGCACTTTCGGCACGTTTACGACTTCCCTGTGCCAACTCTTCTTTGCTGAAGGTCCGTTTTAGCGGCATTCTTAACCTTCCGTTGCATGCCGCCGCAATTTTTGAGCAGCCACCGCAATCTAAGTAAGGGAAAGCGGACCAATCGCAGACGCCGGCACTACCCTCTTCCTTCGGTTATCGTTTGTCAGTGCGCTGGCTCGGCCTCATCCAATCCCTCTCTACGTGAGCCTGCTCCTCGCTTCTTGTCAGCCAAGTAGACAAGACAAGCCCCTCAGTGTAGGTAATGTTATTTGTTTTTAACGCAAACAAAAATGACTTCCTATGAACGAGGAGAGCGTTTAATTGGTCTCTTCAGACAACCCGGCGGGTCACCGCCTGATGCTTGCGTCGGTGGTTACGCAAATTTGAAGTCAGCAGATTAAAATAAAAACATGTTGAAATAGTTTTACGTTATAGGGCCCCTAGACACACTACTTGCAGTACTAAATGCATACTCGAAGATAGTTTGCGAATAAGAGGCATTGGTGGTGCACTGTAGCCTAACACTAGGCAATTACACTGTTAAATATTCTTTTTCTGTATCAATTTGCCTCGTTTATTTCTTTAGGCTATTTTCCGTCTTCTTTCTTGAGTTAGAGTGGCTTCTAATATATTTGAACTACGGGCTTATATATTTTCGTGTTGGCATCAGCCGCTGCTTTGGTTTTATTGCCAGCCACCTTTCTCAGTGTATTTTAAATTTTGCTTGATTCATATGAAATGTATAACTACTAAACTGTAAAGTAACTGGTACGTGCGGTAAAGCAGGAAAACTCTGCAGCAAGGGTAATAAAGGAAACTGCATAACCTAATAATGATGAATAATGAATGTAACAGGTTTGCTTTAATGAAAAGCACAGTTCAGGAATTTACAGAAGAACTGACAAAAAAAGAGAGAGTGGTGATAAAAATATTAAAATAGAGAGAGATAGTGGTGCCATGATATGAAATTAGACTTCTGTATTTTTTTACGGTAAAGTCCTGTAAATGGGACACCGTGTTTTTGCGGTGCCGTGGAATGAAATTGCAGACGTAGGTATTTTTTATGGTAAGTCACTGTAAATATGATGGTCCGTTATTGCAGTACTGTGAAATTAAATTATGGACGTCTGTACATATTACGGGAAATAGTTCGCAGCTTATGCTGCCGGAAAATGTCCAGTAAGAACAACGGCATATCTTTTACGGTGTACCGTTATTTCTTTTTTTTTAACTATTGCATCCATTATGTTTGTTTTGCGTATATCCAAATAAATAATACAAACTCGAAAAAGGTATCAGTTTTTATCTGCAAATGACGTGATATGTTAGATTTTCTGCGAACCTCCACACGGAGGCCACATAATGTGGAAATTGCATGTCTTTCTTCTGTAAATCTCGCTTCAAATTATTCTTGTAAACATTCTATTCAGAATTTTCTTTCAAAATGCCCTATTTTTATAAATCACTGCAAAAATGACTAATGTCGTTGTGTTGAACACGTATACATATAATGTGGTATTGCCCTGGAGCAGGTACCTGAACCGAAATTTCTGCGGGTTCGGGTACGGGTTCACACTTTTCGGTTCGCGGGCGGTTCAGCTCTGCAGCGATAGTGATAACAGTTTCAACCGTTTCTGAGCTTTAAGAGCCGGCTAAATCGGATTAGAACGAGCTCGGAAAAACAACATAACATTCACGTGCATCAGATTTCAGGAAAAATACACTGTGCTTGCATTTGGAGAAGCATAAACATTCGCTTGAACATTGTGTGTAAATACTGCGAACCGTTTCCATTTGCACGGGCAATAACACGAAAAAAAAAAAAACTAAAAAAACAGGCACCATGCACTGTTCTGTACAGGCATGTGAGAATTTGAGTAATGCTTGCGGTGGCACCCTGTGAAGCTATCTAACGCGTTACCCATCAATACCAAATTTCTCCCTTAATTAGATTGTAAAATGAGTACTGCCGCAACATTGTTTTCATCGTGGAATGCAGCGTGCCTTCAAAATTTCTTTTGAGCATTGAATTGAACATTTAACAGCAGAATCGGTTTTTTTTTTGTCAAGGTCTACCACAGACTCCTGTTTCGCGAAAAACATGTCAGTGCGCGACAAGGCTCAACATATAGGAGAGCACGCCTATAATGTGTCGGCGTATATACGTATCGGCGCATATGTGCACTAAAGCAAAAGGTCACCGGCTCCATTGTCTGTGGAATTACGCAACGAATCAACAAACAGTATACGTAAATATCCTCACTGCGGTAAATATGCGCTGCCAAGCGCATCATGAAACTGATTCCCGTTCTTTCGCCTGTTTTCGTGCTGTCACTTTCTCCAGTAAGGCTACTCGCTCTGGCGCAACCGAGTTACGCGTCAAGTTCATCGCCGAATGCGAACTCGCTCTTTGAGATGCACGTGCTGTCGTGCGAAGGCTTTGTGGCGTCCGAAGGTGTAGACGCGGTCGACGGCGGCGGCGGCGTGGCGTGTTTCTCCGCCGCCTGTGCACGCAGACGCTTGCGGGGGCGCGTTCGCCACCGAATTGCGATCCGCGTCTCTTGTCAAGATGCGCCGAAATGTAGTCTTCTCCCACGTGTAATACACATTGCAACGCCATTTAGTGGCAAACATGTTTGCGACTACTTTTACTGTTCCAATGGCACCCAACGGCCGCAGCTTCAGCGGTTACCTAGTTTGGTTCAGAAATGAAATGGTATTTTTATTTCCTTTGGCTTTGTTACATAGCTGCCGTCTTCGTAATCTCAGTATGAGACCTAAGTTGCTCGGTCGAGGAACTGATCAAGAATTCTGCCATCATGTTGTGTACATTCCATGGCAGTTGGTGGTTCTCGCGTTGGCTCGAGAATGTACTAAAAATCGCGACGTCCGCACAACCTGGTAACGATGAATGTATTCCGCTATCGAAGTGACTGCAGCGTTCGCGAAGTTTCCGATACAGCAAGCGTATTTGGCGCGAGAGAGATAACATGAGAACGCTAGGCATGGCAGTATAGATAGACCACATAGTGTCTCATCAGAATCTCAACGCTAATTGCATGGCATGATTATTTTTTTTTGTAACGCACCTCACAAGTCATGTCTTCATATAATTCTTAATGAGTCTGCTAACTTATACGAACAGAGTGTGCGTGAGAAATAGAGAGAGCGTGGGAAAGGAGCTAACTGGAAGAGGTTTGTCTTGTGGCACACCTAGCATGCTATACCTGATGGAAACGATAAGAAATGAGATGACGTGCGCAGTGCACGTTACAGACACAACATACACACGACACACCACAACACACAACATGCAAACTAATTAAAGTATCTCGTTGAGACCGCTTTCTCTCGGGAAGGGTAAGAGGGCCTTACTTGTGCGAGACGCAAAAGCAACACCGGTGCATGGACCAAGTAACGTGTCGTATATACGGGGTGTTTCAGCGAACACATTTAAATATCTTTAAAAGTTGCCTGTGGCAGATATCACAATTCTAGTTCATGAGCTGGTCTACTTGAATCGGCAGACAATACTTGCACAAAAAATTGAGATGCAAAATCGACTAATTAACAAAAATGGAACAATTAAGTTTTGAACTAATAATAGCATTATGACCCATAATGTAATTTACAAATTCTAGCCGTGGAGTTCGCAAGGCGGATCCACATGGAACGAATTTTCAAGATGACACCAGTTTCGAGATACAGATTCCCGAACTTTGCGGAAAAATACATTGGCGTTCCAGTTAATTTGTTAAGAAAACGTTGTTTCATGCACTGAAGTACACAAGTAACTGGAACATCAATACATTTCTCCGCAAAGTTCGGGAATTAATATCTCGAAACTGGTGTCGTCCTGAGAATTCGCTCCAATTGAATCCGCCTTGCGAAGTCCACTGCTAGAATTTGTAAATTGAAATAAGGGTCATAATATAATTAGCTAGAAAGTTAATTAGTGAATTATTGCTAAATAGTCAATTTTGCGTTTCAAATTTTGTGCAAGTAGTGTCCGCCGCATCTAGTAGACCGTCTCATCAGCTAGAATTGAGCTATCTGCCATAGGCAACCTTTAAAAGATTTTTGAAAGTGTTTGCTGAAACACCCTGTATATCTCAAGGAATCATAGTCTTGGATGACTCAGATCGGACATCGGGGCAGTACTTTATGCGAATACGCTGCAAGAGCAGATTAAGTGGGCTATATCTTCCTGCATGGTTCTACCTAGGGCACAGTGTTGCGGCTTGATAGGACGTTTGGGTCAGGAATCCACTAAGCCCATCGACGAGTACGTCCGATAGTAGGAATGAAGGAAAAAGGGTTTATTTTACATTATTCACACTGGCTCGAGATACGGAAGCCCACTCCATGTAGGAGCTTATTAAACGTCTGAGTTCACATCAGGGCACGTCAACACCTCCTCACTGCATCAAAGGTTACTGCTTTTAATACGGTCGTCTTCCTCAGGCGACTAGACTAGGAAATCTGATGACTGTATCGCGGCCAATCACAATCGTCGAATATCCCGCCCAGATAGCGCATCGTTCCGCCGAACTGCACCTCCGGTGTTGCTAAATGTGCCTCCGCATATTTAGCAAGCGGGTAACAATCTGGGAATCCGAGGTCGAAGCTGTTCCCACGGTAGCATTTGACGTTGGCACTTTTCACCATTAGTTTTGGTTGTCAGGTGTAGGAGGAGTGTCTTTTGTTGATCCGTCAACTGTCGGCGTCAAAGCTGCGTTGAGTTCTGGATAGGCGCTGGTGAATGGTTGGGGTTGCCTCGTGGTTAATGACTAATTAATGCATTTGACCGTATTGATACGTAACAACAGTTGCGAACTCGTACGTTTTATTTTGAACACAAAGTATTTTGCATAGGCGACGTTAAGCCGATTACTGTGTAGACATGCCCAATCGGGCCAGTGAACATAGCAAGGTTGTAAGTGCGAACGGGTCCGTATTGCTGCTCTGAGTCGGTCCAGACAGCACCTCCTGAGCGCTTTCAAAGACGGGCACCAGATGATAGTAGCGTGCTGCTGACATGCCCCTTGCAACGGCTCCCGAGTCACAAGGGAGCAGGCAGAAGGCACGGACGTTCGAGTAAAAATGAACAACGCTCGAACGTTTAATTACCTCGACGGAGCGGTCAGCTCTACAAGCTTCCTGACGGAGAGCGACACACACTCTAGCTCATGCTGAAAGTTGCTGAATGCTAAGTCCGTTGGCTGGGGCTTCATTTACAGAGTCTGGAAAGAACGCCCTGGCTCAAGAGAAGGCGAGAGCTAACGCTCTCCACGCTTGCGGCCGTTTCTCGATTCACGGAAGCCAGCTCAACAAATTTTATTGCGATAGCAATCATATGGATACTCAGGCGCATTTCTGCCGTCACTGTCGCCTTCAGCGTGGCCGTGAGGTTCCGTATAAAGTGTAAAGGCGATAAAATCGTCGTGGCGCCGTGTGCCGTATGTGCAAGTGAAAGCGTGCAGGTGAGCCTGCGATCACGCCTCAACCTCGCGCATGCAAGCGGGGGAAGCGGGGAGAAAGCGCACCGTCTTCCGTCGCGCGTACGCATCGGAAGGGGGGGGGGGGGCGTTCGGCTCCGGGCTGCCCGGGCCACTGTATTTTGAGAGCCATGTGCGACGGCGACAGAGTCCGGCCGCACACCGTGTTTTCGCAGCTTAGTTTTGATGCGCTACGCACTACGAAGGTCAATTCGATCGCTTCTGCTGCCTGGCTTCCTCGCTCCAGCGTACTTACAGCTAGTTTCCGCGGTCATCGAGTGAGATGTTTTAATGTTTGCTTGTGCGCATGCGACACCATGCATATTAACACCATGTTAATATGCCTATGTTAACAAGTTTGTATGACCGATAAAACTACTGTCCTTACTTGCTATAGCTAGCAGTCTGGTAAGTTGCTATCGCAATCGCTGCTTCGCCTTTCGGGCGAAACTGCGACTTTTTCTAACCGCCACTGGCACAGCAGAGGGAAACACACACACACACACACGCACACGCACACACACACACACCACTACCGTCTTTTTCACCGAGGAGGAGAAGAAAGATGGAATGGACACATGAAGCTTAAAGGTCCCGCTCCCTGAAGGGAGACAGCACTGGCGAGCCTACCCAAACATCAAGGTGTCGCGCGCGCCATGGGAAAGGATGCGAGAATGCGCTCACAAAGGCTAACGTCTTTTCGCCGTGGCGGCCTCCTAGGCCTTTTTCAAATGTCGCGGGCGGCACGGCGTATTTGAAACGCCCGGGCTTTCATCGTGGCTTTAGCGGCACGACACAAGTTGTTGACCACACAGGGCAGTCCTAACACCGCCGTGTAAGTCCGTACATAGAGAGAAAGAGACGGAGGATCTTTAATGAAAACACACCAAGTGACACAGAAAGCATGTTGCTCCGGGTGAATTCGGTGATAAATGAGCTGATGCAGACAGGACATACGACACTTGACACACATATAGCACAATATGAAGAATTAAAGTATCTCTTTGAGACGTGGGTGTCGCAGAAAAAGTAAAACCATACGCAATAAATCTCATTGGTTTGAAAGAGACCTGTGTTACCAGTTTTGTTTATTGATAAAAAAAGGGACTATAGTTGAATTCTTTCAGGTATGGACTAAAACACACGACTTTCCTTCATTGCGCTTCATTTCTATTTCTATGGCAAAATATTCTGTTCACACGACTGCAAAGAAGATGTTTCCTGCTATGCGTGGTCGAAGTTACTGTACCTTTCATACCAGAAAACCAGCTGATAATCGTGCAAATACATAAACCTAAAGTTGATCGTGAGAGGTGTGCACACGCATAGTTCATGTGACTTTGACACCAGAGTAAGCAACCCAGGAAATAAAATTTGGGAGGTAGACGAAAAAGAAACCGACATCAACGCCATTATCACTGTGATGATAATAACTGATCTACATAAAAAAAAGACGTAAAGAACTCTATTTTTCTTGAGCGAAGCTTATATAAAGAAGTGTTGGATATAATATATCATAGGTACATTCCCACGGTAAACGGGATCGGATTCATGAAGGTTAATTGCAGGTAGCTACTGAAATCGCAACAGACGTTGCAGTGTGAGGACCGCACTATAGGGGTTCCAATCAGGCATGCACCATAATAATGAATTTTCATTGTCGTTACTGGGCAATAGTAATTACAGGTCGACTTTCATACGTGTTTGGGGCCAAAACCTCGCGACGAATGTTTATACAAACCTATCTATAGATGTCAAATTCGACCACATTTCCGTCGGGTGCCCGACTTTCGCGATTGGGGAGATGAATTCTTGCGAAGGCCCTTGGACCACTCTTATTTTCCGGATGAATGAATATTTACACGCCCGTGTTTTGATTATTATCAGTACGAACCGACTGTAGGTTCGACATTCCTTCTTATCGCTGCGCAAAATCATATCCAAACGGCCAGCCACCACTGCACGGATTCTTATTAGGAGACGCTAAATATTTGAGCAAAGCTGACAGGCAGATGAAGGGAATCCTGTTGCCATCTCCTAAAGAAAAGGCGAATGTAGAATACCGGAAGTACCGAACATAAGCCGTGAACAAAAAATGCCGCGTATTGATTGAGAAAAAGGACGAATAAGCGCGGTGAGGCTGATAAAATCGCGTACCGAGAATAAGTACTCCTCTTGTTTCGCTCTCCATAGCAATCCTGTTTTCATTTTAGCGAACATGTTCCTCGGGTCAGGTCGTCAGCAGAAAGGAAACGATAGATAAGCGTTGCTGTTGACTTTTGCAGTCGACATCAAACTTCCATTATTTTGTGGACCGCCGAGCGTCTATACGAACATAGGGTAGCTCGGTTCAAAAATGAACCATCGAAATGAGTCCTCACAGGCACCGTTTCTTTAGTAGTACATGATTCCAGGTCTCCACTCGCTGCTGATGCGCCGCCGATGTCCTTAAACATATATACTAGGTTGTGTTGAATCTGGGAATAACGATAGTATTACGCGAGTGAGCAATTTTGGTTTGGTGAAAAGCATGCAGGAAAACTTTTGAGAGCTCTTTTGACAACCAAGACGCGTGAGTTAACCTTTTTCGACGAAAGAAGAAAGAACACTCAGCTGCGAACTCGAGGCTCTAATAATCTGCAGATGTCATTTTCCGCCTTCGCATCTGTCTTTATATATCAATTTATTTTTGTTGATTACCGCTCTCCTGGTTAAGAGTAGGAAAAAGCAAGTGGTTGTTGCCTGCTTGTTTATTAGCAGATCCCGCAATTCATTAAGTCTGTGCCAGCGCCACAATTAGTAGTGCCCACTGAAAAAAGTGCAAGGCATGCCCCTGCCAGAAAACAACTAAAACGAAGCGCGTAAATGCCTTCTGGTACTTCACTTGACAATGCAATTTTAGTAGTGAACGTCTACGAAATATTTTTTATTGGGGTTGAAGCAAATTATTTCACTCCGTTTACGTTTAAACGAAGAGAACTTGATTGTTTAACGGCCAGCTGATTATATGTCGGATGTCTGTTTTGCTTCTTCTTGTTGCACGTTTTAGCTTTTGCTGGTCAAGATATGTGTAGGATTTCCACTAACATCATTTTATAAACAGACGGGGCGGGGCAATATTATTTCGCAGTGATTAAATGGATATATACTTGCCTTGTATAATGTTAACGGGCATGGTTAGACGCCACTTCTTGGTTCCAGCTCGAGTATTAACCAAAATGTGTTTTCATTTGTTAATATATACGGGGAATAAATCAGGGTAATATGTTGATACAGACTCGTCTTTTCAGGTACTGTAAAAAGAACGTTGAAAGATCCGAAAATATCGTCTGAAAGGTACATTTTAGGCAATAAAGAAACAAAAATAGGTGTTGTGTCTTTCAGCATATACATGCGAGAGAGGTATATCTGAACATCATAATCTCAGGAAGTCTTGATATTTGTCTACCATTGGAAGGCACCCTCCACTTAACGGACTTTTTCATAAGTAGTCGCCCCCCTCAGCTGAGAGGGTAGAACACTAAAAGTTAGTCAACCGACGTATACCAGAAAAGCAATTCTTAGCATTTCGAACAAATTGAAAGGACATAGGGATACAAATATTTGGCATCTACAACTACAGTTGAGAGCTACGTAATGCGAAGTAATTTTGTTTGCTAGTAAAAGGGCGTTCATGAACGATGGTAACATTCTGAAGCGAAACGTACACTGAAGGTTGTCAAGATAAAAGGTTTATATGGCATTTCATTACAGAGATTACAATTTTACATTGTTAGAGTAAGTACAATTATACACATGTGCGTTGCTTGACATAATTACTGAATGCCAATCGGTTGACTGATTGTGGTTTCCACCGTATACCTTGACCGATGACATCACTGATGGTTTCAATGGTGCATTCACCGGTTAGGGAGGAGCAAGCCCAATGTGCGCCATTGCTGCCGTCAATGCACACTTGTGGAAGATCCCAGCTACGCTGTGCTTAGAATCCGAGAGCGGCTGTGTCAAGCGATAAGTGATTGCACATTATTTTCATTGTTTCATCGAGGCTCTACCGCGTCTGAAGGTCACATTTAGCGCTATGTGGCAGTTTATTGAGCGCTGGACTACAAATGCAGTCCTAGGTCACTGTTTGAGACGCTGTGTTAGCACTATCTGTGAGATCGGCCCAGGAAAACGTTCAGACAACCGGCAGCAAAAACCACTTTATACTCGACTGCAATGAGTCGCATTAGAAAGGAAGGGGCAGCCAGTATTGATGCAAAAACGAAGCACAGTTGGCGACGCCACTTTGAAGTTCTCGCATGAGCCCGCCGTGACGTCACGGGCATTTACGAGATCTGCTAGGGCCTAGTCATTACTTTTATTCTTGTTAAAGATTGAGAACGTTGTATTGAAAAGATAGATTGTGTTCTAAAGTTGCGAAAGACTGAACTTCGCAGGTTTGAGAACCTTCAGTGGGCTAAAACGGCCCGAATAACAAAAAAACGCGCATTGAAATCACAGAAGTCATACTGGCGTACCAGCGCAGGGGTTCGAAGCTGAATAATAAAGAGAAATATCTTTCTAGAAATAGCAGAAGTTTGGTCTTCTCTAGCAAACATTCCTCAATGAGTGTGCTCAGAATGACTGCCTCGTTATTTTTTTTCTTCTCCTTATTATCTATCCTTCTCTCGTCCCCCAAATGTAGGGCATCCAACCAGTCACGCCTTTGGTTAACCTCCTTACCTTCCCCTCTTCGTTTCTCTCTCTCTCTCTCTCTCTCTCTTTTGGCGTTCTAGAAGCCAGCCGCTTATCACAAAACTAGGGAAAATATAGTTTTGGTACAATAATTCATTAGTCTAAACTAATTTTGTGTTTCCCATTTGGTATCTCTTTAGCGGTCAGCATGCGCTAGCGAAATTTGGGTATTCGTGGTCTCCGCGGTAGCTCAGTAGCTGCGGCGTTGCGCTGCCGAACAGGAGGTCGCGGTTTCAATCCCGGCCGCGGAGGCAACATCAACATGGCTGCGGAAGGCAAGAACACCCGTTTTTCGTGAATTGGGTGCAGGGTTAGGAATCTGAGGTGGTCAAAATTAATCTGAAGTTCCCCCTATACGGTGTGACTCGTAATGACATCGTGGTATTAACACGTGAAATCACTGAATTTAGTTTTACTTTTTTCTATTGGTTTCGTTCCCTTTGTTGCTTAATTTCACGCTATTTTTTTGTTCTCATGTTCTGGGTGCTATCCTGGACATCCTGGAATTCCGCCATATTGCCAAATTCTTTGATGATGGCATTTTGAGCCCATCAGAGAGGCCGTAGCAGCCCTCTGGACCCAGTCAGAGCTGACAATATAGTGAACTCGACAATATTGCCGAATTCGACGATAGCCACTATAGTGCCCCCGTTTGCACCATCGGGACGATGCTTTTTAAGAGGGTGAATTACCGCACATGGGTAGTTTCACTTTTTGCCGCTGAGCTCTGGCACCGAATTTTTGTTATCGCTGGCATCGAAAGACTGTTCACAATCTATCACTCTCGCGAAAGGCGTGCATACTCAGGGTGTCTACCAACCGGGAAAACCGGGAATTCTCAGGGATTTTGAGTAGTCTGGAAAAAGTTAGGGAAAACTCAGGGAATTTGGGCCTCTATCAGGGAAAATTAGCGGCAATTTTATTGAAAGCGTCGAAAGTCGCAGTAATGCTGGCTCGAGCAACAGACAGGAATCGTAATGAATCGTCTTTGACGCCCTGTCGTCGGCAGGAGGAGTTGCCAGTGTGCACTCAACGACCGACTTTGCGGATTCCCGATAATTTGGACGGCATCGCGGCACCGCCACGTACCCCAAAGAGTCAACGTATCAGAACGTGTGAAATTTCGGACGCAAGAACTCTTCGCCGTCCGATTTTCCGGACGTTTTGCCCTGACCTCAGGTCCAAAACACCAATAATCAAAGGCACCACTGCCGCCGTTTTGATTACTTCGCCACTTCGAACCGGCACTCTCGCACGCGGATCCGCTGGCAGCCGTTGCCACCACTGCGGCAACGCTAGGCCTAGCTGCTTCGACGTTCGCTATGAAGCTTCTTGCCGTTGGGTGCCGAGTTTTTTATTAAAAGAATTAGCTGCTGTCAGCAATGGCACGGACTCCGCCTTTGAGTTCCTCGCGATTGGCTTAGAAACTTAGAAAACACGGCGCGTTGCATAATGCCGGTTCCCGAAAGTTAGCTTCGCCTTTGTACAGAAATGTTACATGGTGAAGCATATACAAAAGTATTGCAGTGAAGCATAACAAGCGTGGGAAGGGGCTATTGCCACGGAAAACAGTATGTATTCCTTAATTATACACACGTGCACCCGGTATTTCCTGTCGCAGTACGTGCACCGATATGCCTAATATGTGTACCGACAGGCCTTCAGAGCGTTTTCGAACGTGCCTGTGGCGGTTTGAGCCCTTAATGGCAGTAAATGACACGCATTTATTTTTTTTCCAACTGGCCGATTTTTCGAACATATTCGCGACCCCTAAGGAGTTCTAAAAATCGGCCGTGGCCTGTGCAACTGACCAAGATGCTTCAAATGGTCCTTGGGGCGAACGAGTGGCAGAAGGAGGACAAGAACAGAAATTATGTACGCATTGAGGAATAAACGGGAAAGGAAGCTTGCTGCCGCCGTTTTGAAGGAGCTTGAGCTCAAAAAACAAAGTTTTGGCTGATGCCGAGATGCAGGTGTCCCTCATCCAAACCAAAATAAGCTCGTTAAAGCAGTGAAACACAACACTCAGGCGTCATGCTTGGGCTGAGAGTATGTCAGGACAGTTGAGGTTGACTTACGAGTGGTTGAGAGAGAAACTCAATTGTGACAGAGTTCGGGCCTCATGCCACTGAGCTTGCTATCAGTTGATAGAAATAGTTCATATTCGAATATATTTGCTTCTATGTGCATCTCCTTTTTATTCGTATTTGTGAATGTCCGACTTCATTTGCAATTTTTTTCGAAGACACTTTATTTGCTGTGCATTTTACTAACCCCTGCCTTCTATTCTCTTTTTGAATAAACACTACTCCTTAGTATTCAAATTGGATTAAGTCGCTTTTTTTATTTTTTTTCATGTGCTTACTCGAGAGTGACAGAATCAGGCGATATGTTTTCAGCCCGTCTTGACATAAAACATAGTTCTGCATCACTCAGGGAAATGTACAAAAGCACTCAGGGAAAACCTGGAAAACTCAGGGAATTTGGAAATGTCAACTTGGTAGACACCCTGATACTGTATCCAAAACTTCATGAACTTTGTCACCAATTTGATAGCGACAGCGGTGTGTCAAATCAGTGTGCACACGGAACAAGGTTCGTGTTATACAATATCGATACTATAAATTATGGGCACCAGCGATTTCTCTGAAATGTACGGTTCCGCATGTATAAACAACGGACGGATGGTCACTTGAGTAATGAGATTCAGCTCGGTGACCACTGACTGTTCCTGCCACCATAGCGCTGTCTTAAGCGTTTCATTGTTTTCTGGGCACAAAGTGACCAACTAAAGCGTCATTCTTTTTTTTTTTCCAGAAGGGGTGCGTTGCGGTATAGTAAAAAAAAAACAACAAACTAGAAGACATACACTTCTAAAAAAGTTCGCACCCTTTGGGGTTTATCTTGTCCGTCAACGATAATCGTTGTCTTGTGCGCCTTTCCCTTCTTTAACGCTACGCGCCCGATACTTCCGGATCATGACCGACATGCGCGTTATCGGTGCGGCATAGCATTCTCTACAGGAAAGTAACAAGCGCAGAGCTTTCAAGAAAGGAAACGCAAGCAAGGCAGATGATTATTATCGTTGTGGGACAAGATAAGCCCCAAAGAGCGCAAACTTTTTGAGAGAATAGTAATAAATATGAACGCAACCTGCGTCGCGCAGAAAGTCCAGTGACGCTCTGCAATTATTGTAATCTTGATTCCACTTGCTGAAGTCAGCATGCCGGTCACTGCGGAAGTCAGACCGTCTGAGCAAGAGCTTCCCGACATGTCGAGCGCTTGGACAAGTCGGCAGAAAGGTGGCACCCATTGGTGTTTTATGCCAGGGCAATGTAGTTGGGGCAGGTCCTTGGCGAACCCCTTCGACTTGCAGTTGACAACAGGGTTGAGGGCTACCCCAGCCCATCCTGCTCCACCTTTGTGAAATTGCGGGGAGGGAGTGGGGGAGGGAGCGGGAATTCTGATTCAATTTTAGGTTGTGTTCCTGGCATTTTCACTTTCACCAAGCAATGAAGAAACAGAGCCAGTTTATTAGCCGATACTTAAGATTATTTTTTTGCTAAAGCAAAACAAAATATAACGACAACGTGAACGAACGAAGAAGCAAGCAAATGATTATAACTGCTTATGAATTATTTCGTGGACCGTTGAGTGTTTTGCGTGGTGTCTGCAGATAGTCTGAGGCATGTTTCCGCCTTCGTGTATTTCCAAAATCAACGCACTTATCACGGCGGCAAATAAAATGAACAACAGGAAACGTGCTTTCTATTTGCAGCGATGACGTAGCCTTCCGAACTTAAGCAGCCATGTCGGCCCCATCGATCTCAGCGCCTACTGCAGGGGAGTTTTTCGCTTGCTATTTTCTTCGAGAAGCCAAATGTTTTGACAAGTGGCAGATACGATCGACGCTTCGATCCGTGTTCCGACAACTCGCTGCCCTCCGAGGCAGCAAGTTGTGTCTCCCAAACAGTTTCACCGCTTATAATCGGCGCCTTGTTATGGTGTTAGGAGGCACACAAAGAGGCGAAAGTTACAATTTTCGTCACTTTTTTCTTCGCTTACTGAATTCTAAAGCTTCACGTGCCAGTGGACTGCTTTGTTGCGTGGCTCTGCGAAGATACGTTTTTGAACACCCATGTTAGAAACGACGGATCGGCTGCCGTCTCACTGCATTGCAACGGTGACACGTAGTAGTTTACAACGACGCCTAAAAGAGCATAAAGACGACAAGTTCGGCTTGAGGAAGTTGGCAATTCATGGCAAAATAAACAGAGCGCGAAAGACGGCGACACGAAAAGAGACACCATGTGTGTCTTTTTTTTTATGTGGCGCTGTCTTCGGCGCTGTGCTCGTTTTAGCTTAAAAACCTTAGCGCTGTCTGCGGATGTAAGTCTTTGAGAGTCTTGTAGACAACGAATCTACTATGTTTCCGATGCCGCTTTTAGGCAAAATACTTTTTAAATGTTGATCAAACTCCTGGTTTCCTTTACGGGCCTTTTCAACGAGAGCTACCTAGGCGTTGCTATTACGTACGCTCAGCTATTGTGCACGTGCATGACTGAGCACTATTAGAAAAAGAAGTTAGTAGAAAGGTAGTAATGAGGTGCAGTTACTGAATTTAACACCGATTACTACCTTTTTAGCAGCTGTTTACTACCGTCGACAACTTAGACTTGCCTTTAATAAGCAGGTAATCTTTTTCACAGGCTAGTTAGCAAAATGTGCTAGCTGATTTCATACCCATGGTCTAAATTATGCTCGGTAGTGGTCGTCTTAATGCGATGCTTAGACAAGCTACAGTTTCTATCATTATGTTCGATTAATAGCAATGTGCTGCGTTGTGGCTCACATGTGGGCAGACTGTATGTTATACAAATACAAGTTGCTAACTTTGTTTATTTACCCAAATACATAGGCACCCACCGGTACAACGTGTGCTCCTAAAGGTTATGTCTATATATTCCAGAAACATGTCGCGTATATATCCCATTCGTTGTGTTGTGTGATTGGTTGTTCATCATTGTCATTTGTTCCTTTTCTGTACAGTGCGGTTTATTACACGCAACGTAATGTTCCCCTATGCAATGCCGATGCTCTCTGTTTCTTATTTAATGGTTTTGATGGCTGTTTCCAGACGCATGTGGGATTAACGTTAGAAATGTTGTGTGCATGTCCATCACTTCTCAAAATCGCTTTTGTAAAGTATCATCGGAAAATGGGGAATAAAGATCGCTTTCACGGGTTATTTGATAAGATGTGCCAATGTAAGGTCCACTCCACACGACTGCACTGCGATAACTGGTTCAGGGTGTGCTTGGGCCTCTCTTTACGTTTCTTCAGTGCATCATTCCGTCCTCTACACGTCGCCATTCGTTTTACCTGGTGCAGGCCATGCGCAGAACGCGTTCACAACATTCACTTCAACCGCAGGAGGGATGCAGGGCGCACGCAGGAGGTGCCCGTCACGGAACTGCACGAGCGCAGAATTCGCACTAAACTGCAACGAACTGCTTCACAAAGTGCTCGACGAACCGAATGGAGCTGTGGTATTGATACCATGTCATGGCTGATTTTGTGAAGCCAACTTGCTTAGAGATACTTTTAATGACGCCGCCTAATAGACAACTTGCTTACATAAATTCGGCATGCACTTGTCGACTGAGCATGTCACGTAATGAACGATGTAGTCCGGATGGGAGAATGATATATATGGAGTGGAAGTCTCGTGGTAATCTCGCATACAAATTAATGCCTGACCATTGGGATCATGGAGTGAGACAGACAGGAGCACCGATGAGTCTGATAAGGCGCTCTAACTTGCGGCTGGGCGAGTCCAGTTTCGTGGCGCAAATCCTGATGGCACGGAAACTTTTTACTAGCACTCGGGTCATGTCAGATCGGCGTCACCTGCAGCGGCCTATGCATGGTGACGTTTGTTGCAGGGCAAAATGGGGTTTTTGTTGTTGGGCAATTCACTCATTGCAGAACTATGTGAGCACTTCTGCTCTTGCCCGCGATGCGCCATACTTCGGCAAACTCACTCATGAGTCGACTCACTCTGACTCACATTGACTTTAGAGTCTGAGTACGAGTAAGCCCGGCTCAGTAAAAGTTTGGTGAATCTGAATTTGGCTGAGTCCATTTTAGTAGAATATTAGCGACTCTGGGTCCAATTCAGTCTTAAGCGAAAATATATTTTGTGAGTGAGCCTTAGTGAGTACTGATTATTTTACCTACCTATAAACTAAATTTCAAACAAAGCTATCGCTAAAATTGTGGGGACAGCGGCAACGTCAGAAGCTTATCCAAGCAGCGCGCACCATTCATTGAACGACAGTATCAGAAGAAAAAAAAGAAAAGACTTCACGCGGAACTGCGCTGTCGCCGCCCTATCAGCAGCACGACACAACGCTCGGATCTACGCGAAATTCTCAAGGTCACTGCACTTATGCCATTGCACTCAGGCCCATGCGCACACCCACATACGAGCTTTACGTATGCGCCTTAGCGTCTTTCGGAAGTCGTCTCAGCCCCGGCGACGCTCAGTTCAGACGTACGGCTCCTGCTTCCAAATTACCATTCCCTTACGATGTAATCTCGACCAGCATGCCTCACAGTGTCAACGAAACCTATGTCAGTTGAGTCAATAGCTACTAGAAAAATTTTGTTCCTTTCATTATTTTTACCAGCCGCGGTGGGTTAGCAGCTATAGTGTTGCACTGCCAAGCACATGGTCGCAGGATCAAATCCCGGTCGCGAGCCGCATCATCGCGAGCCGATGGCGATGGTGGCCAAGGCGCTAGTATCGCCGAAAGTGATCGTCGCAGAATACATCGCCAGTACGGTGAACATTCCTCGGAAATCCTGGAGGGTCTCTCGTCAACCGACATATCCTGGCAGCTTGACTAATGTTGGCCTACGCTCACGCGGCGCCTGTAGCTTTCGACCGAGTCAGAGGCAGACTCCTTACACGATGTTGCGTGGTCACTGGTGGCGAGGCACGCAGACGGGAGAATTGATATGCCATTTCTTGTGCGGCAATCATTTATATAACACATCCCATGATTCGGACGTCGCGATATCACCACAAGGGTTCCGACGCTATCGGCATGGCGTAAGCTCCTTCCCCAGAAATGTTTGATCACGTAAGAAAGCTAAGTGTCAGGCTGCGGGACCCCTGTGCCCGTTTGCCAACGGCAGGTAACCGGCGGCGGCGTAGTTTTGAGTCTACGTCCCTCCGCAGTCGAGGTGCACACTCATTCCATGGCTGCGGTTCCATTGTTGCGTACTCCAGGGTAGCGTATCGTAGTGCTGCCGAGAAGTAGCGACGCCTGCTTATCGAAGCTCGACCGACGTTACTTATTAGGTAGCCTGGCGTTGTCGGCGGGCTGCAGGCATCCGGTAGACCATGGCGACCAAGCAAGGGCGAGACGATTTCTAGTGCGAACCTTGCACGGTTTATTCAAAGGTAGATGACAGAAAAGGATAAGAGCATGGAAGTGATCAAAAGTAAATTTCGGAGCCCCTTAAATAGGCTCTCTACAATCGTGGGAGGAATCTTGGTTCCGTCGACGTCACGTGACCGGCACAGAAAGAGTGCTCCTCCTCCTCTGGTCATATCGAGCTTTTGGTTCAACCGACCCTGCTACAAGGAAGAGGTCGTCCCGCCTCCTGGAATTGTAGACGCCTGTCCGTCTCTTCTGCGCGTTGCGGGTTCGTGGAAGTTCTCCTCTAGGTCCAATTCGAAGAAAGCGCCTCTATAAGCTCGCGCGCTTGCACACACACACACACACACACACACACACACACACACACACACACACACACACACACACACACACACACACACACACACACACGCACGCACACACGCACACACACACACACACACACACACACACACACACACACACACACACACACACACACACACACACACACACACACGCACGCACGCACGCACGCACACACACAAGAGGCCTGTACACTGCGGGGGGCTTCCTGCAGACAGGCAGACACTCGAAATGGTCATGGCGAATTAGGAAGTCACGCTTCATTTCGACGAGGCCTGGTGGAAGAAGGTCGGGTGAGAGAAAGTTCTTTCTGCACGTGGTGCGGGAGGCCAACCATCGCAGGAGGTCGGATGAAATTCCTTTTAACACGTGGTGCCAGACGCCAACCCTAACACCATGCACTAACTTGTTCCATTATTGCGTCTCTTGCCTATACTGGACCGAACATCCGGGCATTGCACCAGTGGATCCAGCTTCGAGTTATATCACCAGGCACTTGTTTTAAAGACGAAGCCTTAGGAGTTACCATTCTAGCCTCTATTTCGTGGGCCGAGCCCGGAGACAGTATTGCCTACAAATGTGTGCCGGCCGATATGTGCCCTGGGACCACTGCGGATATATATATATATATATATATATATATATATATATATATATATTGCTACGGAACAGTATATTGAACGCCACAGTGTGGCTGCACTGAGTAGGAAGAAGACGACGCGTGTGACGGTTTGATATAGCGTCGCCATTTTGGCCTCCGTTAGCTTCCCTGTAAATAAATTGTAAATAGCATTCGGCTTCAGCTACACGTAACATTAATTTGGTGGAGGTGGACGTTCCCCGTATCCGTCATGGAGCTTCGCAGCGGTCGCGATGGCCACAATGCAACTTTGGCTCCTGCTGGCGGCACTTCATCTACGCAGGCGTCTCCGCCTGCAGCCCCGACCTACGTCGCCGTTTGGCCACCTAGGGATCCTGGTGTTTTCAACGGAGTCGGCAGTCCTTATGATGACGACTGGCTCCGCTTATACAAACATGTCAGCACCAGTCACAGGTGGGATCCGACTATTATGCTTGCCAACGTTCTTTTCTACCTCGACGGAGCTCCACTGGCGTGGTTCCAGACTCACGAAGAGGAGATCTCGAGCTGGGATCTCTTCAAAGACAAGCTCCGCGACCTTTTTGGCAATCCGTTAGTCGACAAGTCAATGCCAAGAAAGCCCTTGCCACACGTGTACAGACGTCGACCGAATTTTACGTGTCGTACATTCTCGACGTCTTGGCCCTTTCTGCCAAGGCTGATCCGAAAATTTCTGAGGACGATAAGGTTAATCACGTCCTCAAAGGCATTGCTGACGACGCCTTCAATTTACTGGTGTTTACGAACGTCACCAGCATCGATACCATCCTCAAAGAGTGCCGCCGTCTCGAGCATGCTAAAAGCCGCCGGGTATCCCAGCACATCACGCGACTTCCCAACGCAGCTGCTACGTCATCCTGTGGCGACGCCTCTCTCCGGGAGGAAGCTTTAGCTCGGGTGCTCCTATCTAAATACATGTAAAAGCAGAATTCGTTTTTCTCTGCAACCACAGCACCAAATTTGACGAAATTTGTTGCATTTAAAAGAAAAACTAAAAATCTAGTGACTGTTGGTTTCGGATTTTTTATTTAGGTCGTAAATGTTTTATTAAAAATGGGCAAAAATCTAAAATTTTCAAAAAACGAAACTATCAAGTTTACAACTCTGTAACTCATCAACGAAAATTGATAATACAATTCCGTGAACTGCATCTAATAGTACATCTAAATCGGACAAAATTGATACGTTACACATGAATGTGAAAAAGTATAGTAAAATGGAAATATAGGTTTTGCAGAACCCAATGTAAACAACGTAACAAATTCACGTAAGATATAAAATGACGTATCGAATTTGTCCGCTTTCAATGATCTGATGGATCTCGTTTACAGAACCACGATATCTGCTCTTGATGCAGAGTTATGAATTTGTAAACTTCGTGCTTCTATTTTTTTCAAACTTTCGAATTTTCGAAAATCTTTTTAACAAAATTCAGGAGCTAAATAGAAATTCCGCGACCAACAGTCACTAGAATTTCACTTGCCCTCTCAAATGCAATAAATTTCATTAAAATCGGTCCAGGGGTTACCTCAGAAAAACGTTTTTGTGTTTTTACATGTATTTGAATAGGCCGCGTCGGAGTTGGACCCGAGCTAAAGCTTCCTCTTAAGGAGGGGGCATTATACCGCCGCAATTTTGATCCACACGGCCTTGACCTTCTGCTCGTCATTCCATCGCACCTGCGTTCGACTGTCCTCCAGCAACTTCACGACGCTCCCTTGGCTGGACACTTGGGCATCTCGCGCACATACGACCGTGTACGCCGTCGATTCTTTTGGCCGGGTCTCGCCCGCTCCGTGCGGCGCTACGTTACCGCTTGTGAGCCCTGTCAGCGCCGGAAGAAGCCCTCCACACCTCCAGCTGGATGTCTCCAGCCGATCGATATCCCACCCGAACCCTTTTTCCGTGTTGGTCTAGACATTCTTGGACCGTTTCCTCTCTCGGGCTCCGGAAATAAATGGGTCGCCGTCGCTACTGATTATGCGACGCGGTACGCAATGACCAGAGCCCTCCTGACAATCTGTGCTACTGACGTTGCTGACTTTCTTCTGTATGACATCATTTTAGTGCACGGTGCTCCGCGCCAATTACTCACTGACCGTGGCCGCAGCTTTCTCTCGGCAGTCGTCGAGGACATCCTCTGCTCCTGCTCGACAAAGCACAAGCTCAGCACGTCCTACCACCCACAGACCAACGGCCTCACCGAGCGCCTCAACCGGACTATCACCGACATGCTTTCGAAGTACGTTGCGACCTACCACCACGACTGGGACCTTCACTTGCCATATGTGACGTTCGCGAATAATTCATCGCGTCACGATACCGCCGGCTAGTCAACATTCTATCTCCTATATGGCCGAGAAACCGCGTTGCCTTTAGACACTTTGCTGCTCTCGGCCACACGTTCAGCCACTGAATACGCCCACGACGCGATCTCACACGCCGACCACACGCGCCAGCTCGCCCGCACCTGTCTCGAGGCCTCACAGGAGCATCAGAGACGCCTCTATGATTGCCACCATCGCGACGTGCACTTTTCTCCGGGTTCTCTGGTGCTTCTCTGGTCACCCATTCGACGTGTGGGCCTTTCCGAAAAGCTCCTGTCGCGCTACACTGACCTTTACCGTGTGGTGCGACAAGTGACCGATGTCACGTATGAAAACATCCCGGCGACCTCTCAGCGTCATCATCAGCTGCAAGTGACATCGTTCACGTGGCGAAGCTAAAACTATACCACACACCTTTCACCGCGGATGTGTAGATTAAGCATCAGGATGGTGCTTCTACAGCCGGGGGTGATGCTACGGAACAGCCGCCACAGTGTGGCTGCACTGAGGAGGAAGAAGACGACGTGTGTGCCGGTTTGTTATAGCGTCGCCATTTTGGCCTCCGTTAGCTTCCCTGTAAATAAATTGTAAATAGCATTCGGCTTCAGCTACACGTAACAATATATATATATATATATATAGTTATATATTTTGACTGCGGTACCGCCAGCGCATGGAGATACTTGGCGCGTTACGCCGATTGTTTTCCGTCGGGCCGAGATGTCGCATCCGCATGAATTTTGTACGCCGTTCGAGGAGTCCGAGCACAACGCTGAATCTTGCTATCGCTGTCAATGGTTCGTTGTAGTGTTGGCATGCAAAGCCCAGGAAATTTTTTACTATTAACACGTCACCATACGTCTAAATGCGGGTCAATCCCTAAGATAGTGCAGTCTACAAGTTTAAGCCGATCCCGGACATATTGCAGTATAGAAAATTTAAGAGACTCCGCGCAGCGACTCCGCCCCTATCTTACCCCCAAATCACTAGGGAAGACTTTGTCTTTCATCTACTTCAACTAGAAATTGAATCACCTTCGAAATTTTTTTTTATTGAAAAGGTGCCAAAAGAGAGAAAGCATTTATAAAATGGCGAGGTGGTTTACCAGAGGTAGTTCGTTTTGGCTACATTGCACAGGGGTAACGGGTAAGATGATGGAAAGAGAGTAGTAATAGTAAATACGAATAGTAAATACGAATACGAATAGTAATACAATAGTAATACAATAGTAATACAAATACGAATAATAAATACAATAGTAAATACGCAGTAACCTGCGCACACCATTCAGTGATAGCCGGATACTCCTGGCGAGACAGGAACTTTCCTTCCTTATTAGGCAAAGCGCCTGGAAACAGCAAAAAAAAAAATACTTCGCGTTTAGATTATAGGACTAACGTTAAAAGACAGGAAGACTACACTATGGATCAGAAAGCAAACAGATGTAGCTGATATTCTAGTTCATATTAGAGAGAGAGAGAGAGAGAGAGAAAGGCAAAGGAAAGACAGGGAGGTTAACCGGAGATTATCTCCGACTGGCTACCCTGTACCGGGAGAGGGGCAAAGGGATGCGATAGGTGAGAGAGAGAAAAAAGAACAAAAAAATGATAAAAACACATGCGCACGTACACACGATACAGAATTGTTTCTGTGGGCACTGTCAAGTTGTCTGTGAAAGCGTTCCTAGTGTTACGCAGTGTCACCGTGCGATCCTACGTCACACAGTTTGCTGTCACAATGTGTCACAAAGTCCCGTGTCTTTTAAGTAACGCAGCAGCGCCTTCATAGCAGATCGTGCTGATGGAGCTGGGCAAGCTAGGTAATGCACACAGCAGATAAGCAGGGGTCTAGTAGGGTCATCAGAATGGGTTCAAATGGAAGGGAAGCACAGTCGAGAATTGCAGAGAATGAGGTGGAGTTATGAGATTCGGTACTTCATTTCTCATATTTAGTGCGACTTTTTTAAATTTCTTAAGCATGAGGTTTCATCCTTTTCCTAAACAATGAGATTTTACCTCTTTTGTAATAACGAAAGGGGTATTTGGAGGTCGCCAGAAGAATCATCCTTCCTGCACTGGGCATGACATTTATATATATGACATTAAATGTTTCGAAACCACATTGCACATTATAAGGGAAAGGCTCGGTATATATATTTTTTTCACGGAGGCTTCATTAACGTGCACCCAAAGAGCATTTCTGTATTACGCCCTTATCGAAATATGGCCTACTTGGCCAGGAATTAAACCCACGGCTTCATGCTAAGAAGCAGAATGCCCACATACTGAGGGATCGTGGCGGTCGCAAATATAAAATAGGCTCATCAAATCCTCAAGACCAAGAGAACCTGCTGCCGTGATGTTTCGTCCTGGCAAAACTGTGCAAGTGAAAAAAGTTGAATTCATAAAGGCAGTATCGATAAATTTGTAAGCGGTTGCCTTGGGTAATGCTCCTCTGTTTTTACGTCTTTCTTTGCTTTGTGAATAAAGTGGGTAGTTTGGAAACGTTTTCGTTCGAGACGCCTGTGGGCGTAGCGTCCCGTTTGCACTTCTTCGTCTACATTTATTATTTGTCGGGTCTGGTTGGTTGTTTTAGCGGGAGAATCCTATCAATATTTCAGCACGCCTGGTCCAAACCGGCTGAAGTGGGGGGCAAGGTTTCAACCTGTCGAGATGGATGCCACGCGGAGAATCGTAGAAGAATTGCACATTCGTGGAACAAAGCCTTCGCCAAGTATTCCGCGACGGGAAGCTTTTACAAGTTCCGCAGTGTTCTCCGCTGATACACGCACATGAAAAAAGAAAGAGAGAAAACGGGAAGATGTTCCTTTGACACGCATGCTATCAACCCGTCATAGCAAGCGGACATGTCGGAAACACTGGCCAATGAATTCTGGCACAGATAGGACGCTGCGAGTATATGGAATCAAGGTTTTGGCTGAGCCGTCTGAAAAAGGCGATTGCTATAACTTTCTCGAGGCTTTAGGCTGACATGCTTAAAACTTGCCGCAGCCAGACTCTTGACAAGCTTCTGTAAAGTTGTCCGAAGTGGAACTAGCACAATGCGAAAACACAGGGCACAATAAGCAGATACGCACGCGTCCTGCGTTCTCATGCTGTTCAAGTTTCGTTTCCAAAAATGTAGTACCAACTAGCCCGAGTCGCAACTTTCCTGAAGTTTTGAAACGTCGCTCATATTTCACGCAGACTCTTTCTGAGGAACAGTGCTACCAACCTCCGGAGCCAGTTTTACCCTAATTTGATTTTTATTTTAATTCCAGATTCCGCTAGATTTCCCTGGATCTTGAGTTTGTCCGTATGGTTTCTCTAAATATAAAGTCTTCTATCGTGTCAATAGACATCAAAGTCTATGTTTAAATGTATCTCTAAGCTTAGTTTGACATATTTAAATAAAAATTTACTGAACTCAAGCTATAAACGATGTCGCACTGTAAGTTGTAAGGCTAAGAACATAATTTTGCTTGAAGCCACATTCACAGAAGAACACGCCAGCAAATTTATATTTTTTTCTAGATGCAAAACAAGATATATACGCAACCTTTTTGAAATTCTGCGGAAGACGGGCTTCCGACCTTTCGTGCAGAATGCAACAGTATCAAAGCAGTGTGCCACTTCACGACATCAACATAAAAGATGGGGAATAAATTTTTCTTTTGGGCCGTTTACTTGCTTAGCACCACCACGCTTACGCCTTTACACGTCATTTGCAGTAATACACACAGATACGCGGCCTTTTTTTTCCTTTTATTGATGCAAAAACTCGTCCTCCAACATGTGACCAGTTAGACTCTTTGAACATTGCTATGCCTATGGACGGTCCCCGTTAAATTTTAGTGTACAAGAGCACAGTGAGCTGCTAGCTGCGTCGTTTTCATGTCGGTTTCTCCCTGCTATTCTTACTTTCCGGAGATGGAGAAACTAACCCCGGTCAGGATACTGCAGATATCCTAGTTGAGCTAAAGAAGATATCTACTGGCTAGTCCAAGCTTAATTCTGGAGTCCAAAATCTAAAATCTCAATTATTAGCGACAGGCCGAAGTGCATCTGACCTCGGCAAAAGCATTACAAAAGCTTTCTAACATTTAAAACAGATATAGAAGCTATCTGCGCCGACGCAACTAAAGCTACTCGATTAATTTCAAAACTAGAGGCACGTTTTGATGATGCCGAAAACCGAACACGACGGAACAACTTGGTATTCTATGAACTCCTTGAAACTACATCTGAATCGTACGCAGAATCAGAACAACTTATCATTAGACATTGCCGCGAGCATTTAGATATATACATATAGACGCAAAACAGAAAGAGCGCTCTCATTGTCTTGGACGTCATTCGAATGACCAGCCCCGTCCAATAACAACAAAATTCACATTTTTCAAAACTAACCTGTCCTGTTGAGCGCCGGGAAACTTGAAGGTACGAATTATAGTATTGGCGAAGATTTCTCTCGTGCAGTTCTCATTACTTGCAGCCATCTCATTGCATTTGCTAGGAAGCAATCTGCCCCATTTAATCTGCGCTACAAAAGTGCGAACATCGGACCGAAGGGCTACGTGTTTGATAGCGTATCTCAAACCGTAAAAGAAGTCGCATAGCAATCGTCTGCCCGGTAAAATGTAGTTGCCCGCCCCCAAACCATGCCAAGAAATAATGTTTCATTTGCATTCGTGTAATATTTTCATGAAATAAAGGATATTATTATTATTATTATTATTATTATTATTATTATTATTATTATTATTATTATTATTATTATTATTATTATTATTATTATTATTATTATTATTATTATTCACAAACATTCTGTTTCCTATCTAAGCGCGAACTCGTCTCTATCATGATTTCTTCAAACAGCAATATACTGTTACTAACCGATGCGTGGCTTGCCCTTGATCTCACTGACGCAGAAGTACTCATACTGACTTAGCAGGTTTCCGAGTTTTTAGAAATGACTGCAGATGCACTCGAGGGGGCGGTGTCTTGATTGCTGTGAGCCCTGATTTGTCGTGCTCACCAATAGACATCGTCTCCGATCTAGAAATGTTATGTCTTATTTTTCGCTCATCGGCGCAATCCGTTTTACTTGGCGTTTGCTACAGGGCTCCGCATACTTCACCTAACTTTTCAAGTAAGCTGAACAATATTCTGAGCGATTTCGGTACAGCACGCCCCAATTCACATATCTTACTATTCAGAGATTTCCATTATCCCGGTATCGACTGGGGGAATCTAGTTCCCTCAGGTATGAACCACAGAGAGTCAAAGGAGTTTATAGAAGTATCTTTGATTGCCAATGTCACTCAGTTAGTAAGGGCGTGTTCCTGGCGAAAGTGCAGATATTTTGGATCTTATACTAACTTCGAATCCGGAAAGCATATCATATATCAAGTACCTTCAAGAAATTAGTGATCACAAAGTTATCCACGCAGTGTTTTCGTTTTGCCACGAACGCCTCAAGAACGTTAAAAAAAATATCCTTCTCTATGAAAAAAAGTAACTACGGCGCGATTAACAACGCGCTTAGAAATCTTTTTCGCTTTATTTGAAGCCCAATTTTACAGCATGTCTCTCTAGGAGAGCTGGCAGGTATTCAAATGCAAAATACTGGACTTGGCCAACAAATTCGTTTCTAAAATTACTTTCCGTCAACACCACCAAAAGCCGTTGTATACTAAGCCGCTAAAGAAAATAGAAGGCAGGAAAATGCACTGTTTTCGTGCTGCTAAGCTGAGAGCGTCGTCTAATACGTGGCAGTGGTATTGTACTGCCGAGAATGCCTACCTAATTGCTGTGCGCAGTGCTGAGCATAAATTTTTCAACAGCGATTTGACAAAATTATTAAATGATAACCCGAGAAAATCCACTCGCCTTTCTGGGGCAGCCGGAAAGGCGGTGGTCCCGGGTTCCAGTCCCGGACCAGGACGAATTTTTCTTCAACTGCGAAGCTTTTCTTTCGAGAAACCCGTATGGGTTTCCTTTGTGGCATTTAGCTACGTTTAAGTGGATGTCCCATTTTCCCTTCATTAGTTACTTCTCTCCACCTTGCGGGTTTCCGCAGAACTATTACGTCATACAATGTAGTTATGCAAATTGGGCAGATCAATCACTTGTGACCACCTGAATGAAATGGTTTTTATACCAACGTGAAAATCTGCGGTGAAATGCTTAATTTTTAGGGTTTGACAATTTTATAGAATAACTATCGAGAAATTCATTAATGGCGCAGTCGTGGTTAATTTTTAATTTAGGTTAATTGGTTGAACTGCGCACGAAAATTGGCTTAGCGTGTAATCTGAAAATGCTTGTCCGATCCTGAAGATATCTCTTGAAGTAGTAATTCGGTCTCTTTAGGGAATAAGGTATCCGGTACCAGCTATAACTATTCTTCAGAAATATAATACATTGCAAAATACTTGCAATATATTTTTACGAATACTTTTGCAAAATATTGCAATATATAGCAATTAAGGGTGCATGACTGCGACCGCAGAATACTAAAAAGGTGGCTTTTCAAACCCGTATTCGCGTACCATCTCCAACTCTCATTTTAGTAAAATACGCCTACACTACAACTTTCACGAGCCGTATTTTTTTGGCAACTCTTAAACGTAAACATTTTGAAGGATAAAATAGCGCAATACACACGACGTAGTGCAAGACGAAGCGACACGAGTACTCTCTATCTTGTGTATTGCGCCAGTTTATTCTTCAGAATGTGACACCAACTGGCCTACACATCTACACAACTGAAATGCAAGCACTGAGTACCAAAGGCAACACGGATTCGTAGAAATACCGCAGTTGCGGTAACGACACGCCAGCAGTAGAAAGAGCCCTTTGTAAAGTACGGTGGCGCTGTCCAGACCACTTAAATGTTTTGTAGATATCTGCTTGGAGCAGATAGAACGAGTGCTAATTAAAAAGAAACGTAAGTGTTACCAAGAAATGTGCACAGGGTGCTTGTTTGCCGCCCCAAATGTATAAAATGATTTCAAATCGATATAACCACTGAGACTTGGCGGAATAACCAAATTCTAATTCTAATATAGCTGTTTCGCTCTTATTCTGGCTGTTATGCAAGAAGGTCAGAGCAAATAATTAAAATGAGGAATTATTTGAATCAGGCACGTCAGTCATTTAGAATGAAGTTGGTAGTCTACGCCCCATACCGAATTGCTTATGTATGCGAATTTATTTTAACTAATATTTTTCTTTGTTTACTGTCCGGCGCTCAACACCACCATTGGGTGCCAAAAGGTTGGGGACTCCTGTTCCAGACCTACCCTTGAACATACCACGTTTATTCCCTAGCTACCCGCAAAAACTACGCGAAAGGACGAATTTCTGCAGTTGCCTCCAAAATCCTACAACACGCCAAGGCGCTACTTAACGTAGACATCCTATGGATCCCAGGACACGAGTCTTTTCATGGAAACCAGCAAGCACACGGTGTGACTGACCCGAGCCCATGCCATCCAGGCGCTGCAAGGAGAAGGCGACTCGGATCGGAAAACATTTATTGGGCTCTAGAAAAGAGATCTTCGCGGCTTCAGACGGCCTCTTCCATCTTCTGATGGATTCTTCTGTCTGCAATCACAGGGTTGGTACGCTAGTCCAAGGCTCCACTGAGTATGGCCAACCCGCGAGCTCGCTCTACTAGGCGCTTTTGGCCGTTCAAGCTTACGCTGGAAAGCATACTCTCCCACTGTTCCGCACTCGGGTTTTTAATTTTATAGAAGGCGACTCAACCCCACCTGTTGAAACCGTACTCTTACAATAAAGCACCATCCTCCAACACCACAGGCTCAATAAACGCCTATACCGAACTCCGCAGAAGTCTCTTTCGAGGGTAGAAGCTATGGCATGGTGCCAACTTCAGACAAAGACATATCCACACCTAAGCCTGCTTCACGCCATGCACTCCGCCCTGGGCTCACAATGGTGACTGCGTCCCACTTTAGTACACAACATGGGAATGCGCCCACAGTCCAACTATCCTCCCCTCCCCTCCGCGCCTTCTCCATTGACTAACCCCACAGTCGAGCAGGGGGAGGGGAGGGAGGAAGGGGCCTTGCTCTCTAGCTCGGACTCACGGAACCAGCAACGGCTGATGTGGCGGGCCCGGCAGGCAGTAAAAGCAGGAACAGCCGGCTAGCGCTTCTTTTCTTTCTTTATTCAACAAATTTTTTTCCTCCTCCTCTCGTAGGCGTACAAAATTATTGAAACGTCAGTGTTCAAAAAGATGACTCTGACGTGTGCGTGCGTGCGTGCGCGCGCGCGTGTGTGTGTGTGTGTGTGTGTGTGTGTGTGTGTGTGAGCGAGCTTAGTCGTAATAGCGTCAACTGCTAACCACGAGGTCCTGGGTTTGATTGCCAGCGTGGCTGCCGTATTCGGTATGAGTGAAATGCAAACACGCTCGCATTCTTATATTTAAGGGCACGTCAAAGAACGCAACGAGCTATGGAAAGAAGAATGATAGGTGTAACGTTAAGGGATGAGAAACGAGCAGATTGGGTGAGGGAACAAACGCGAGTTAATGACATGTTAGTTGAAATCAAGAAAAATAAATGGGGGGTATGGGCAGGACATGTAATGAGGAGGGAAGATAATCGATGGTCATTAAGGGTTACGGACTGGATCCCAGGGGAAGGGAAGCCTAGCAGAGGCCGGCAGAAAGTTAGGTGGGCGGATGACATTAAGAAGTTTGCAGGGACAACATGGCCACAATTAGTACATCACCGGGGTAGTTGGAGAAGTATGGGAGAGGCCTTTGCCCTGCAGTGGGCGTAACCAGGCTGATGATGATGAAAGAACGCCAGGGGTTCAACTTTAATCCAGAATCCCTCACTATGGCGTGCCTCATAATCAGATAGTCGTTTTGGCACGTGAAACCCCAGTTTTTATGCAAAGCATATTACTAGAGCTCAACCCAGCTCCTCAGGCGCGGCGGTGTCGCCTTCAAGGCTGACCACATGACACCGTGACGTCACGACAGAGGAGAAACGGTGCTCCAACTCACGCCGTCGCTCGCGGCGGTATATAAGCAGCTGCGCTTGTTTCTAGGGGGCTTTGGCTCGACTCTTGCAAGATGGGCTGGGTGGGAATCGAACCAGGGTCTCCGGAGTGTGAGACGGAGACGCTACCACTGAGCCACGAGTACGATGCTTCAAAGCGGTACAAAAGCGCCTCTAGTGAATACGTTGCCGCACCGAACGCTGCGTTGCTCGACGCTCACCGCGTCCAATGCGGGGCGCGTAGTCGCTGCGCCGTAGCCCATTGTCTTACACCCTTTGGCGGGTCGACGGGAACGCTGTCGCGTTCCACTCTTGAAGGCGAAGCAGAGTAACGCATGAGTTGTTTCTTCGTCTAGCCGAACCAAATATAGCCAAGCAACAGCAGTTCACCAGGCTAAACACTGGTTCAACAACTAAAATAAAGGCTAGTATGCTTCGCATCCTGGGCTTAACCTTAGCTAAGCCACAGCCATTTTTTTTACCGTGATGTGGATGAACGCGTAAAGAATTTCAAGTTACATGAGAGTGAGTGAAGGCAGGGCAGCAAAACATCTTGAAATTATTAATACTGCTTCATCCATGTCGCGCATCTGTATGCCAAAGCTAGTGAACTGCACTAAATAATAATAAATAATAGTTTTCTTTTTTTACTGTCCGGCGCTCAACACCGCATCGGTTGCGAAAAGTTTGGCGACTCCTTTTAGGTTCACAATATATATATATATATATATATATATATATATATATATATATATATATATATATATATATATATATATATATATTGTTGCGTGTGAAAAAACACAGATGAAAGAGGCTATATACACGGTATTTACACTGGAGCCAACTACCAGGCCGACACTAGCCCGCGCCAAGGGCACAGACCCACTCCGTCGTCGTTCTCGCGGCGACTCGTCCCTTGAGCATCGCTCGATGATATCGTAATACTATCCCCCCCCCCCCGGCGGCAAAAGCGCCGTCACGGTGCTGTTAAATATCCAAGGCGCGTGGAGAGTTGTAGGGTTTGAGTCGGGCGACGTAGACAATGTCACTGGTTGTCACAGCAGAGGACGTAGTGGGCGTGGCTAGAGCGATTTCGTAGGTGACATCGGTTACTTGGCGAAGCACGCGATATGGGCCTGTGTAGCACACAAAGGCCAACTGTACGCGATGGTGGCCAAAGCAACACGAGGGTGCCGGGCACGGTGACGGAGGTTGTTTGCCTTGAGAGACGTGTAGACGAGTGCGCGCAAGTTGGCGAGCATGGTTAGCATGGGCGATAGCATCACGGGCATAAGCGCTAGTTGAAGCTGTGGTGGACGGAAGCACAGTGTCCAGTGGAAGCGTCAGTTCACGGTCATACAAGGGGTAAAAAGGCGAAAAGCCAGCAGTTTCGAGACGGGAAGAGTTATACGCAAATGTGATGTAAGGTAGAGCTGGTCCCAGTCACGGTGGTCGTCTGAACGCTGTGGTTCAAACGTCATGGTGCGGTTCAAACGCTCAGTGAGGCCGTTCGTTTGAGGGTGGTAGGAGGTGGTAAAATTATGCTGTATTGAGCAGGCACGCATGATGTCGTCAATGACTTTGGCTAAAAACGTACGGCCACGGTCTGTTAGCAATTGACGCGGAACACCATGAATCAAAATGATATCATGCAGGAGGAAGTCCGCAACATCAGTTGCCCAATTGGTCGGAAGAGCGCGGGTTACGGCGTAGCGGGTCGCGTAGTCCACCGTGACGGCAACCCGCTTGTTTCCTGATGTAGATTCCGGAAATGGGCCGAGAAGGTCCAAGCCGACACGATGGAAGGGCTCGGAGGGGATGTCGAGCGGCTGCAGGTAACCATGCAGCGGGGAGCTGGGAAGGCTTCTTGCGTCGTTAGCAAAGTTCACATGCGGCGACGTCACGTCGTACGGAACGGGCAAGGCCCGGCCAGAAAAAACGGCGACGTGCACGGTCATAGGTTCGAGATACGCCAAGGTGTCCTGCCGTTGGTGCGTCGTGAAGCTCTTCTAGAACGGTTGAGCGGAGGTGTTTAGGTATGACAAATAGGAACTCAGAGCCGTCCGGATGAAGGTTACGACGGTACAGAGTACCGTCGCGGAGGGCTAAAAGGCGTAGACTGGCGTCGGCCGGAGAGTGTTCAAAACGGTCGATGAGTGCTCTGATGTAGGCGTCACGACGTTGCTCGTCGGCGAAATGAAGCAGCTGCGACACAGAGAATACACAAGCAGCGCTGGTAATATTGGAGGAGTCAGGGTCGTCAACAGGGTAACGCGACAAACTGTCAGTGTCTTGGTGCAGGCGGCCAGGCTTGTAGACCACGCAATACGAAAATTCTTGTAGTCTCAAAGCCCATCGACCAAGCCGGCCTGTAGGATCTTTTAGGGATGAGAGCCAGCAGAGAGCATGATGGTCAGTGACTACGGAAAAAGGGCGACCGTAAAGGTAAGGACGGAACTTCGCAACCGCCCAGACTACAGCAAGGCATTCTCCTTCCATAATAGCATAGTTGCGCTCCGATGGTGTGAGGAGGCGGCTCGCATAAGCAATAACGCGATCCTGGCCATGCTGACGCTGGGCTAAGACGGCACCTACGCCATGACCGCTGCCATCTGTACGCAATTATCTAGGAGCATCAGGGTCGAAGTGGGCGAGCATGGGTGGTGAGGAGAGAAGAGTGACGAGGCGAGAGAAGGCGGTGGCTTCTGCACTACCCCACGAGAATTGTACGCCTTTCTTCAAAAGATTAGTGAGGGGTCTAGCAATTGCCGCAAAATCTTCAACAAAACGACGAAAGTACGAGCATAGCCCGACAAAACTTCGAACGTCTGCGGCTGTCTTCGGAACCGGAAAGTCTCGGACAGCGCGAGTTTTGTCGGGATCAGGCTGTACTCCGGAAGCGTCAACGAGGCGGCCCAGAACAGTAATTTGGCGGCGGCCGAAACGACATTTCGACGAGTTAAGTTGCAGCTTCGCCTTTCGAAATACATCAAGTATAGCTGTTAGACGCTCAAGGTGAGTGTCGAACGTGGGCGAGAAGACGATGACGTCGTCGAGGTAGCAGAGACATGTGGGCCATTTGAAACCATGGAGCAAGGAGTCCATCATACGCTCAAAGGTGGTAGGGGCATTGCATAATCCAAACGGCATTACTTTAAATTGTTATAGGCCATCAGGTGTGATGAACGCGGTTTTTTCCCTGTACATATCGTCAACAGCAATCCGCCAGTATCCAGGACGAAGATCAATAGAAGAGAAATAGCTGGAACCGTGGAGGCAGTCAAGGGCGTCGTCCATACGTGGGAGCGGGTAGACGTCCTTCTTAGTAATGTTGTTCAGATGGCGGTAGTCTACACAGAAGCGCCACGTGCCATCCTTCTTCTTAACCAACACTACAGGTGACGCCCAGGGACATGAAGAAGGCTCAATGATGTTTTTGTCTAGCATTTTGTTGACTTCACTTTGAATTACTCGGCGACACAGAAACTCGATACGGTCGTCGGTGAATAGGAGTAGCATCGCCAGTAAGAACCCGATGCTTGACCACGAGTGTCCGGCCTAAAGGGCGATCGTCGAAGTTGAAAATATCTCTGTAGGACGATAATAGTTGGTAAAGGTCTTCAGCCTGCGCAGAAGACAGGTCCGTCGCAACCATTTTCTGTATCTTGGGATCGGCGGCCGAGGCTGGCACGATGGGCCTGCTAATCTCGCAAGAAGCATCGGTCGGTAAAGCTGCCACGTGATGGTCGCCGAGACAATCAACGTTGGCAAAGCAAATACCTTGCGGTAGAATTTGCTTTGCCAATCCAAAGTTAAAGATAGGCATGAAAGTGCGGCTCGCAGTAATAGTAAGTATACTGTGAGGCACGGTAACGTCATACTGTAGTGGAATGTCGGGCAGAGGAGTGACGATCAGGTACTCGTCATCAGGGACTGGTGGGGAAGACAAGAGTTCAATATAGGCTATTGATTTTGGCGGCAGGCGAATAAAGCCGGTGGGGCGTAGGCGGCACTGGGGTGTGTCAGAAGGTTCTGCGAGAATCGGCAACTCAAGGCGAAGCGTACTGGAAGAGCAGTCAATAAGAGCAGAATGCGCGGAGAGAAAATCGAGGCCGAGAATGAGGTCGTGGGGGCAATGAGCAATCACGGTGAAGAGCACAGGAGTGTGGCGGCCGGCGATGCTGACACGTGCCGTTCACATGCCGATGATAGGCACAGTACCGCCATCCGCAACGCGGACGACGCGTGCCGACGCTGGGGTTAGGAGCTTGTTCAGTCGTCGTCGGAAGGCAGCACTCATAATAGAAAGATGCGCACCTGTATCGATGAGTGCCGTGACAGGATAGCCATCAACGTCAACGTCAAGAAGGTTTTGGTTCGTGTGTAACGTGAGCAGAGGATTTGAGGGCAGGGTGGACAACGCAGCTTCACCTCCAGAAGCTGCAGTGCCTAGTTTTCCGGCTGGATCCGGGAGGCGATAGGCGACGGAGAGAAGCGACGGGGTTGGGGCGAACGAGACTGATGGCGTCGAGGTGAGGGAGAGCGGCTGTAGCGAAGGTTCGGTGCAGGAGAATCAGCGGCAATGGGTTCATGGCGGGTGGCATAGGGAACAGAAGGTCCAAAGGGGCGGGAATGAGCGGCGGTGTATATCCGAGGAGGTGGTGGCCATCGGTTGCGGCAGTGACGAGCGATGTGGCCGATGCGAAAGCAGAGGAAGCAGATCGGCCTGTCATCAGGGGTACGCCATAGGGACGGGTTGCGGCGAGATGTGGCAGAAAAGGACTGCCGAGGACGAGGAGGGCTGCTAGAGAACTGGGGAACCGTGGGTGGAGACGATGAACACACGGAGTTGAGACTCATGTTCTCAAATTCCTGTCTGACGACGGCCTGAATCAGCGCAATCGTGGTTGCTGGTGGATCGGGAGGCGTCGCGGAGAAAGCTGGCAAACAGGTGGCCTCGAGCTCGCGGCGAACAATACGGGTTACATCGTCACAAGGGGTGGTCTGACGCGGTCGACCCTCACATGTCGACGTAGCAGCAGTGTTGGGTAGCCGCGTGATGTGATGTGTGATACGGCGGCTCTTAGCTTGTTCAAGGCGACGGCATTCTTTGATGATGGCGACGATAGTCGAGACGTGACCGAAAACAAGCAAACTGAAAGCATCGTCGGCGATGGCATTTAGCACATGCGACACATTATCTGCTTCAGACATCGTATCGTCAGCTTTGCAGCAGAGAGCCAAGACGTCGAGGATGTACGAAACGTACGGCTCTGTAGATGTCTGAACACGAGACGCAAGAGCCTTTCTCGCGGCAGCCTTGCGCCCAATGGGGTCGCCGAACAGTTCCCTGAGCTTGTCTTTGAAACTGTCCCATCTGTTTATCTCGTCGTCATGCGTTTGGTGCCACACGCGTGGGGTGCCGCCGAGGTAAAAGATGACATTGGCGAGCATGATCGTTGGATCCCACCTGTTATTAGCACTGGCGTGTTCATACAGCTTGGTTCATTCGTCAACGTCCTCTCCCTCCGGGCCAGAGAACACACCAGGGTCGCGATGTTGGGCAACCGCGATGATTGGAACAGTCGGACGAGCCGAAGCCGTTGCAGAGGTTGTCTCGTCACCGGGAGGCATGGTGACAAGCTCGATGTACCGACCACTCCGGAGTTCCGTGGTGAGGACGGGGATCGCTGACCTCCACAAGAATGTTACGTGTGGAAAAACACAGATGAAAGAGGCTATATACAGGGTATTTACACTGGAGCCAGACCCCCCGGCCGACACTCGCCCGCGCCAAGGCCCCAGACCCACTTCGTCGTCGTTCTCGCGGCGGCTCGTCCCTTGAGCATCGCTCGATGATATCGTAATAATATATATAGCATTTAATTTGTTTCACTGTACGGGAAGTCTATTTCTAAGTTTTGAGATAAAAGACATGCGCATTACGCCTCAAGCCTAATGCATAAAATTTTTCAACTAACTTACGGCAATCTTGACTTGTAAAAATGCCGTTATGTACAGAGGAAAATTGTTCAAAATCTAGGGGCTTACATTTAAACGCACTTCTGCTACTCGATATCGCCGTTTATTCCTTTCTTGCTCGCTACATTTAGGAGGGTACGTATCGTCTCTTGTCGAAATAAACTTTTTCTATGCACAGTGAGCAAAACTGGAGACCGTCCAGGGCCTATGTTTGTAAACAGCGAAAGATATCTGGGAGCCTGATGACTCTACTGACGTTTTTGATGTTGTATTTTTGCTTTGCTGTGTGCGTTCTGTATGAGCCATGAGCGTGTGAAAGAGTTCGGTTCGTTCAAGAGCTGCGCGTATATAAACATTTCCTATATAAACAGTGACCCAATTTGGTGCGATGGTTGGTTTCGAACCGCGTTCCCTCTGCACAGCAGCTCGAGGCGCTACCCTTTCGACCACGGTCTACCAGTGACCCAGGTAGGCGAGAAAATGGTTAGATACACACAAATCGAAACGTAGATAGTAGGCCCCCGGGAAGTTCGTGAAGTACCCTAAGAATGCTAACGCATTAACCAATTGCGGCAGTGTTCATCTCACGATGACTGTCAAAGGTAATGCGTTTAGTATTGAATCAATACAGCGACATAAAGTAATGCCGCTATCAAAAAAGAGTTATGAGGCGTGTAGTGCAGTGGGACTCCTCTTTCGTGCTTCCCAAAGAACACTCGGCGCCATCTAGCGGAGCCGCTACAAAGCCTGCGCGTGGCCTCCGAAATGCATAGCGCGCCAGTGCGCGCAAACGCTAGGAAACGTCTAACGGGGCAACCGGACTCTTCTGCCGCGCATCTTTCTGGACCCGCTGTGCCATCTGCTGGCGGTGCCGAGAGGTTTGTGCGCGGCGCCCGAGACAAGCCTATGTTGCCTGTGCCTGCGAACGCTGAGAATTGTTCCCTCACTTACTGTGCACGCAGTGACACCTACTGAGTGACTCAAGTTGGCGAGAGCTTCATTAAAAAGCGGCACATACCCAGTGTATCTGCGGTGCAGCCTGCTAAAGCATCGGGTTGCTGTCCTAGAGGAACTCTTGTTACGTGGGTTCGATTCCACCCAGCATAGGAGAAATTTAAATAATATTTTTGTCATTGGAGTGCGGCACCTCTCAGTAGTACGTACCTAGTTGCCCAGAATGGCGTCGAAAAGTTTCATTGAACATCGTCACACTTCTACTGGCACATGCCCAGGGACCGTAGCTTCATTGAAGAGCAGCCCAGTTCGAGTGGCACCTATCTAGTGCTCCAAGTCGGCGTTAAAGAGTTTTCTTTAACAGCGGTACCTACCCAGTTCCGCTACTACAGTGACCTATGTCGGCATGATAGAGGTTCGTTAAAGGGGCGGCACGTATATGTATACACATTGTACCATACTGAGGGATCCATGTTCCGACTGTTGGCTTCGAAGGACAAAACTCGAAGCTCCAAATTCCGAAGCACTGCTCAGCTGCGTCCAGTTGGACGTTAATGCGTTCGCATTCACAACTCATAAAAAGTGCTTAGGTGTCCTAGGATTTTATTGTGCAGTTTCTACCTCAGCATGTTGAATTCAGGGGCTGTTTCGATGCTACAGATGCCGGTTTTTCAGCTCAAAGAGACATTTGATGCTTTCCAATAAAAAATTGGACAGGAAGGCCATGCAATGCGTAGGGAAGATAGACGAGAGACCAACACAGTTACAGGATGGGTATCAAGGGAAGGGTAGCACAGTGGAGGATGGCAGAAAATTAGGTGGGAGGATGAAACTAGTAAATTTGCGGGCGCATGTTGGAATCAGCTAGGGCAAGACAAGGATAATTGGAGATCGCTAGGAGAGGCCTCCGTCTATCAGTGGGCATAAAAATAGGATGATGATGATGATGCCCACATTTGCTTTACGGTATTGGCAATGCGTGTGTGCACAACGCTCACGCCGGCAACGGAAAATGAAACGCTGCTATCCTCGCTTCGCTGCCAAGCCGGCTGATGGGTACGTGATGGTGCCTCCACTTGGGTTTCTTGGCATTTTGCAGCCAAGCTGACCATGGCCTCGATCGTGTATCTGGGACAATTCTTAATTAGAATGCGAAATGAACGCAGCTCTCTGCAGTGGCTGAGTGCGTGAAACGCAAGCGGGGCGAGCCGTAAGCGACGTTTATCTAAAACAGCCTCGTAAAACTTACATGAAACCATATGTCTTTGTGAATCACTGCTAACTTCCCCTTCCAAATTGGCAAGCTTACCCCAAAACAAAGCTTTTGTAGTGCGTTTCTTGCGCGTAGTCGTTAATTGATGCAATCCTAATTAACTCTGGAAATGTTCTTTAGAGTGCGTTATACAAGGGCCCACTCTATGCAACTCCCAGTCAGGTGTCACCTTACAGCGAAAACGCGTCTCTTATGCATATCTGCAGATAAATTTTCCCCCCTTTAGTTTCTACAGTAGATGTTCATTTTTTTCTATACTTCACCTCAAGGTATGAAATGGAGGGTTACTTACCAAAAGCAACCCTGCGCGCAGCGTGGGGGGCTAACCGTTGTTGCAGCGCCGACCATACGCAGGCCCTACCCGTAACTGGTCTGTTAGCCCTTATCAGGAAAATTGAAATCAGCTACTGATGGAAGTGCGTTTGCTGTTCGTCGAGACGACGAAGATCCTCCGCCTTCGAATAATACTGTGCAACTTGCAAGAACCATCTCGAAAACGTATAGCCACGACACGCTACCATCCAGAAGCCTTGGAGCCAAGAAAATGTAACGTGAAGAAGACTTGACGACGCGACGTAAGAGAGCCTGGACAATGCGACGCCGCAGGGATTTGACGCCACGAGCACATGGCAATGAAAGACGAGGAAGCGCCGACCGCGACATCCTTATTGATGGCCAGGACGTCATCACTCTGGTCGACACAGGAGCCAAGTACTGGAGCCAACTACTGTGTCGTCAGTGGATTGTTCACCGCCTAGTTCAGGAAGGCAAAGCCTGCACTAGAAGGCCCTTGAATTCGGATAGCTGGAGGTCACCTAATAACGCCGGCTGCAATCTGCACAGCAAGAGTCACGAATAATGACCAGACTTAACGCTGTCCACAGACCAAGCCATACCACCAGATAAGACTTTAAATTACCGTGCTTTGAAGGTACCCGAAGTCGCTTATCCCGCCTGGCTGTAGCGTTATGATTTCCGTCGGCGCCAAAATACCCGCAGACGTATTGAAGGCGTCGTCGAGGGCTGCGAACATCTGCAGCTCGACTGTGAAGTTTCCGTGGCAAGGAGAATCACTCGATTGCGTGAAGGGAAAGTGAAGGCGATGCTGACAAACTTCAGCCAGAGGCCTGATAACGCAAAACTATTCCAATTAGTTTTCATTACGATCTTCTGACCTCAAATTAACGTGACCACCGACGCAAGCATCGAAGGGAGATCCACCGCGTTGTTTCAACTCCCTAATGAAACGCTCTCCTCTTTTGTAGGAGGTAACTCTTGTTTGCTTTCAAAGCGAATAGCATTGCCTGCCTTGACAGCTCTTTCTTGCCTAATTGGCTGACAAGAGCCGAGGAGCCCGCAGAAATGGAGAGGGTTTTGGTAGACCACGGCTAGCGCAGTGAAAGTAGGTAACCGGATTAGGAGGGTGGTGCTGATGTCTACGATTGGCCTGCTTCCACTTGCTTAGCTTACGGTGGCTGCTCGAAAATCACAGTGTTTTACAACGAAATGTTAAAAATATCACTAAAACGTATCCTCAGAGAATAAGAGTTGGCACAGAAATGCTTTATACGTGTCCGATGGGCTCGACAACGATATATTGCCACGCAAAAATTTAGATAAGCGTGAGGAGATGCATTCTACCCCGCAGCTCCAAGTAGCTAGTGCCAGAGTGGTCGGTGGCCAGATATGCTCTATTCCTTTAGGAACGGGGCAGTCTGCGGTTGTTCGGAAAAAAAATCCAGTTTTACTTTGCATATTAATGCAGTTTTAATGGTTACACGCCACTTTGGCGTAGTGGATTCTTGCGGTTTTTTTCTGTCCCGTGACAGACAGGCAAATTTGGCGCAGTCCGAAATATTTTGACGAACAGCGGAGGTCTAATGGCGTAAGAGCCGTAGAATTGAAAATAATTATTTTTCTTTTGTTCAGTCTAATCGTGCATAATCATTGTGTACACGTCATACCATATCGGGAGTTTTCACGGTATTCGCGACGTCGCTTGACAGACGGGCGAAGTGCGGATGGCCCAGAAATTGTTGGTCCAATCATGGAGGGCTGATTGCAGAAATGGAATAGAAATAGTTTGGAATAGTTTTACGTTATAGCACCCCAGAAATACAAACATTGCAACAAGGGAATGACCATCGCATACACGGGATAAATTGTAGAAGCCAGCAAAACGCTTGTCCTCTCGGATTCTGTTGTACCTACCTGGACGGCCATTGTTTCCGAACCAACTTTGGACATGAACCAGAGTCGTCCCCTGAGTAAACATCAACAGTTCCAATCTCCTACACAGGTACAAGGACTGATTTTCGGAGTCGTCGAAGATTCTACAAACACCAATTGCTAAGCATCGCGTAATAATTGAAGAATGCGCTCGACCACTCCGTCAAAGCCCGTACCGGGTTTCGAGACGAGAGGGAGAGGCCATAAAGCAAAAGGTAAATGAAATGCTGCACGACGAAATCACCCAGCAGCCCAAAAGTCCTTTGGCTTCTCCTGCAGTTCTAGTGAACAAGAAGGACAGAACCCTGCGTTTATGCGTCGATTATAGTTGCCTGAACAAAGTTATGATGAAGGACGTCCACGGATTTACGACTCTCTGAACAGGCTCTGGACAGGATTTACAACGTAAGTCTATTCGTCGCTGAATCTCACGACTGCGTACTGTCAAATGGAAGTCGACGAGAGGGACCGAGGAAGGACCACTTTTATTACGCCGGACAGTCTCTATGAGTTCAAGGTAACACCTTTCGGTCTTTGTGCGGCGCCTGTAACGTTACAACGCATTATGGACATGGTACTGGCGGGCCTCAAGTATCCTGAAGTGGCGGGCCTGAAGGCACCGGTCTCCTCTATACTTGCATGTCATCTTTTGGAATCGTTGTTTGTTCCGCAAATTTCGACGATTGCTTGAGGCGGCTTGGAACAGTACTAGAGCCAATCAATTTGGCTCATTCTGAAGCAGAAAAAGTGCCACTTTTTTCAGGGAGAACGCGACTCATTTTCTGCCAAGCAAGTACGAAAAAGCACCAAGTTTACAGTGCCTTGCGGTCCAGTCAGTTTACCACATATTCAGGTATCTTTCGAGCAATTCCTTGTGTAAAGCAAGAACCTCTGTGTAAGCGCATCTATTGTTCTCATTGGCCCCCCTTTACAATATTGGCGGTTCCAGCCAGTGGTTATGCGCTACGCTTGCTCCACCTAGTCCTCGTTCGACAAATGATCGTATCCTTTAAGAAGCTTGATAGTTTATTGTCCGAAGAGATACGGGCGACTAAATAATCATATAAGTCATGAACAAAACGGCCGCTGAGTCGTTCCTGAAAGAAATAGGCAGCAATCGTGTAATCTAGAGGTCGTAGGGAAGAGTTCCTGCTTGTTTCCTTGCGTCACTGGCTACGGTCAGCTTTGTGCAAATTATTTTTCGCGTGGCCTCTGAGTACACTCAGAATGAGTGCAGGGCGTCATTTAGCAACTAAAGGCGATTCTGTCTCCCTAGGGGGCAACGCTCAGAACTCAGAAAAGACTGCGAAAAGAAAAGCGCTGAATAAGCCTGCCGAGTGAGCAGCGTAGGATTCAAGAGTGCTGTGGTGCCTCGTCCAAGTAGCGACAAAAAGACAAGTGCTCCACAACCCCCTCCACAACCATCGTCCGCTTCTTCCTTTCTGCAGAGACCGCCTCGCTGGGTAATTCATCCGGTGATCGAGACGCCTGGCGGTCCGCGGATCCGGTCATCCACGCGCTCAATTGTTCAATCAATCATGTTTCGGCGATGTAATTAGAGCACGGAACTTGGCTCCCCTCGTTAATGTGACAGCGGACGTATACATCAACCGACCATAAGCAAAGAGCAGGATGGGGAAAAAAAGAAAGCACGCAGGAAGAAAGCGGAGACCACCCCTAAATAAGTCCGGCTTACGTGGCGACAGCCGAGACCTTCCTGGTTGGCAAGTCTACCCGGGGCGGGCGAAAGGGAACTGCGCGCTTACAATGCCTTCGATTTTGGACCAAACAATACTCCGTGACGTTTGATTAATTATGTGATTACAATAATTAATTATATGCCTGGTTCAATGTTCTTTCGGGCTGCTGCCACACAAGCAGTAAAGCGCTTATGCTATTACAATGTGTAGCACTAGCTTTGGAGAAAGCTTTCGAACGTAGTAGTACATGCTTATAAACGGTCGAAAAAAGAACCTGCCCTCGAATAAAGTGTCATAAAAGAAGAAAAGAGGGGGTAGAGGGGAGATGAAAAAACCTTCAACATGTCGTGAGGCAAAAATTTGCTTCTTGATATCCTGTCTTATTTATGTTTTTTTCGCTCCTAGTGTCCATTATTATTTCTTTTTAATTCTGAAGAACCTGATGCTATATGTTGCCACTTTATTGCGCCTTGATATACGGGTCTACGAACAAGTGAACGCTACTGTGAAACTGAGAGGTGATAGGAGTTTTCTTAAATATTTTCCACCTCGATTGCGCGTGTGTGGAGAGACAACAACTGCATTAGTTCGCTTGTTTGATTTTTTTCGTCAGCATTCTTTCTCTTATTTGTGTCACCGTGAAGTTTGAATTCTAGTATTTTCTACCCACTGCATAGTTTTTGCACTATGCAACCGAGTAGTTTTCAGCGCATGTGTAATGGCAGACGAAGGACCTGCAGCGTCTACAGTCTAATGATCAGCAGCAGTCGAACAAGGAGTGTCTCAGTATGCAGGGAACGCTTCGACAAGGAACAGATATTGCTCTGAAAAAGACAACTCCCTTTGTCGAAACGTGAGCTCCGTCTTCGGCCGCTTCTTATTCGACTACTGTTGACCACTTGAACTATCCGCATTACTGTGAATTTCGGTCTTGTCTGAATGTCTAGAGTGTAAGTTATTAGTTAATGCCATGAGAAAGGCTACACTACATTCCTTTTCGCTTCTTTTCACTGCTTCACGAACACTCAGATGTTGGTTGTGTAATGAAGCAGACGGGCCTCGTGTTTTCAGTGGAAGATCGAAGACTACGACGACAACACATGCTGTGATTGCGAGGGAGCTTGTGCTGTTCGCCGCTGCTAGCCTTATCTCCAACGATTATCACCTTTCTAATTAAATCTCATTACAGCTGTAAAGAAGCACGGGCTTCTCCTTGTCGCCACAGTATCAGCAAAACGAAAGTAATTACAAGGTTAACAGAACACTCACACGCGCGTTTCCATTGCTCATGACAGATTTACACCAAGTGGACACCGTGAATTGGAATCACAGAGACGTACGTAGGGTTCAGCAAGTCGGAGAGATTTGCTGAAAAAGAAGTGAAGAGCATTTTGAACGCACCCTTACTTCGTCGCTGAACATCGATCTGCAGTAGTAGAAGATGAGAAAAAAGGGAGTGAGGATTACGAAAACAGAAACAGGAAGCAGAAGAGAGCTCAACTTTTGTGTGTGGCGTCTTTGTCAGAAAGACAGACCTATAAAAAAGCCACAGACGTAGTGAACATAGTCGCAATTTCTGTAAATATGTCTGCGTTGGTAGGACGTAGAACAATTATTCTATTAGCACTCGACAACTTTGCCTCCTATAAGCTTTTGAAAGAAACAGAGACGCTCTTGTTTATGTATGTATGCCTTGACGATGGTCCTCAAATATTTGTCGGAGTTCCTACCAATGCCAATAAATTGTTTCTTAGCCTCTAGTTTACACCATACCTGTTTAGCATCAAGTCTTGCGGCTAATTGTTTGTTCATGCACTTTCATTTGTATTTATTCATCATTTCTTTAATTCAATTGAGAACTGCAGATTGCTATCCGGCAAAGATTCTATCCCTATAGTGGTTTCAAACTTTCATATTGGAGTAAAGCAACATAGTGTAACGCCCTTATAATCTCAAGCTGTCTTACAGTCGGAGTAGACTACCTATCGACCAATGCAAGCACTTTATTATGAACACTTGGAATAAATCGAATAGTACAACAGCCGTAGGTGACGTCGGGTGACAATCGGTAACTTCAGCTTACTTGTAAGTAGGGACGCGAACTGCCGCCAACAAACTTTTATCTATTGTTCAGCTGTCAGTATAAACAAACGTAGCCTTTATGACGACCTGCCTGTTAGGTATTTGGCATTAGGTATTAAGTTAGGTATTTGGCTTGCAAGCGACGAGCAAATAATTTCGTGTCCATAATTGTAATTTTATATGTTACAGAAGACTCGGGATGGTTACCAAGAAGGGTATTGCCGTTGAGGGTGCAAATGATTATCAAACAGGGCCAGAAGGCACTGAAGCCCTTGTACGGCGTTCTATGTCCTGCCGACCTGTGATGCGAAGTAGATGATCCTTGCGTCGAACCAGCGGTCCAATGGAGCAACGAAAAAAAAAAACATCCGCATTGATGTCGATTTGTTCTGGCAACAACTACAGAACTTCAGTGCAACTTCGACGCCTAGAGACAGATATCACACGCGTATATTGAAACCTGCAACGTAGTATGCAACCAGTGTGGAAACTCGTACATCACAGAATTCTAAGGAGGTTGGTAAAATAATTTCGACGGAAACCATCTCAGGATGACTTTCAATGTTAATGCGATTAGTATTGAATCAGTGTAGCGAGACAGCGTATTAATGCGTGAGCATTAAAAGTTTACTGCCCGCAGTTTCTGGGGTCGGTCGGTCGGTCGGTCGGTCGGTCGGTCTGTCTGTCTGTCTGTCTGTCTGTCTGTCTGTCTGTCTGTCTGTCTGTCTGTCTGTCTGTCTGTCTGTCTGTCTGCCTGTGTCTGTCTGTCTGTCTGTCTGTCTGTCTGTCTGTCTGTCTGTCTGTCTGTCTGTCTGTCTGTCTGTCTGTCTGTCTGTCTGTCTGTCTGTCTGTCTGTCTGTCTGTCTGTCTGTCTGTCACACGGTTTGCGCGCCTACTCGGGTCACTGGGTAGCCCGTGGTTGAATGGTTAACGCATCCGGCTGCTGTGCTGGGTTAACTGGTTTCGAAACGAACCATCGAATCAACTTGGTTCACTGAATACGTGGCAATGTGCACGTACGTTCCTCTCTTCAATGAAGCTCTTTCACGCCGACATGGGTCACTGTAGATGCGGGACTGGGTAGGCACTGCTGTTGGAAAAAGCTATTTGACGCCGACTTGGATCACTGGATATGCGCCAGTAGGTGTGTGCCGCTCTTCAATGAAGTTTGACGCCGCTCAGTTTGACGCCAACTTGGACAACTAGGTATGTGCTACTGGGAATGTCCCGCTTCCGCACATGCCTCATACATAACGCGTTTGGACGGTGGTAATATGCTGTGTGGCTATATTGATTCAACGCAAGCGCATTACCGTCGACAGTCATCGTGAGATGGGCTGTGCCGAATTTTTTTTCGCCGCCAAATGCCCATGTATGAGGCGTGTACAGCCAGCCGCGGGCTCCTCTCTCGCGCTTCCATCTGAACACTCTGTGCCATATAGTGCCACCGCGAAATCGACGCGTGGCACGTGTCTGACTATATTGTTACGTGAAATACAGGCAGAAAGTTATTTAAAGATACACTTAGAGTGCCACTGCAAGCGGGATCAAAACTGCGATCGACAGAGATCGGCCACCACTTCGTCTTCCTCCTCTTCACCAGAGCCCTGCTAAGGCGCTATTTATCTGCGGCGGTCAGGTATCCTTGTATTCAGACAAAATTGTCCAAATATACATGACGCGGGTTCGATTCTGCGTAACACAAGCGAAATTTTAAATGATCTTCTTTTATCATTGAAGAGGAGGCACATACACATACACATACAATTTTGGTCACCCAGTGACCCAAATTTGCTTGAAAGAGGTTCATTGAAGAACGCGAGTTTTCTACGTGAGACTGAAACAATCGCATGCTAAAATTATTCTTAATATTTATTATGCTCGCATAACTTTTTTCTGTAACACTTAGATATTTGATCAGCCCTATCTGTAACAGTACACACTTCGAATCCCCTTTACAAGATACTTATCTAATTTCTCCTTACTTTCATCAAAAAAAGATTGATAACGGTTTTTTCCCCGCCCGATTCATGGCCGATCCCCAAGATTGGGTTGCGCCATTTCGCTAGGGAACAAGAACAGGAACATACCCAGTGTCACCCACCTAGTGACCAAAGTTGTCATCATAGAGGTCCATTGGAGAGCGGCACATAGCCAGTGGAATATATCCAGTGACCGAAGTTGGTGGAAAACAGGTTCCTCGTAGAGGGGCATACACCCGGCAGCACATACCCTGTGACCCAAGATGGCATGAAAGTTGATGTGAAACGGACGAAGAGGAAAGTGGGCAAAGTTTCCCAACAATGCTAATAGCATTAAAAGCTGCGCTCATGATTTAATTACTGCACGACAAAGAATTCTGGATCATTGTTCATGATAAGCGACTGCGTACATATAGTAATCTGAAAAACGAAAACATAAAGGAAAGGAAATGAAATTCTAGTGGCTCTACATATATGACCTGCTTTTACGAGCGGGGAAGATGGTGAAGAATAAACACAGCGAAAAAAAGGAAGGCGTGGAGTTTCAACCGCAAATTAGCAAATTCATTTACGCGGGGAAGAAAGGCATAAACAGACAGAAATATATTAAAGAGAAACTAGGATATAAATGGTTATGGATGCGTATAAAGTTAAAGACAACTTTTTAGAAGTTCGTATATAAACAGATGAACATAGATTCTGTTGAATGAAAAACATCATCAACTCACACGACGTACGCTAAACCTCACACGTGTGGGTCCTGTCGCTTTTTTATTCCCGTTAGCTGAAAACCTAAGAAGGCGTAATATTTGCGGTTATTTTTGCCAATCAGCCGGGTGCGGTAGATGCTTTTCCGAGTGTACAGTAGCTGCTAGTTTGTTAGCCGGCATTATTTTATTTGCTTTACTTAGTGCGTAATAAGAAACGATAAAATATAACGTCGCTCCAAACTCCCTTAAACGGGGCAGTAAGGCTATTCGCCTTCGTGGAAGTCGGTAGATTTCGGGAACGAAGGCTACCTTGTTACGCTAGCCATTAAAAAGTTGCATGGTTTAGCAGCTGCGAAAGTGCACCTTAACAACGACCTAGACTTTACAGCATTTCTCTTTATCATTTATCTTGCTCTACTCCGTTTTCATTCTGCTTCGGTTATTTTGTATATTGGGCACTTTTTGGAAGAGTACTGCACTGTGAGTCTAAGAGAGAGAGAGAGAGAGAGAATGAAGAGGAAAGGCAGGGAGGTTAACCAGATATGAGTCTCCGGTTTGCTACCCTACACTGGGGATGGGGGATAGGGGTTAGAAAGATGACAGAGAGGAAAAAGCAAAAAAAAAGAAAAAACAACAACACGCACATGGAGGCACAAAAACAAAAGGCGTTCCAGTTAAAATCGTTCACACAGACCGGTAGATCGCAAAAAGCGCAATAGCGCTTGCGCGGCCTTCTTCTGTAACGGTAGGTCCTTTCGATGTTGTAGAATTCCTTTTTCAGATAGCGGTTGGTCGTCCAGTTGGTCAAGTTCGTGGCGAAGGCATGCCCTCTGTGGACTGCACTGCGAGCAGGCACACAAAATATGGTCAATTGATTCTTCATGGCCGCAGTGGTCACAGGTTGGGGTGTCGGTCATCCCTATGCGGAATGCATAGGCTTTGGTAACGGCGACGCCCAACCAAAGTCGATATAAAAGGGTGGCGTCTCTACGGCGAAGCTGTGATGGCGCTCGAAGACTTAGTGTGGGATCAAGTGAGTACAGTCGCGCATTTCTTAAATGTGGTTCGTTCCATTGCGACGCGGTGCACTGCCGAGCAAGTAGGCGGAGCTTCCGTGCTGCGTCAGTTCTAGAAAGAGGAATTGGGACGTGGCGCTCCTCAGTATGGGCTGAGCGGGCAGCGTGATCCGCCCGTTCATTGCCGATAATCCCGCAGTGACTTGGAAGCCACTGGAAGGTTATTTCATGGCCGGCATCGCTTATATGGTGTAACGTCTCTGTAATATGGAATATTAGTTGTTCGTGCGGTCCGCGTCGTAAAGGTGACAGTAGAGACTGCAGTGCCGCCTTCGAATCGCAGAATATTGTCCACTTGTGTGGCGGTTCATCACCAATGTGATGAAGGGCAGTAAAGAGCGCTGCGAGCTCTGCTGCCGTCGATGTTGTCGCTTGGGTCGTCTTAAATTTGATTGTTGTAGCTTTCTCTGGTATGACGATTGCCGCCGCGGAGCTGCTTGGAAGGACAGATCCATCAGTGTAAATATGCGTAGAGTCACGGTAGTTCTCGTACAAATATAGTAGCGTGAGCTGTCTAAGGGCTGGTGATGATAATGGGTTTTTTTCGAGATACCAGGTATTGCAAGGTTGAATTTTGGCTGAGCGAGGCACCATGGAGGGATCGAAGGTCTCGCAGCCGGAGTGAAACAAGCTGGCAATGATTCATCATATGCGGTTATCGTTTAGCTGAAAGATGTGTTTGGTCTGTCCGCTGGTAGAGAGGCTAAATGGTGACGAGGAGTCCTGGCTAGATGCCTTATATGGGTCCTGAGTACTTCAATTTAAATGTGGGTCTTGACAAGGTGGTCTCTAGCGATTGCTATCGTAGCCACTGTTGAAGCACTCTGAGGCAGGCCTAGACAGGTCCAGAGCACTTGACCCTGAAGACTCTGTATTGTGCGTAGATTCGTTTTACCGCTGTTGTTTATTGCTGGCAAGCTGTATCGCAGAAATCGTAGAAAAAGCACCCTGTACAGTTGCAACATGGCACATGGCGACATTCCCCAGGTCTTGCGAGCGAAAAACTTGAACAGGTGGCAGATGCCTGTCAAGCGTTTTTTCACGTATGATACGTGTGGGCTCCATGACAAGTCCCTGTCGATTATGACACCTGGAAACTTGTACGATCGGACCCTTCGTATCATTTGGCCATTTATCATTACACTGTAGTTTGACATGGGTTTGCACGTAAATGGCATTAGTGCGCATTTCTCGGATGAAATTTCCAGGCCTCGATTATGGAGGTAGATAGCAGTTTGTGTGGCGGCTCTCTGAATTCTCGCTCGCAACTGTAGGCGTGTTGCTGCAGACGTCCATATGCAGATGTCATCCGCGTACATTGATAGCCTGACAGTGGTTGGCACGTGCTCAAGGAGCGCAATTAGTGTTATATTAAATAAAACAGGGCTAAGTACACCGCCCTGGGGGACGCCGCGGTAGCTGTAATGTAGACAAGTATGGCCTTCCTCGGTGCGTACAAAAAAAGGATCGCCTGGATAGATAGCTACGTATCCATTGAAACATCCGACCACCCACTCCTACCTCTGCGAGAGCAGAGAGGGTGGCTTCATGCGTAACGTTGTCATACGCCCCCTTAACGTCGAGGAATAAAGAAGCGCAGAGATGCTTACTGCATTTCTCATGTTGAATGTAGGTGACCAGGTCGACGACGTTATCGATCGATGATCGACCGCGTCAGAAGCCCGCCATGGCATCTGGGTAGGTGTTGTGGTACTCCAAGTATCACCCCAGGCGTCCTAGGACCATCCTCTCCATTACTTTGCCCACACAGCTCGCCAAAGTGATCGGGCGATATGATGATAGTTCCAACGGCGACTTGCCAGGCTTCAGCAAAGGGACAAGGCGACTTGTCTTCCATTTGTTGGTAGCGTGCACTCTCTCCAAGATTCATTGTACATCTTAAGGATAACTCCTCTCGCTCGCTCCCCCAGGTGACACAGAACTCGGTAGGAAATTCCGTAAGTCCTGGCGCTGAAGTGCGGCTACACAAAGCTAATGCTGCCTTAAGTTCGTGGATTGAGAATGGTAGATCCATCCGGTGATCACGTGGTGGCGGACAGCTATTCGAAGGCGATGGAATGTCGGTAGCTGTGAGTTGGCCGGATAATCTGGCGCAGAAATCCTCTGCCACGTCAATCTCAGATCTCTTTTGAGAGAGGGCAAGCGCCGTGAAGGGGAATCGCTGTACGGGTAGCGTCCGGAGGCCGCGCACCGTTCTCCATAGTTGCGATAAAGGCTTGCGTGGATCTAGCGACTCACAGAAGGCAGTCCAACGTTGCGATTCGAGCTTGTCTAACCGGCGCTGTATCTTCTTTTGCGTGCGCCTGGCGGTTCGTAAGTCGTCCATTGTCTTCGTACGCCGGCATCTTCGTTCAGCACGTCGTCGGATTGCTCGAAGTCGTTCTAGTTCCACATCAAATTCATTCAGTTTCGAAGAGCATGTGAGAGTACGCATAGTGTCTTGCACCGCGCTCTTGATTGCCTCTTCCAAGTCGAAAGATGGATTGGCGTCGCAGTCTTCTTCCATAATAGACTGAAATTTAGGCCAGTCCACTCTTTGGATCGTATCCCGTATTTCGGAAGGGGAAAATCCTCTGATCTTGGTGTACGTGGGGATATGGTCGCTTCCGTGCGTCTCTATGTCCGCAAACCACCCTGCACGTCTGACAAGGCTTCGTGAGACGAAAGCCAAGCCAATACAGCTGCTGCACGTGGAGCCACGTAAGAACGTAGTACTTCCATCATTCAGCAGCCAAAGTTCATTACTGGAGGCGAAAGATACCAGAGCTCTGCCTCTTGCGTTGATCATCGGACTTCCCCAGAGTGTATGATGGGCGTTGAAATCTCCAATGATGACCCAGGGATTGGAAGTTGAGGAAAGGATGTCTCGTAGTCTTTTGTAATCAAATCGACTTGACGGAGATAGGTAGGCGCCCACAAAAGTAAAGGCCAAATTCTTTTTCCTTACGTTTAGGCATATATATTGATTATTTTCATTAGGTGGTACAGGCTGATGAGTGTAGGTGAGGTCACGGCGAATAAACACCAAAACCTTACTGTTTTCATAAACAGCTGACGACATAAATGATTCATATCCAGAAAGCCTGATTTTGTTCGATAAGTTCGGCTCGCAAATGATGATAATGGGAAACATATTGGCGTACACGAAGCCACGGAAATCCGAAAGGCGCGCTCTGAGTCCACGGGCATTCCAGTGAAAAATAGCTGCTTGTCGAACCTCTTCCCTAAAAGACCGTGGCTGTGGAGCCATGATCTACTCAAGGGTTGCAAGCACCGGACTAAGAGCATCCAGTACTTGAAGCGCACTTCTGGCAGACGGTGTGTGCATGTTGCTTAGCAACACGCGAATGGCATTCATTAAAGGCCTAATAAGTGCTATAACTTGCTCATCTATTTTCCGCGACTCCTTGGATACAGCACCTTGTTGTGCTGGGGGCGGCTTCTTCTGCGGCTCTTCTGGCGGTCGTGTACGCGGGTGTGGCGGCCATTCCTTGGCGGAGAGAGATCTGGTAGTTTTCTCCCTTCCAACCTCGGTGTTCGGAGTGTTGGAAACGTCCGCTGATGATGCTGCTTGACGAGTTGACTTTTCCTGAAAGCATCATGTTATCCGTCGCGAAGACCTTCGACGGTGACGTCGTCTTCGCCGTACTTTTACAGCGGGCTCTTTGTGGGTAGAGTTGTCTCTCACCATTTGTTTGAGAATGGTGATCTCTTTCTTAATCTGGGGACAGTCTTTGAAAGAGGCGCAGTGATCACCCTGACATTTAGGACACTTCAATGTGGTTGCACTGCAGTTGTCTTCTGAGTGGGGTTCGGCACATCGAGGGCACACGGCCGAATTTCTGCAAACACCCTTCACGTCTGATCTTCTGACTTCAATTGTCAGAAGCATTGCATTGGTCTTGGAATAAATAGTCGTACCTGGTGGCGAAAGTGGCCGACCTTCACGTAGGGTGGAAGGCAGTCGCCTTTGAACGTTATCCTCACACAACGTGTGTTGCCGAGGCGACCAACATGCACAATGACGTTGTGTTCACTTGCTGGTTTTATGAGAACTGGGAGGTCTGCGTTTGGTATTACATTGTCAATGTCATAGATGACTCCTGTTATTGTCGCACCATTCGTTGGCACGATGGATCGGACCTTGATGTTTCCCAGCTGCGTTACATGTTGTAGCATGGTCAGCGCGCTCGGGTTCATCACATCGATTGCCAGGAGGTTTCGCCTAGTGTTTATCCTAATATCCTTGATCTCGTTTGGCAAGGTGTTTTCAAGATACACGGAGAGTGCTTGCCTGTTGAGGACGCGCAGGTTGTCGGTAGCGTTCTGTGGCAAAAACAGGATGGAGTGAGGCCATCGTTGAGGCGCTGTTTTCACAGTGTTCGAGCTGGACGCCGAAGATGACTTGATAATTCTTCGTTTGGCCTTGCGGTACTGGACAAGTCGAAAGCTGTCTTCCGAGGACTCGTCACCTGATGCGGAGTACAGCTCTGTGTCCTCGCTACCACTCGACGTATTTCCTCGCTTCCTCGAATCGACGTCCGCGGGTGAACGGGAACCGGGAGGATCCTCGGGGTGTTGTACATTCATCACCGCGATGGAGGGGGTGGTAGACCCCACCGGTGCAGCGAGAAGTCCAGAAAAGCACAGAGACGGGCGAGATGTGTTCCGCAAGAGAAGCACTTCGTCTTCCTTTTCATATTATATTTCATATTTCAATTTCATATGCAATAAGTATTGTTAGGGCATGTAGCTATTCCGCAGTTATTTGGTTCCGCCACTGGTTTTGTAGTATAGGTACAAAGACAATCTCGTCGTGATTCTTTCTGCGGCAGTCATAAAATAAGCCTTGAAACTCCGGTAACTCCTTTATCTCTTAGCTTAATTACTGTGAACCCAGGACTACAGACTTACTGCACAGACTCTAGGACACGTTTAGAGAATTTCACTAGAGCTTGACAAGAAGACTCTGGAACTCCGGAAAAACACTTACAGAACTTCAGTGCCGGAAGAGGAACCCCTGTAAACTCGTGTAAAATGCTAAGGGTTTCTCCAGCATTTTGAATGATCATGGAGCTTGCATGAAGCATCCTTCAAGCTTTCGTGGCACCGTACATTTCCAAGCCGGTCATGCTAGACATATGCCCTGTTAACAGATTCGACGAAGTGATCTTGCGCAGCCACGAATGGCATATGCATAACTTGTACCCGTTGCCGTTACATATAGACGTGCCTTGCCTCGTGCCAGTCAAGTCCTGCTGTATCGTCGTTGCACCCTACAGAAGAACAGCTCGCCAACTTATCTGGCTCCTACGCGCGCCATTTCATGACCGGAGATCATCCTGCATCGTCACAAGCGAACGGAGACCGGCCACGGCCCAACGCAGCGCCACCACAGCCATATAAAAAGGATGGCCTGGCATCGCCTCCCTGGGGTTTGCGGCCACGAAGGGCGTATGCATAACTTGTACCCGTTGCCATTATAGGTAGGCTCTTTTTGTTCAATGAATATTTTTTCAACCTTGTGGCCGCCAGTCCCCAACTATTTGGGCTTCACCTTCGTTCAGATGGGTATTGACGTGTTCACGTACCGAGCACGCATTGGCTCTGGAATACACCAGTGGAATACGGGCCAGTGGAATACACCATTGCTCCCGTAATGACCGTTTCAGTGCAGAAGCTGGCTTTCTACGCGAACTCTGCCGTAGACCTCCCTCGCTTTTGTTGTCTGTGTGCCTTGCGATGATCTTGCTTTGCGCGGGCGACGTAGAAGCAAATCCCGGCCCTAAGCTCGTTGACATACTGACACTGATAAGAGTTTCAAGCTGACACCACAACGTCTTTAACAGAAAACAATCTGCAAATCAACGACATCAATGTCCGCGTGTCCTCTATTGAACAAAGTTTGACCAGTATATTGAGACTCAAGAACTGCTTTGACGCCGTAACCGAAAATGTACAGGAATGTAAGGTACAGATCCGTAAAGCAAACAATGAATAGATTTGGTGGAAGATATGAATGACCGCATGCTAAGAATTAATTTGATTATCAAAGGCCTTCCTCAAGCTGAGAACGAGGAATGCGCGGAATCTGAGAGCATTGTTAAATAATTTTTAGATATTCGTCTTGGTATTCAGGCTGGCGACATAGAAAGAGCCCACCACTTAGGCCAACGCCGTGCTAATAACCATCGACCGGTTATTGTTAAATTTCTTAACTTCAATTACAAATAAGAAGTTCTTAGCAACGCATCCAAATTAAAATACTTCGAATCCCCGAAAGTGTGGATGCACGCGGATTTCTCTCCTAAAGTGCTAGATGAAAGGAAAAGGCTGTGCGATTTCGCTAAGGAGCACCACAGGGAAAATGAGCAGTTTAAGGTGCGGTGCAACAAAGTGCACATGAAGAGCGGCATTTATCGCTATGATTCGGCCTCAGATTGTGTCATTCGTATTTATGCCCGGCCAGAGGTGACCATGAAATGAAATCATGAAAAAATTAAGTGCCACGTATACAGCGATGTGGTGAGTGACTATATTGATTTAATCTATGGTGATTATTATATTGATTGAATAAAGACAGATACTCGTGACTTCGTGATTTTACACCGTCTTCTATTCTTTTTCCACAAGTCCTCTCCTATAGGCGGGCTTGGAGAGTAACCGACGCTTCATATGCAAGTCAATGACACTGTCGTCACTGAAGTGCCGGGGCAGGCATTGTACAGTTTCCTGTACATCGATGGGGACATTAATGGCCTGTCCTTTAATGGCGAACCGTCCATTGCCGCGCGTCAAACGCAGTGAGGCTCGGAAGGTGATGAGGAACCGTATACACACCCATGTATTGTTCCAAAACGCGCACGATACCTTTTCCTAACAAATCCCGGCACGTAGAGCAGACACGTACCTAATCGCACTCCGAGGGCACACACTACTTCACCGTAGCCGAGGTGATCGCGCGTTGATCAACGTCGCCCAATAGAGTAATGGTTGTGAGGTCAGTCGAAAACCACAAGCGGTCGCACACAACAGAGGCCGCACAAAATTGGTTCCACACGAGTTCCCTCTGAAACCTGGCCGTTGCTCCGGTGAGACATTCCAAGTTTGCGGGATCGGTGCCACATGAACGGTGCGAGCGCAGACATGGCCGACGCGAGTTAAAGTGTAGTATCTGTTCTTATCAGCCTAATATCTGATATGGGTTGTATTTGGACCCAATATATTAAACTTATTTCTTCAATTTGGCTGAGTGCTAGAAACCTGCTTCACCTCCGCCACGGGTCGACCCGGTATCGCACTATCTTTGGGATCGGCCCATGGTTTTTGGCCTACAGACATCCATCTGCTGGGAACTAGCCATATGCAGCTTCGTTCTAAAAGGAGGAAAGGAAACCGCCACACCAGCTCCAATTTTCATGCTCTTGGCGAACTTCCGCAGTATATTTCATAAACTTGACGTTTTAAAGACAATCATGCACACGTATTCCACCGATATCCGAATCGGAAAAGGAACCTGGCTTTCCGACGACATCGCCAATAGTGTGCTGATGTTCTCACCGACTTATGTAATTTTCCGTCGAGATAGGATGGGACAAGATGAGGAAGGGTGATCATAGCAGTAAAAGAACAGTTTCAGCCGTCGCTTTCAGCTAATGAATCACCTCTCAAATTAAACTCGATATCTGTTCATTTTTGCCGCGTCCATTGCGTCATTGGTGCCTGTTACCGGCCGCCAGATAACCGATTTGAATTCGTTGATCTTTTCAATTATGCTACTGACCAAATCATGTACAAGTTTCTTCGATGATTTCTTTAATTATATGCGGTGATCTTAACTATTCAGACATAGATTGGAGCCCATGATCAATTAACACCCAGAGCAATCGCACGGAGCATCTATGTTTTCTTCAGTGCCTTCACTGTCATCAACTCACACAGATAGTGCACGAACCCACTCGCGGTAATCGCACGATAGACCTGATGAACAATCTAGACCTGGCACATACGCAAATCCTGGAAGAAATAAGTGATCACAGGGCTGTGCACTGTTCTTTCACTCTACCACGCACTGATAAAAGAAAAATAACAAAACAAATACTCATCTATGTGCAGGTAGATACGGGAAAAATCAATTGCATGTTACAACGCTTTTTAGTTGAGTTTTAGACAAGCTTTGCAAGCGGTACAACTTGTGTTTATTGTGCGATCACTTGAAACATATAGTTTCATGTGGGTCTAAATTTATATAGCATCACGTGTAAGCGATCCATGGTTTACCTGCGGTGTGAAGAGGTTCATAAACAGGAAGAAGAAGGCGCAACGGAACCGAATGTGCCTTAATACTGACAAAAATGCAATGAAATCTCGAAACAACATATAAAATCGTTATTGAAGCAAAAAACAAATATTTAAATTGCACTCTACCCAACCTCTTAAAAGCAGATCCTAAAAAGTTTTGGAATGTAGTAAATCCTAAACAAAATCAGTGGGTATCATCTATGTTACGTACAGATGGCAGCGCGCTAACACTGGATCAGTCTGCCGAACACATTAATAGGTACTTCGACGCTGCATACACAGATGAAGATCTCATTAATAATTCCCTAATCGTCCCGCAGCTAACCGTCCCGTTTCGCTTTCTAGCTATTATCATCCCCGCTCACGGCCTAAAAGGCGCTATTGACCGTTTGCTGTTCAAGACCAGCCCATGGCCTGATGGCATCAGTGCTAAACTTTTAAAACTAAGCAGCCATTTCGCAGCAGGTGTACTTTCCTGAATAGTCCAACAATCACTTGATCCGCCATGGATGTTTACCGAAAGACCAGAAGATAGCAAATGTTCTGTCAATACCTAAAATTGGTGATAACAGGGCGTTCAGTAACTGCCAGCCTATTTCAGTAACCTCAATTAGTTGCAAATTGCTTATGCATATTCTCTACTCACACACTACGGCACATATCAATCAAAATAATTTGCTTGAAAACAACCAGCATGGTTTTCGCCCGGAGCTTTCATGCCAAGCGCAGCATTACGAGTTGGTAACAGACCTTCATACTTCTCCGCACATGTCCCATTCTTTCGATGGTATCTTTGTTGATTTTTTCGAAAGCCTTTGACTGTGTACCTCACAAATGAGCAACACTGAAAATACGTAATATTTAACTTGATAGCAAAACAACACGATGGCTTGAAGAATTTATAAACAATCGTTTTCAGGTGGTTAAACTGAAGGATACTATCTCCAGTGCAACCCTTGTCGAGTCTGGTGTCCTTCAAGGTTCGGTAGTAGGGGCGCGTTTATTTTTAATCTATAGCAACGACAGAGCATTAAAAATTAATTCAACAGTTAGCCTTCTTGCAATTGATTGTGTACTTTCTAGAGAGACAGCTAGGCCTATCGACCTAATAACTATGTAATCTGACCTTAATCAACTAATAGAATGGTGCTGCAAATGGCAGATGCAAATTAATAAAGACCAGACACTTGAAGTTCACTTCTGTCTCAAACTCTCAACTAAATACTTAACATATTAGATGATTGCATAGTAGACTCGGTAACATCAGTTATATGCCTCGGCCTCTGCATAAATACTAATTTAACATGGACTGACTATATAGAATATAACCCGCCGTGGTTGCTCAGCGGCTATGGTGTTGGGCTGCTGAGCACGAGGTCCCGGGATCGAATCCCGGCCACGGCGGCCGCATTTCGATGGGGGCGAAAACACCTGTGTACCTAGATTTAGGTGCACGTTAAAGATCCCCAGGTGGTCGAAATTTCCGGAGTTCTCCACTACGGCGTGCCTCATAATCAGAAAGTGGTTTTGGCACGTGAAACCCCATAATTTAATTTTACATAGAATATATTACATCTAAAGCGCAAAAGAAACTTGGCTTTCTGAGGCAACGCCTATATCTCGCGACATGGACACCACACTTGAAGCGTACAATTCCCTCGTGCGTCCTTCCCTAGAATAAGCATCAATTATTTGGCATCCCTGCCCTGTCGCCCTTACAATGTACTCTAAGCCTTCCAGAATAAAGCAGCGCGATTCATCTTATCATTCTACTCGCGATTCCAAAGCGTTTCATCTCCGAGGGAAACGCTCAACATCTCGCCACTTGCAATGCGCAGAAAATTCGCTGCATTATCTTTTTTTTTTCCACACAGCGTATCACAGTAACACATCATTTTCCCGGTCGCATATTTTACCACCACCTCATATTTACCGCCATCGCGTCATCATGCCTATACAAAGTTTACCCTATCTTCGCCCGGACGGAAAACGTACAAGAATTCACCTTTAACGTTATCACGAACGGAAAAACACTATAATGTAGCACATATTGAGCAACAGAAAACTGTATCAGAAGTTTCTGATGTTGCTCTACAATTTTCTCATTGACACCTTTAATCTAATTATAATATTTGAGAAGTTGATTAATTAATTAGGACTAATTATCTAATTAGTCAGAATGAAAAATATTAATGTATCTCCACGCAACGGCAAACAACATTTCCTCAGTTCTGTCCAGCTACGTGGCATTTGCGCATCTTGAAAGTCTGGCTAAATTTAGCTGGGACACCCTGTATATGAACAAAAGGAAAGGGGAGGGGGTTAACAGAGGGGCCAAATTGTTATTCATCCTATCATGAGAAGGCAACAAACAAAGACCCCAAGGACAACATAGGGTAAATCAGTTATATTTAATAATTTGGTTAAAGAAATGATAAACTAATGGCAATAAAAGCGGATGAAAAAACAACTTTGCCGCAGGTGGGGAACGACCCTACGTCTTCGCATTATGCGTGCGATGCTTTAACCACTTGAGCTACCGCGGTGCCGTTTTGGGTATTTATGTGTTACTACTAGAAATAACCTTGGGAGTGTTAACCAGCGCCACTACTCACGAACCTTGGCGGCGGATGTGGAACATCCTTTCTGCCGCAGGCGTCACGATTACGTGATCTTTTTGGATGAAGGCAACTGCTCAATAAACCCGCACATGCTACCTGAAGGCATCAATGTTGCCGGATTAGAGACCCTCGTTATCTAAGAACGAGAAGAAAGGGGGTGAACCGAGGGGCCCGATTTTTAATAATCATATCATGAGAAGCCAACAAAGACACCAAGGTCAACATATGGGAAATTACTTGTACTTATTAATCGAATTATAGAAATGATAAATTAGTGGCAATGAAAGTGGATGAAGAAACAACTTGCCGCAGGTGGGGAACAATCCCACGTCTTCGCATTATGCGTGCGATGCTTTAACCAACTGAGCTACCGCGGTGCCGTTTTGGGTATTTATGTGTTACTACTAGAAATAACCTTGGGAGTGCTAGTCAGCGCCTCCACTCACAAATCTTGGCGGCGGATGGGGAGCATGCCTTCTGCCGCAGGCGTCACGAGTACGCGATCTTTTTGGGTGAAGGCAACTGGTCATCAATCAAGGCAATCGGGCCCTTCGGTTAACCACTTTCTTCTCGTTCTTACATAACGAGAACACACACACGCGCGCGCACACACACACACACACACACACACACACACACACACACACACACACACACACACACGCGCGCGCGCGCGCGCGCGCGCACACACACACACACATTGTGCTTGAAGGAATGAATTAAGACGCCGTTTACCTGCGCAACGTTGACGGTAACATTATCGCTTCGTGACAGCAGTTCACGCCCATTAAGACATTCGAACTCTTAAAATGTCTGATCTATGTGATGGCAACGCCATGTCGGTAGCTGTGCAATCATTCGTTATATTATTACTCCTAGCTGTATTCCGAATGCGTACTGTAAGAGACGGCTAAATATTTAGTTATATTAAAGAAATGTCCTAATTTTTGCATAGTTTCTCTAAATGTGTATAATAAATATATTATACAGCCCAGGTATGGAACCATGTACCGAGAAGCCGGAGTTCACCGACAAAGCCAAAATTTGTTTCAGGGTGCAGCGATCACAGTCTAGCCTCTGTTTATTCTGAAGTTTCTGTGTTAACTTATATTCTGAATCTACACGCACCTGCCTGCTGCTTTCTATTTTCTCGGCATCGGTGCGCCTGAGAAAAAGAGCTCGAAAAAGCGGCAAGCGTCTATCCGCTGCTGGGCCGTCGTATATCGGCGTCTATGGCTCGAATCGCAACTTGGAAACAACAGAGAATTGATTCCACTTGGGTTCCGTGATTGATGCGCACCACTAGAATTGAAAGAAACGTGGAAACTTCAAGTCTGGAGAAATGAAAGCAATAATAAGTGGAATAGAGGATCTACTGCGGATCGATGGGCACGCCTCCCTGAATTTCCCCCTCCAGCCCAGCCCTGATTTCAGGAATATCCTTTTCTCTTTGCGTTTTTCTTTGCTAATCTTGTTTCCGCCAAAAAGGGTAGAATAGCATAAAGATTTCATGCCCTTTCGTGGAAAGGAAACATCCTGTGCGTCCGTAACTCGGGGTGCACCTCTAGTCGGACACGGTGTGTGCGTCTGTGCGTGCGTGCTTATGTGTATTTGTATGTTTGTATGTGCGGCGGCACGAAAAATGTTCGTGCTTTTCTTGCGAAGATTGGGGTCGGATTCTGATGTTTTTTTTGTTTCCCTTATTTCATTTTCTCACTCAAACTGGCTGACTCTTTTAGCTTCCTCGCTTAGTGAGCCATCAAGTATAAAGACAAACAGAAAAAAAGAACTTAGCTTGGGATAGCAAACCAGAAGATAAACGTCTTTGCCCTTCGCCCATGTTCTTTAGTGCATCAATTTTGTAGTGGGAGATCACTGAATGGTTCAGAACCGATGCTCTTGTTCAGTACAGCGTCGCCTATTGATGCCTGCAGCATTATACGAATGCATATCACGGAACGGTCATGCCTGTTTATGCGAGTGCAAATGTTCGTACAGTGTTACGCGGACATTACTAAGTGCTCGCCGCTGATTCCCTTCCATCTAAACGATTGCAGAAGGCTAGGTACGTGAATAATATATAGCAACCATCGTCAGGTTGGTCGACGCGATGTTATCGAACACTCCAGGATTAATAAACGGCGGAAAACAGATGTAGAACCGAAAAACACATGCGACAGGATGGGCGCCAATGTGCATCTCAGTACGCGTCTGTTTTTCGCCATTTTCGTATCCTTAAAGTATGACACAAGTTGGAAACTGCTAGCGCAAGGCAGCGATAATTGGAGATTGCTGGGAGAGGCGTTCGTCCTGCCAGTGGACGTAAAAATAGGCTGCTGCTGCTGATAATGATGATGATAATGATGTTGATGACGTTGGCACCAACTAGCTTATGCACCAACCAAACGTCTGCTTGTGGGACACTTCTTCTTGTACCAATGTCAGCGCAATTTTCTGCATCTACAGCTACACCGATAAAAATTTCCCTCTTTATAACTTATTTAGATGATATTGAAATTGTTGGCAACTATTTCGTTGCTGACTTCTTCCTAAGGAATATGTTGTTAAGTGTTTAAAGAATAACGTCAGTCTCCATGATAGCAATCCGGGCGTAAAGCAGTTTTCGCGAACATGCATGTGCAGTCAATCGAATATCGATAAAAAAAGCCAACAAAGGACAACTTTTACTGCTTTAAAAGAAATCTACTGCGTTAAAAATTGCTTATGTTAAACAAAATTGATTACATAAAAGGCAACATAGAGCAACAGTCAACACACTCAGCACAGGCCATCAAAATTATGGCCAGACGACGTTAATCCGGTTACAATAAAACGATAAACATTGAAACTAGGAAACAACTAACCAGAGAATATAACAACTAGAGAATATAATTTCAAAAGCCTTCTGAAAACGTTTCAACGTTAATAAAATATGCTTAGAGCCTTATGAAGGCTGTGCAGACACCACATGATCGTCGCCACATTGGCAGCTCCATTCCTCATTGAAATTTCAGCTGCTTATTAGGCTTTATTAGGGCGCACTTTATTTCACAAATACTATACAGGAACATAGGCACTGTATTTGACATCAATTATGTTTGGGAGCTAGATAAATGAAGTTGGGCACATTGATTAATAAGTTGCTAGTTGCAACGTCCAATAGCAACGTTTGGGGTGGGAGAGATGCCACAGTAAGAGGCTCCGCATATATTTTGACCACGTAAAGCCCTTTAACATGCCCCAGTAGTTAAGTCCATGCGAGTTAATAAATTTCACCACCATCGTAATGCGGCCGCCACAGCAGGGACTGAAACCAACGTCCTTGTGCACAAGTGCACAACCGTAGTAGTGAGCTGTCATGGAGGCGAGGTAAGCTTTTTCCCGTGTTCCAGTGTTATCTGCACACACACGTATACTTGAAACATGCATATTGTTCCCTGAGAAAAGATGTTTCCTTACAAAGATGTTGTAACAAGCATTTGACGCCCCCTCGGGCATAATCTTCGCTGGCCCGCAAGGCTCGGTGGCCTGCCAGGTTGGGTAGGCAACATTGGTCACCGCACCCAATAAAAACAGACGAGCACAGCTGCTCGGCTGTCAGTCATCTTTCGTACCACCACGCTGCGGAGCGTCTGTCTAACGGAGGGTGCCTCGAGCCCTCCCTCGTTCACGAACCCGGACGGATCGTGACACTGGCGACGAGTACCCACGGATCGTCCCACGCCGCCGCGAGCGGCGAAATACCGCCCCCCGTTGCTGCCGCCATGGTGCTGTACGGAAGGCTCGAGCCGTTCGAGGGAGATGGGTCCGCCTGACCAATTTACGAGGAACAAGTCCACGTGTTCTTCCGGGCAAAAGACACACCCGAGGCCAAAGAGCGGGACATTTTCCTGGCCATATGCGGGACCCGCGTCTTCAGTCTCCTGCTCGACCTTCTCAAGCCAGACACGCCGCATGTTAAGACGCTGGGTGAGCTGCTTGCCATTTTGCGCTCGCATTTCAACCCAGCACCGTCCACACTAATGGAGCGTTTCCGCTTCAACAACCGGAACCGCCGGGACGGAGAGACCCTCGGGCAGTTCGTTGCTGTGCTACGAGGGTTAGAGAGTGCCTTCGTTTTCGGGGACCAGCTGGACTCGCTGCTGCGGGACCGTTTCGTCTGCGGCATCAACAACCCTGCCATGCGGACGCGACTCCTAGAGCTTCCCGAACCCTCGCTGGACGACGCCGTGAAGGCAACGCTGGCAATGGAAGCTGCTGCCAAGGACGCCGGCGAGATTGCCCGTGCAACTGGCTCACCGTCGGTGGAAGCGGCGGTCAACAAGTTGGCGACAAATGGCAATACCTGCGGTCGCTGTGGGAGTGCTTATTCCCCCTTCATAGTGCCAGTTCTCTCAAGCACAATGCTTCACGTGCGGGGAAAACTGAGCACCTGGCACGGGTATGCCGAACGGGGAGGACGAACAACGGACAGCAGCAGCAGGCTGGTTCAAGCCCAGGTATTACGCAAGCCCGCGGCCAGGGTAGCCGTCGCAAGAGCACGCGGCGGGGGCGTGCGGCAGCAGGCTCAAGTTCTTCCGCGACCAGGCTCCACGTCGTGGCCGAGGACCCGCCGATTTTCGACATGTGGCACACAGGCTTTGTTGCGTCGTCTGTACCGCCGTACATGTTGACCGTCGATCTGCGGGCACCCCCTTTTCGTGGAACTGTACATAGGGGCCAGCGTGTCGGTCATGACCAGGAAACTGTTCAAGCGTACTTTCCCCGGCGTATACATCGAGGCTTCGGGCGCGATGCTGCGCAGCTACTCTGGGCAGCTATCCCAGGTCCAGGGTCAGGCACTGGTCAGCGTTTGCTATGGCGACAGGGAGGCAACCCTTCCCCTCTAATTTATCAAGGGGTCGTCGCCGACGCTGCTGGACCGAAACTGGATTCATGCACTGGGCGCTCGTCTGCCAGAGTACCAGGAAGCCAGCCTGCATGTGGTGAAAAAGGTCCCCGGTCTCCTGACCGAGTTCAAGCCCCTGTTCCAGCCAGGGGTGGGCACATTCACCGGCACAACGGCTGGCATCTATGTACCTGAGGGAGCCCGGCCACGTTTTTTCAAGCCTCGCCCATTGCCGCTCGCCCTGAAGGATGGGGTCACCCAGGAGCTGCAACGGTTACAGCGAGAGGGCATCCGGTGCCCGTCAAGACGTCTGAATGGACCGCTCCCACTGTACCAATCCTCAAGCGAGACGGCAGTGTCAGGATCTGTGGGGATTTCAAGATTACTATCAACCCCGTCGCTACCGTCGTGAAGTACCCGCGGCCCCGGATAGATCTCTGGTCAGCGTTTTCCGGTGGACAGAAGTTTACCAAGCTCGACCTCAGAGGTGCTTACCAGCAGCAAGTGCTCCAGCATGCCTCCGGAAGTATGTCACAATATCGACAAGTTTGGGGTCCTTCCAGTACACGCGCTTACCGTTTCGCCTGGCCTCAGCTCCAGCCATTCTTTAGAGGGAGATGGACAACCTCTTCACGGGCATGAGGCACGTGACGGTGTACTTGGATTACATCCTTGTTACTGGCAGCGACGACGGGGACCACCTGCACAACGTCCTGGCACGACTGCAGGACGCCGGTCTCAAGCTTAAGCTGGAAAAGTGCATTTTCCTGCCCCCAGTGTTGAGTACTTGGGACATGACATTTCCCAGTCTGGCCTTACCCCGGCGCCACGCAAAGTTGATGCTGTGCTCAAGGCGCCTAAGCCCCAGAACAAGGAGCTTCACAGCTACCTCGGTCCCATCAACTTCTACAGGAGTTTTCTGCCGTACCTGTCGAAGCATCTACAGCCACTCCATCTTCTGATTCGAGATGGTCAGCAATGAGTCTGGAAGAAGGAGCAGGACCGGGCGTTCCAGCGCAGCAAAGAGCTAATCACCAAGGCTTCAGTGCTGGTACACTTCGATCCTGCCAAGCAGGTCGTCCTGATCGTAGATGCGTCACCGTACGCCGTGGGAGCCGTCCTGGCACACCGGGACAAGGATGGCCAGGAAAGCCCTGTGCCGTTTGCTTCTCGTCGGCTTCGAGATACAGAGCAACGATACAGCCGTCTGGACAACCCTGCTGCAAGCTGAGCTTGCAGCAGGTCTGCCTACTGTGGGGTTCCAGGGTGGTGATCCCACGAAGTCTCCGGTGCAGGATCCTGCAGTTGCTGCACGCGGCTCATCCTGGCGTCCAAGATGGTGGCCCGGTCCAATCTTTGGTGGCCTGGCTTGGACCAGGACATCGCTCACATGGTGCAGAGCTAATAAATCTGCCAGGAGCATCAGCGGGCTTCGCATCATGTGAAAATCACCCCCTGGCCGTTCCCACAGAGACCCTGGTCCCGCCTGCAAGTGGATTTTGGGAGTCCCTTCAATGGCCATTCCTTCCTGGCAGCGGTGGATGCCTTCACGAAGTGGGTGGAGATTCTACCTGTCACCACTCCATCAGCAGGCGCGACCATTACAGCGCTACGACAGGTCTTCGCCGCCCAGGGGTTGCCGGACGTCATCGTGTCCGAAAATGGTCATGCTTTCGCCAGCGCAGAGTACCTGGCCTGGCTGACGAAGAACGGAATCCGCCGGATGATGGTTCCACCGTACCACCCGGCTTCAAGCGGTGCAGCCGAGCGGGTGGTGCAAACCATCAAGGACAAGCTCAAGATGAGCCAGACTGGGGATTTCCGGACACAGGTTGCTCAGATATTGTTGCAGTACCGGACGACGCCGCACCATGTCACTGGCCGTGCCCCCTGCGAACTCCTGCTGGGTTGGATGGTCAAGACACCCTTGGACGTCTTGCATCCGTACCTCCGATCCACAGTGCTCCTGAAGCAGCTGAAGCAGAAGCTGGCTGCTGACAGAGAGTGCCGTCCCGGGCCTTTGCCGGAGTAGGGAGCTCCAATTTTCGCCAGGAACTTCCATCCTGGCCCACCCTGGTCCGCCGGACAGGTGGTGTCTCCTGCCAGCGCCTCATCACTGCTCGTCTGCTTGCCAAATGGGGCCACATGGCACAGACACGCCCACCATGTTAGGCCTTGTCTCTGATCTGGCCAGCACCCTCGACTGCCACTTTAGAGCTCCAGCCCGCAGGAGTACTAGCGGCCACACCAGTCGCTTCCAGCGGAGCACCGCCTACCTCGGAAGCGGAAATCGTTGCCAGTGGTGCGGCGCCCGCTGGGCCGGTGTCAAGTCCGACACCACTCACAAGGCCGACCACTGCGTGCGGACCCTCCGGACGGAGCGAGGCTGGCTCAGGCAGCACCCGGCGTTGCCACACCCAGCCCGTCAACACCGGTGCCCAGGCGGAGTACTCGACTGCGGAGGCCACCGGACCGTTACTCGCCTGGGTAGCAGGCACTGTCGACCCGCCTAGAATGGAGGCAGAGCCTCGTACATTGAACGTGGATGTTTGTTGTCGACAAACAAACTGGGGGTACGGGAGTGTAACAAGCATTTGACGCCCCCTCGGGCATAATTTTTGCTGGCCCGCCAGGCTCAGTGGCCTGCTAGGTTGGGTAGGCAACATTGGTCACCGCACCCAATAAACACGGACGAGCACAGCTGCTCGGGGGTCAGTCATCGGTCGTCACTACCACGCTGCGGAGCGTCTAACGGAGGGTGCCTCGAGCCCTCCCTCGTTCACGAACCCGGACGAATCGTGACAGATGCATAACTTAAGGAAGCTGATTTCGACGCGAGCCTTTGGAGAACTTTAGTATTTGTATTTTGTTACTTTAGTATTTAGGCATTTTAGCAGCCCCGTTAAGGCCCCGTACGTAGTAGGTTGCACATACACTTTTACGAGTATACTGCGGTTGCAGACGCTTTCGAGCTGCATTCGCGGCATTGCCATTCCCTACGTCGTAAACCTCAGCTGCAGTGGCAACATCCTCTTTGTGACGCACGCTTCGCGGTGGCTTAAAGGCTATGGGGTTATACTGCTGGGCATAACGTCGCGGTATCGATATCATGCCAATGCAGCTACATTCTAATCTGAGCGAAACGCAGAAGTGCTTATGCACTCAGATTTGTACACAGGTTAAAAACTCCAGGCCCCGTATTCACATAAAGCTCTTGCGTTAGAATCGTAAGAGCAAATTGCAGCAAATTCTGATGCTGGTCATATTATTAACTAAGGCGGCCACTCAAAGCAAAGAGCACCCAGGAACAAGAATCTTTGTGAATACGGCCCCAGATGGCCAAAGCTCACGTTACATCCAATAAATCAACCAATCATTTTCAAAAAGCTCCACGAATTCAGCTCCTGATTAACTATGGTCTGCAGCTGTGCAAGCTCTTGTCTGACGGTCTTAGTCGTTCTGTTTTCCCGTAGCTGATACTGCAGATCAGCTAAAGATTTAGGCCCGTATATTCACAAGATTTTACGCTGAATTGTTCATAAGAGCGAATTCCAGCCAATCACTATGTCAGAAAAGTTATCCACAGCGGCCAACCAGTGGCAAGGAACACTTACGAAAGTAAAGGTCACCACATGTAATGTCAGCTCTAACTAGAGTTAGCATGGTTAGATCTCTCGAAGTTCCCTGTAAAGCGATCGCAGGTAGGCGACCATCTGCGAACGGGCGAAGTTCCGCTGACAAATTGTTATATAGGCAAATAATTGTAGAACGCCGGCTTGAATACCAGTTGTAGCAGTTGGCGATGACAGCTATACACCAGCTTCATCGCACTTACCGAAGTCAGCGATACAAACGGCTCTGATACTTTGGCGCACTTTAGCGCGCGTATGCCTGTTTTGCTCTTTTGTGTCTCTCGTCTGATATCGTCGTCGTAATGTCGCCGACGTGCCGACGCAGTGCGTCAAGCTAGCGCGAGTGGAGCGAGCGTGTGAGCCGGCAGAAAAAAGTTAGTTGGTTCTTGAATGGCGCACCTCGACGAGGCAGCATCTCTCCTCCTTCGTCACACAGCTTTTATTTGTTTCATTCTAATTTTCTTTTTTTTAAATTGTAGGTGCCCTTAATTTGCTAGCGGGTGCAACATAATGCAGGGACGCGGCTCGGCTTTTTTTAAGTGGTACTTATGTCAGAGATGAACTAATTGGCAGTTTGTATTCGCGACTCTATGTTGACACTGCACAAAAGTAGTTTACTGCGTGTTCCACTTTAATTATTTGGGCAGCTGCCGCACACACAACAAAGGAAGCCTTTTGAAACTCAACTTGAGGGCAGACAGCACACACTACACAAACCAAATAGGCCACTTTTTCTTTTCGGTTAATGGCTGCGCTGGAGTGTCCCATTGCCTTTGTGTTATGGTAAACCCTTGCGTGAGACTGACATCGTTGATTCCTCAAACAAAACGTCTGCCTTTGATAATCCAGAACATTACACAACAAGTTGAAAATAATTACTTAAGTTTTAAGCAGCATGCATTCATAGTCTTTCGAGTACACCCTTTGCATTTCAGTGATCCACGGACAATTCAGCGGGCAGGAAAGCTATTCGATTTCTTAGATAATCATGTTCGATGCTTTCTGCATGTTTTTTTTTTATTAAAGGGGTCGTAAAAGTAGTTCCTTTTGGACAGAAACGTGCAATAAATAAATGATTCCGTGCTACGGAGAGCGAAACTGTTTTATAAACTTTCAATGCAAAAGTTGTTCGAATACACTTCCAAATAAACGCAAGTACTGCGATTTGAATGCCGCAGTAACATACACTCTGAAAAAATCCATGCTCATCTAAGCGAGCGTTTGTAGTTCTTTTACACGCTTTATCTAAGAGTGATATTTCTCAACGCTTACCGATCACGCCTGCCAGGAGTGATCAGCAACCCCTCTTCAAGCTTAGCAGACATGATAAGTGCCCCTGTTCCTACGCCTTATTATAGCCGGACCAATCTCCACGCTTAGAGAGGGTTCCCGAGGGGGCAAGGGGGATGGAATGAGGAGCATACCCCATCCACCCTCGCCCCTTCTTTGCAGGCGTTGAAAGCAACGAAGAAGCACCGGCGCTGGTCGGCTTGGGTGCTTGGGTCGCTTCTCTGAAGCGAACTTTGCTCACCAAGCTCTTCGCAGTCTTTTCCCTTAACTTCTGCTTTGACAGCGCAGACTGTGACGAACCAAGACGCTGTGAGAGCGGCAGCATGCCGGCGAAGTAGAAGCTGAATGTGCTGCAGAGAGATTGCGCAAGACGCTCCCACCGGTGACATTGAAACTAATCCACTAAGAAGGGGCTTTGCAAAGCTCTGGCCCATTTTAACGACGCGAAGGAATGTAAAACGTAAACAAGCCCCTCGGCATCTCCTTGCACAAAAGGACAAATGCCCTCTCAACCGTGCTTTGCGGCGCCACATGTTCGAAGTTAGCAAGCCTTGTGTACGATAGGGGCGTCAGGACAAAATTTCCCGCTATAAAATAATCATGCTATTGCTCTCTTCCTCCGATTGTTGGCCCAAAATACCTGAACAAATTTTTTTCACTGGCCTCTTTCTCTAAGAAAGACGAAGACAGCGAAAAAAGTATTAGACACATATTTCTTCCTGGGGAAAATTTTTTATTCATAATATTAATTCCCAGAAGATATGATACAATGAACCGTTGATGCTTAAAAACAAAACTTACACAGTTAAAGCGTTTTCAGATTGCTGAGAAAGCGTAAGTCTTTATATGAGTTTGATTTAAATGCGCAACGCAGTGAAGAAATCATTTAATCTTGTTCGCGCCCATCATATTTCTTTGCTTGTTTTTGGCCTTAAGTTGGTTGAACAAAAATTGGCCATATGCCTCCGGATATGTTACATATTACATACCATAAAGGCACATCACTAGTGCGTTTTCTAGGGATGTCTCCTCACTGATCTCAATGCTTTCCTGCTCACAGCAGCAGATGAGGAGCCTTGTTTCCCCCAGACAGTGCATGGTCTTATTAAGTCACTTGGGGCAATATGAAAAAAAAGGTCTTAATACCAAAAGTATAATACTTTAGAGGTGAAAACATGTTTCTTTTAGACTAAATGTGGTAACGAAAGCTGCTTACTTTTTCACTGCTTAACACTGACTGCACTTATTCTGACATTTCTCCTACTGACTCATCTTAAAATGTTGCGGTTTGGAAGTTCTCAGAAGTAGGTAATAGGGGAAAGATGGTTAAATTACCACAGAAATGAGAGCATGCATTGTAAGACTGGGTCACAAGCACGCTTATATAGCGACCTATGAAAGCACAGAAAATTTCAATATTTTCGATAAGATCAGAAAGTACTTTTTTCAATTTTTGTTCATGTTCATCAATCCTACATCCAAACTTTTATTCGTTTTTAAATGTGACTTGAAAAAAAAAAAAAAAAGAAACAATGTGCAAAACGCATTTAGGTGAGACATATAGCTGTAACTGACTTTATTCCATCATGCTCTTCATAAAAATAAAGCTTAAAAATTTGAACACAACTGGCAACGCTTTCGATAAAGCCTTTTAATTCCTAACAAAAAATGAGCTAGAAAACGTAGTTACACTGAATTCCCAACCCAATGGACGTGCAAATTTTGACAAGAATGACATTCTACGTGAACTTATCCCACATGAATTCTCACTGCGGGCATAGATGGGTGTGCTGCTGGAAATCAAGAGCTGCAATGGACAGAGTATATTCATGTTCATTGAACACAGCCGCACTTCCTCTCTTCAAAGCCCAATATGTAAAATATGAGGAGCTACACTAGATAGATATCCTAATTCAGAGTGCAATTCAGGTTGCAAATTAAGTAGCACATGTAGTTATAACCTCGCATGCAGCGCTTCGGAGATGCTGGTTACTGTCAGTCGACAAATAGCTCACAAAATTATGAATTTTCACTTTATAGGCACAGGTATACTATGAGAGGCATACACGGCATATGACACTGATGCGCCACTAACAGAGTTCTAAATCATGAGAAGAAGCACGGTGCAAAATGCAGAGTGACAACTCCCAGCTCGCCACGCTTGCCCGTGGAGAAATGGCAGCGGGCACAGAGAGAACGGTGAATTGGCAAATATAAAATAAGAACAACAGAAATCATGCGAATTTTGTACTTCAGCAGAATAAACTGACCAATTCAGACGAATTCAACAGCAGAGTGTTAAAGCTTGTTAAAAAAGCACGAGCCTGAGTGCTCTTTATTTCAATCAACGCTGCTGCTCGCGTAAAAGGTTCTCGCTTTCCAATAAATATACCATAACGGCAAATTTTGTATCATACATCATACAACCACATACCGGAAATCATGACAACTTGGCAGTTAGCCGCCATTTCATAAACGCGAGCCATAACTAATGTTCTTACCTGTATATGACAATCGTCCATGTATAGCAGGTAAGGGACCGCACAATATCCATTATCCATACGGAAATGCTGCTTTGGAGCCACAGGCAGTGGTGGATTCTCTGTCGTATAAACTCTCGTAAACTGGGCACAGTGCACAATGTATGCATACACCACTCGTGTTGTACGCCATGAATGTCTGTAGAAGAGAACATGGCGATACACATCAACTCTGAAAATTAGACCGGAAGCTCTGTGCTGCAATGAACGAACGTCGCTCGTGGCAGTCCGCCGGAAAATCCGCACCCAAAATGGCAGAGTGCAGTCTTCAAAACATTACGGCCTCCTACAGCCTCACCAAGAAAAGTTTCGCATTCCCCTTAGGGCAGTGAGAAGACGCAGAGCGTCGTTCTCCCTCGCCCACGCTCCGCGCAGATCACCTGATATATCAGGGATGCTCTATTTGGATTTTTCTAAGCGTGATGGAGAGTTCCCGCGCGAGCGCTCCACCGGATGTTAAACGTGTTATTTGCGTTTCTTACGCGTACGCGGCTCACTCACGCTGCAAGTTTAAGCGTGCCTCACTCCGTGCGTCACGCTTAAACTTGCAGTTTAGCGTGAGATTAAGCATGGAATTTTTTAGAGTGTATGTGTCGATTCCGCATCCAAAGTACAGCGCCCGCAAGATCGAAGCCGCTTTGGGAACAGCTGATGGGCTCTGCAAGCAGCGTTCCCGTTATTAAAATTTGCCTGTAGCGCTGCAAAGTGAATTGATCTTGCCACTACAGAGTAGTAGCTTCGATCGAGTACTTATTTGCTACAATCAAGCGGACAGCCATGAAAGAGTCTAATTAAGTGAGCAAACACCGTTTTACGCAACTTCGTTGTTTGCGCGCGTAGGTTAAACTAGTGCATGATGTTTCCCTCAGTATATACTCTAATTGTCACTGGATGTTCAGTTTGGAACTTTATTTTTATTATACGCAAACAAATGCCTTCTCCCGGCGGCTGCGTGCAGCCAGCGGCAGTGCGGCTAGCGGGCAGCGATAGTCCATTCTGTTCAAATTGGGTCAGTCGGCAGCTGTGTATATATATATATATATATATATATATATATATATATATATATATATATATATATATATATATATATATATATATATATATATATATATATATATATATATATATATATATATATATATATATATAGTACGAAGGAGAAAAAAATATTGTTTTGTTGAGCATTATAATGCATCTTCAGTGCACCGCATGTTACTTTGACGCCGAAGGCCTTTCCTGATCTCCCGTGACAGACAGGCTAAGTGGACAAAAAATGTTGACCAATCACGGATGGCGAGTGCCGGAAATTGAGCAGAAACAGATTAGAATTGCTTTACGTTATAGAGCTCAAGGTAACCTACAGATCTTCATGGTAGGTAGGAACTTAATGCTATTACAATAAAACACACTTGGCACAGCGGGCCCTCAAAAAAGGTCCTCGCATGACGGCGAGCGCTAGCAATGAGGTCCTCATCCACATGTTGCAAGGTGTGGGTGAGGGTGGGTAATACCAAGGTAGAGTTGAGGCCGAGTAATCGGGATTATTGCCAATTAAAGTACCTTCCACTTGATAGTAAGCATATGAAAAGTTGTATGATACAGGATCCAATAACTGCGTTGATAATAGAGCACGCGTACTACCGACAAGCACGGTCCGTGCGTGAAGAATGGTGTTCATTAAATGTACTTTTCAGAACAGCACGAATTCATTTTCTTACCGTACAATGTCCCCAATTTAACAATCATGTACCACAACAAACCTTTTTTTCTCTTTTTTTTTCATGAATGAATTGAGCACCACACTCAAACGCTGGTTTTTGAGCTCTGACTCCTCACGAGACATCAGGTACGTGCTTACTGATAACATGGAATATTTATGTCGTTATTACTCAAGTAATTCTTGATGTCACCCGTGCCTACAGTGTGACTATTTCATTTACAACTTATATAAACCTTAGTGTCATGCATTTTCAGAATGTATTAATCTGAATAAAGTTATTTCTGTCTACATATTATTTTCTACCACTAGAGCTCTGGAGAATAGCGTGATACTAGGGCGGTATCGTAGATGATGGCTTAACTTTAGGCTGCACTTTATATATAGATTTCGAGTCAATTCGTGGTGCAGGATAACAGACAGCGATGAATGTCTTCCTGCGGGCCTTACATTCTTTCCTTCGCACGTCAGACATACGGTTGAAAAACAGAATGATGGGAAGCTTGCCAACGTTTTAGCTCTTAGCGTAATTTTTTCCCATCTCGACACGTCGAATATAGAATAGCCGAGTACGTGCATTATCTGTGTTTTGTTTTATTAGTGCATCAAAAATACGAAGATGTGGGAGAGAGGCCAGACAAGGCAGTTTATGCATTGTGTTCACTTTGATTGTCCTTGTCAGACTTTACAGATAACCAGCACTTGTCGTTGTTAGCAAACTGGAGGTCGTTTCTGCGAGTCCTTAAAAGAACATCTAAGGGCGCATAGAAGGGTTTATAACGGCGATGTCCCTCAAGAAAGCAAATTCATTCCAGCTGCTGTCCCAATACTTACGCTGATAAAAAAAGCACACGATTGTATCACTTCTAATCTTTCCGATTGCTTGTTGTTGCAACAGTGATTCTCCCTAGCAAAGACATGCGTGGACATTGCGTAACGAGAGAGGTGTACTGTTCAAATGTGAATAAGGAATGCCGGTGCGCAGAGCCGGATAAGTGAAACACAACCATCCATGCGCATGGCCTTAGGTATATATTCTAGCTCGCAGTAAAGACTCGTATAGTGACATATTAGGAAAAACATGCGATTTACAGTGTCACCTTTCACACGGAGAGAGCGAGGATTTTCTAAAGCAAGTACAGGGCTTCAACTTGCGCCGAAAAGGTAGAGCGATCATTTGCAGTTCAATAATTTGTATGTTTGTCGGGTGTCACACTAACTGCAAGCTGATCTGCGAATGTTATGATCAGACTGTGTGCTACTCCTTCATATATGGTCGTTGTGAAACTCCACAAGCATCGAGACTTCAGTTTTGATGAGTGCATGACCAAAACCATTTGACTACGTATTACGTGAACTGTGTCGTTGTTCTCTGTATGTTTATGCGTCCTCGCTCTGTTTGTACACATATCGAGAAAATACGGCAGAGCTTTATCGCAACAGTACGATAATGCGTAACCCGTATTAAATTATCGACATGGCCAAGTTGATAACCGACTTCCGCATCTATTAAGCAGCCCTGGCTAAAGAATGAACACAGTCAGTGGAAAACCCAAATCTGCATTTACATAGATTCGAAGTGCAAATTCCTGGAAGTACAATCCAATACCTTTTGTGATCTCTGTCCGCTAATCTGATTTCATTTATGTGTTTTTCATTTCCTTTTTTTTTCACAGCGGAGACCTGGCATTCATCCTGCTCCTAAGCAAATCGAGCACCCTCGCTGGCAACAGCAACGACTACCACGGCAACAGCAACAACATCAACGACAACAGTAACAACATATGAAGATTGAAAAACTTCGGGGATAACCAAGTGTTCTCCTAGCTGGGATAATCAACCGCAGCTTGAACGTTCTACTACTGCTGGCTATGTGTGCATAACTTGTTTCGATTCCGTTAGCCACTCGAAACGAACGGCAAGCGCAAATAGAGAGAAAGGCGCTAAAACACCATCAGACTGCCATCAAGTGAGAAGCACTAATAAATAAATAAATAAATAAATAACAGGGGAGGAGCATCGGAAATGCCGTGCCGGGGAGCGACAGAACAACGCCAACTGGCCAGGGCCGCCACAGCCATATGGCGATTGCGAAGCAGAGAGGATGAAAAATGGAAGATATACGAACGTTGGCATCTGCCGAAGAGCCAGACGCTCACCGTGGCCGTATGTGGAGGCGTCTTCTCAAAACAAAGAGAAAGAAAAAGCGGTTTCCGAGTGCGTGAGAACGGCACCCTGAAGCGGCGACGTTGTGGTAGAACCATGCAGCGTCGTCAAAGCAAGGGCTCGCGTCGCGAGGACAGGATGCCTTGGCTTGTATTTTATTTCATATTCAGTTACCGGCTTTCTTTCCAAATGGCTACCGCCACGGCTCTGGTAACAATCACGCGCGAGCCAGTGCAGTGTTCGTTAAATACTTCATGCTTCTGGCTTCGGCCACTTCAACAGCACGGCAGTTACTCGCGCAGTTGGTGTAGGAATCTGGGGCACAATTCACAAAGGTTTTCTTTCGTAAGGGTTGTTTACTACTGGCTGGACGCCTTCACTAATAATAGGTCAAACATCAGGCTTGGTTGACGTTTGTCTTCGAAAAATTCTAGCGTAAGATATTTTTCTTTTTTGTGCGTGTGAGTGTGTGTTTGCAGGGATGCGAAGAATGAGCTGTAGTGTCGGCGTTGAAGATGCCATCGGAAATTGGTACTTGCTCTTCCTTTTATCTATTGGCGCCCGTCCTTCCTCTCATAAATAAAATGTCATTAAAACTGTGTTTGCGCGCCTTGTTTTTTGAGCCCCGTGAGGGGTTTTCTGATAATCGTAAGTTGCTCTTGCATTATAACGTATGAATGCGCTAGGGCTGTGAGAGCGTGTGAGTACTACGCTTTGCATTGCATGAGGAATAATGAAGGGGGGGGGGGGTATAACGCCTCTGACTTATAACTGCCAGGTTTACGGAGCTCCTTCATATATACGTAAGTTCGCACTGTTTGTAGCCGACGCATGAAAGGTAGAACCTGTGGTAGAGAAGAATGCGATAAAGGAATGATAGCGACGGTACCGCGGGAACTCGACCGCACTTACGTTATGGAAGCCACCCGCGGTGGTAGATTAGTGGCTATGGCGTTGCGGTGCTTAGCGATCGAGGTCGCGGGTTCAATCAGTCAGGGGTGATGAAATGCAAAACGGTTCATGTACTTAGATTTAGTTGCACGTTAAAGAAACGTTATAGAAGTCTTCTAACCTGGAACATTTTTCGTCGTCCGTCGGTGAGCACGAGGTTGTGGGTTTGATCCCGATCGCCGCGACTGCATTTCGACGGGCGCGAAATGCAAAAATGCGTCATGCACCGCTCATTGGGTGCACGTTAAAGAACCCCAGGTTGTCAAAATTATTCCGCAGCCCACACCGCGGCATGCCTCACAATCAGATCAAGATTTTTGCACGTAAAACCCAAAAATTTGATTTTTGTCTTTCAGCAGTGTCCTGCCTTAGCGTAACTCTACAGAGTATTGAAAGTTCTCGACCTTAATTTTGACGTTGAAGGCTATCACATTATCGTCATGCCCACTTATCACACTTGTGATGTTTACGTCCACGCATATAATAGTGCACTCACTTACTCATACACTGAGCGTGTTCCAAAGGAAGGTGTTCTTAAAAGTCTGGTGCGCATGTTTACATCGTGCCACGATAATTTACGTATGATAGTAATCCTCGGCCTAGCGTAGCACGGGTGCTGATGGTGACTCCTGTACGCTCAAACTGGCGTTAATGTGACGCTCCAAATGTGCGACAAAATAGCACGAAAAAAACAACTTCATGGAAGAAACTTGTATGCAGCCAAAAATTAAACTAAGCCGCTGACATTCGCGTTTCAGAGATATAAAGCTGCGTGTGGGTTATTCCATAATTTTTTGTTCTAAAGGAATCAGCAGTAAATCCTGTGCCGCAGGGTATTCCTTCACGTTACGTGATATTGACGTTTCCGTCACCCGATGGTGTCATCCTACATTCACAATGCACTACGTGCGAATTTTAATTAAATCGACTAGGCTTTACACTTCAAGAGTATCTGTAAAAATATATGGGCTGGCAAAGGTTTCTTCAGTTCTACTTGAGCGATAAGAGTTAGTTACTGACTTTACATGGAATTTGAGCCCTCATAGCTAAGCACCTCGTTCAACTTATCCGTGTCATCATTTTCAGGATATCCTAAGCCATTTGGACAACAAACTCCCAAAATAAGAAAGTTGGAACGCCCAACTCAAAAGTCTTCAGCACACAAAGCAAAAGGAGCACTGCTACGCTTTCGTAAACACGACTGGACTGAGCGACAACCTTATAAAAAATTCTGGGGTTATAAATGCCAAAACTACGATTTGACTATGAGGCACGCCTTAGTGGGGTACTTCGGATTAATTTGTACCACCTGGGATTCTTTGCCGTGCAGCTAAGCCTAAGTACACGAGATATTGTTTTGCATTTTGCCTCCGTTTAAATGCGGTCGCCGGGGCCAGGACCGAACCTATGACCTCGAGCGCAGTAGAGCTAAGCCAGTGCCACTGGCCTATCGTGGCGGGTAAACCCTTTGAATGCCGTGCTAACGTTGTTGCATGCGCCCCCGTGACTTCTTATTACCTTTATTTATTTTTCGCTTCCCTTTCCCCCTCCCGAGATGTAGGATAACAAACCAGGCGCAACATGATTAATCTCCCTTCCTATCCTTCTCTCTCTGAGTGTGACACCACTCTATGCCACATAGGCCGCACAGTAAACGGGATGTTATTTCCTTATGTGTTCAGGAAAACAATCTTAATTTCTGGATTTTTTTTCTCTAATATGTGGATAAACCGCAAATAGCATGCCACATACTTTTGGCTGCCATGCCACGGGAAAACGTCGCCATATGTAGGGGGTAGTGAAGGTAGTACATACACTGTAACCGCGATAACTTATAATAGAAGCGCGCATTTTCGCAATTCTTGTATACGCATAAACAGAGATTATACATCCTTAAGGAATCTGCCGTTTATATAACTACATTTGAGACAATTGCTGATAATTTATATGCACATTCTAAGCAGGGTTACTTGTAATAAATGTGCGCATTTTCGCAATTTTGTATACATATCAAGTGAAATTTCATTTGAAGAAATCTGCTGTTTAACAGAAGTATAAGATGAATTCTCACATTTCAGTTCTGGCTATGTTACCTTTAGTATCCGTAGTCCGCATGCCTGCAAATTAAACGTATCAAATAATGTTAGTGTAACCTGTACACATACAATGACTAACGAGGTTTGTTTAGAGAAATTCAGCTGTTGAATATTCGTAGTTTATTTATTCTGCATTATCCAGGGAGTCTCAGCCGTTGAATGGGCGGCCCAAGAAAGATAGCCTGATATATACTAAACTTACATATTAGAGTCTGCCTCAGTGATTGAGAGTTTTATGAGTGACTGATACAATAAGCAATGAATAAAACAAAAATTTGGGAACCCAGGCACTTCGTACATGGGGCTATAACCTAAGCACGCCTGGCAAGTGCAATAAGCTTTCACAGACATGACTTCTAAATTTTATTATGTACGCCAAATTATTTACGCAGAATGTAATAAAGTCATTTGAAGAAATACAGCCTTCTCGCTATTTTCAATTTAGGACGACTACTCAATAAAGCACCATATATACTCGTGTAATGGCCGCAGGTTTTTTTTTTTTTTTTGCTGATATTTGGGGTGAAAATCGGAGGTGGGGCCATTCCACAGAGAAAAAAGAGACATTTTTTTTCGTAAATATTTTCCGTGGTACTTGTCTTTATTGAACTAGAGTACTCGCTTGTAGTGGCTATGCATATTCAGACGATTCTCGCAGCGCGTCACCTGCCGACATGCACCTCAGATATGACTCGACCTTGTTCAACCGCTATACGTTACACGGCTCTTTCCACTTTGTCGTGTAAACGGAACACGATGCTACTGTGCCGAACTAAATGTTTCTGCGTAAAAGTAACATTCCACCGGGAACCAAACCTGCTCATATATTTCTCCGGTAACGTTGATGTCACTCGTGTCACCTCTAGACATACCACAGAAACAATCAAAAAATCATAACCATACGAATGTTACCTCTGTGGAAAAGTAGCAGTATGGCTGGTTACTTCTAAATTTGAAACTTCACCTTTATGAACATTATAATGATTAGAGTGTATGACCAAGTTTCAGGTAGGAAGACTAGGTGCAACTCCATGTAAATGCCACTCAGCCTTTACGTTTAAGTGCTTGGTGCGCACTAGCAATGTTTCTACGTGGTGGTGTTGCAGTAGGCAAGTTTAACCTGGCATGGTTAGCCGGCAATTGTTCCGACTCAGCATCTCATACGTTGATATCCAGGGTGTGTATCCAGAAGCTGATCAACTCCGCGTCTCGAAGGAACGCAGTCAACCATCACAGAACTCTCTTTCTGATAGCTGCAAGCCTTTGAGGGAAGGCTAGGCCTTTGATGTTCGTTTGTGTAAGGCCTTTCTTTTGTCGATTGCGAAGCAACATCTTTCCGCGTCAAACTGCCGGCATAACCAGATGAACTGCTCTACATCACCGAATTCCCCCAATAAGGAACAAAGCGGGAAAGTGGATCATCCCGTCTTAAATAACAAGTCTGAGTGTAAGCAGATTCCTAACGCGACACAGTAGGGTACCTCGATCCTTCGCGTGTAAGTCATTCTATCAAACAAGCTTGATGGAGCGTTTTGTGGAGCGCCCGAAAATGATTGTGAATCGCGTCCTTGGTTTGCTGGCGAATTCTTTTGGAGGTCTCAATATTGGGTACATGACAGCACTTCGCACGCAAGAGCGTCAGCTTTCTCAATACCTTCAATCCCTACTTGTGAACGGACCCACTGAACTTACATCTAGAACACCCTGTTCCTGAGGTCTTTAAGCAGTGCCAGAGATTTCCTACTGAGCTTCTGCCGAGGCCGGCTACGACATAATTGTTGGTGAGCCGACTTTAAAACCGTGAGTATGACGATAATTTGTGCAGAATAGCCCCTTAGTTTTGTAAACTTCAGCACATGTAGATGAAACTGAGCGATCCGGCCGACCAGACCATGATACACCAAGGGAAGACATGCAGAATGCCGCTGCGGAGCTATCTGTATGTACACATGCCGATCCGTCTGTATTGACTCGCTAGTGGCTTCGATACGCGGTGCTCAGGTGGTTCAGCACACGGAATTTTCCTTATATATTTGGAATGGTTCCGTTGCGCCGGTGTTTAGGGTACACTGACACTGTAGGTAACATATTCAAAAAACATTGACGGGTCCAGATGACTCTGTTTAGCCTTTCAAAACCTAAGAATCGGAAAGTGTGAAAATGGGAGCTAGTTCTCGCTCGCAGTCGCCGGAGAAGCGCCTTGCCTGCGGGGACCCACCAAGTCTTAGCAATTGAGTCAGCGAGGCTTGGGATGCCAATAGGCGGAGCGGAAGAGACTTGATCAGCTTCGTTCATTTGTGTGTACTGCCTCCAAGCGCTCGAATTGGCTCTCTGACTATATCAGCGGTAGCTGGTAGAGAATCCGGCTTGTCATCAGTGCAGCATTGAGTTCCAGCGTAGACATGATATGGCTACCGAAACGTACAACTGCCATGCGACGAAGTGCGTTGATCTTTTGCACTGATGCAGCCACGACACCTTCAACCACACGCATCCAGGATTGCTTCTTATTAATGGTGACGCCCACGAACCGAACACTAGCTGCAAATCGGATGACCTAAATGTACGGCGTCAAGGGCGTTGACCTCCACCTCACTCCTGCAAAAAGTATGAAGGCGGATTTTTCCGTTGGTAAGGGTAGGCCAAGCTACGATAAGTAGCGTTGAGTAAGGAAGATTGCACCCTGGACTATCCATGCCAAACGTCTGTGCTGGCACCGATGAACTTTGCGTGTCATCCGTAGTGGTGACCTAAGAATGAGTAAATATAAGTACGAACACAACTGAAAAGCAGAGACAAGTTCTGCTGACGGAAATATGCACTCGCCGCGGTGCCTCAGTGGCTATGGCGGTCTCCTGCTGAGCGCCAGGGGCACGATCGGGGATCGCTGTTCGGAGCGCGCGTTTGCTTAGGCCGCGCCGACTTGCTGCGCGAAGTCGGCGTGTGGCCAATTGTGCTCGGCGCAACCGAACGCGCGCTCTGAACAGCGATCCCCGATCGCGCCCTGATTGTGGGTTCAATTGCAAGTTCGCTCAGATAGGCGTGGAATGCCAAAGTGCTCATGCACGCGGGTTCAGGCGCACATTACAGAACCCCACGCGGTCGAAGCTAATCATTGTTTGGATCCCACCGATGGCATCGGTTGTTGGGAACTCGGCGCTGACGCCCGTGGTTGTACCTGGGTCGCAAGCCCCAAGGGTAGCGTTGGCCTGGCGGCCTGGGGTACAACTGGAAGCATCCGAAGGTCCCGGCAAAGCATGAGTCGACTGGTAACAACAAAACAACTTGTTTATTTTAACATCGCAAAGAGTTGGCGGTCAGGTTGACCGAAGTAGAGATACGGGAGAGCACTTTACTCAACAGAAGAAATCGGAGCCCTCTTCTTGGCGTCCGGGGGCAGCTGTTTTTATACTCTCGCAGTTGAGGGCAAGAAGGAACCCCTCAATAGACGAGCACGTGATTGTACAATGGGCTAATGGTGACGCACACTGTCGTAGCGCCGCCGGTCGGGCACAAAGACTGGAAGGAGAGGGTGACCCCTTGCTTTCGCATCGCCTGGTTCGGGCACAATGACTGGAAGGAGAGGGTGACCCCTTGCTTTCGCATCGCCTGGTTCGGGCACAATGACTGGAAGGAGAGGGTGACCCCTGCTGTCGCATCGCCTGGTTCGGGCACAATGGCACATACACTCACACACGCACATGAAGACACGTGGCATCGGAACATGCCTGGAAACGCCTGGAAACGCCTGGCGGGGAGCGTTGCGGCGACGCCGAACGGGCCAAAATGTCTGCCGCCCCGCCGCAGTCGCGCCGGCAAAACCGCGTGTCGCAGGCGAAACACAACAGACCGCCCCGCCGGGGGAAGGAGATCCCGATGGACAGGGGACTGCATCCGCTGTCCGGAGGGATGTCGCTCGATGATGCTCATAACCGAAGTCGGGCGTCCCTCGACGTTTCTTGAGCGCAGCGCACAGAGAAGGCCTCGTTCTCTCGTTCAGGTTCGTACGGGACACTGCAAAGTGACTTCGGGAGAGTTCACATTTTTGTTCTCGTTCCCGGCAAGCGTTAGAACTACGCTGAAACTCAACCGCTCAGTCAGCAAGCACGGCACAACCCTCACTAAGCCCTGCCAGGCTCTTTCCCCTTTTTATACCACTGCCTAGTTCCTTACAGTAGTCTAGCATCACTCAGAACGCGTCCACAAATTGGAAAATTGCACTAGAAAGCATATCATCACTTTGAAACACTAAACAAAAGCAATATGTTAAAAAAAATCCTGCCTCAGGAAGAAAAACATCAGTAACCAACAATTTTGAGGCTGATTCCTACGTTAGGGGCTTCGACTTAAGCCATCGGCGTTACCGTTGAGACTCCCCTTTTTGTAACGCACCTCAAAGGAATATTGTTGTAAAGCGAGGCTCCAGCGCAGGAGGCGGCCATTTTTGGGAGAGATGGTCTGCAGCCATTGGAGAGGGCAGTGATCCGTCACAATGATAAACCTCGAGCCGGCTAGATAGCATGACAATTTCTGAACGGCCCACACGAGACATGCACACTCTTTCTCGGTGGCGCTATACGCCTGCTCACGACTGGTCAGCTTACGACTAGCATACAGGACGGGGTGTTCTACTTCTCCCTTTTCCCGTTGGCACAGTACAACGCCCATGCCTCGCTCACTAGCATCGCACTGAACAATGAACCCTTTTGTATAGTCTGGCGATCGTAGCACAGGCTGGCTTGTTAGGGCACTCTTTAGGGCGCTAAACGCTCTTTCCTTTGTCTCGTCCCAGACGATTGTTTGGGGCTCTGTTTTTCTTAGAGCATCCGTCAGGGGAGCCGCGATATCAGAGTACCTAGGGATGTACCTCTGATAGTAGCCGGCGACACCCAAGAACGACCGAATATCGGTCTTGGTGCGCGGTTGCGGAAAGTCTCGCACAGCGGCCACTTTTATTTCAGAGGGGCGGCGACGACCCTGACCAATCACGTGACCGAGGTAGACAACCTCGGCCTGTGCTAACTGGCACTTAGGAGCCTTTACTGTCAAGCCCGCTTCGCGCAGGCGGGTTAGCACTGCCCGCAAGTGTGTCATATGCTCAGACCAGGATGCGGAGAATATCGCTACGTCGTCTAGATACGGTAAAGCGAATTCTTGCTGTCCCCGCAACACTTTATCCATGAGGCTTGAAAAACAGTATGGCGCGTTCTTCAAACCAAAACTCAACACTTTAGGACGGAATGTTCCCATTGGTGAAATGAACGCCGCATACCTACTAGCCTCTTCTGTAAGTGGAACCTGCCAATAACCCCTGACAAGATCTAGGGTGGAAATAAACTGAGCGCTACTAACTTTCTCAAGGCGCTCCTCGATGTTAGGGATCGGATAAATTTGATCCTTAGTGATGGAATTAAGCCTGCGGTAGTCGACGCAAGGACGAGGTTCCTTGCCCGGTACCTCAACTAAAATCAAAGGGGAGGTATAATCACTCTCACCTGCCTCAATAACACCGAGATGTAGCATTTTCTTTACCTCAGCCTCCATAATATCGCTCTGGCGGGGTGACACCCGATACGCCTTGGATCGTACTGGCTCTGGGGAGGTAAGTTCTATATCATGAGTAAGTACAGAAGTCCTACCAGGCCTCTCAGAGAACAGACCTTGAAACTCTTGTAATAGCTGGTGTAGTTCGGTTTTCTGCTCGGGCGACAGCGGTGCTTTACTGATAAGGTCACTAATGACTTGACCGGTGTCTTCCCTGTTCGTCACTGAGCCTAGTCCCGGAAGCTCGACCGGAAGCTCTTCAGGAACGTTTACCATCATGCACACCACTGCTTTCCTTTGTCTATAAGGTTTGAGCAGATTACAGTGGTAAACTTGCTGTGCTTTCCGCTTTCCTGGCAGACTTACCACGTAGTTAACGTCCGACAGTTTCTGAACAATTCGTGCTGGGCCCTCCCACTGCACGTCTAGTTTGTTGTTTAGCGATGTGCGCAATATCATGACCTCATCGCCCACCTCAAAACGACGGGCCCTGGCTGTCCGATCATAATAGACCTTGGCCCTCTGCTGGGCCTTTGTCATTGCTTCACCTGACAACTCCTGTGCCCTTCTTAAGCGTTCGAGGAGCTTAAGTACGTACTCCACCACGACTGGGTCGTCGCCCCTACCTTCCCACGATTCTCGAAGCATGCGAAGCGGAGATCGAAGCGAGCGACCGTACACCAGTTCAGCTGGCGAAAACCCCGTAGCTGCATGCGGCGCGGTTCTTAACGCAAACATCACCCCAGGCAGACACAGCTCCCAGTCAGTTTGATGTTCAAAACACAAGGCTCTCAACACGCGCTTCATGACGGAGTGGAGCTTCTCAACGGAATTCGACTGTGGGTGGTACACTGAGCTGTGTAGCAGCTTTACCCCACACCTTTCGAGAAAAGTTGTCGTCAAAGCGCTAGTAAACACTGTGCCCTGATCTGATTGGATTTCTGCAGGAAAACCAACTCGCGCAAATATGGACAGTAGTGCATTGACTATCTCAACTGAGCTGAGTTCTTTAAGCGGCACTGCTTCAGGGAACTTTGTCGCTGGGCAGATCACAGTCAAAATGTGTCTGTACCCCGTGGCTGTTACCGGCAGAGGTCCCACTGTATCAATAACGAGCCGTCTAAAAGGCTCCGTAATGATAGGTACCAATTTCAACGGCGCCCTTGATTTGTCCCCTGGTTTGCCCACCCGCTGACAGGTGTCACATGTCCTCACGAAATGGTCTGCGTCCCGAAAACACCCTGGCCAATAGTACTCTTGCAAGAGACGGTCCTTAGTTTTCTTAACTCCTAGGTGTCCGGACCACGAACCCCCGTGCGTCAAGCGCAACAGAGCCTGACGATAGCATTGAGGCACGATCAGCTGATCGAACTCCACTCCTCTGCGGTCTAGATACTTCCGGTACAGGACTCCACCTCTTTCCACAAAACGCGCATTTTTCCTGGCGATACCTTCTTTGACATTGCAGCGCACGTTTTCCAGGCTGCCATCCTTTTTTTGCTCGGCTATCAAAGCCGACCGGCTGACTTTTAGCAACCTATTAAGTCCGTCTGACGTAGGCGCGATGAGCAAATCAGTAGATAGCTCTTCTAACTTTCCCGCATCGGGATTTTCCTCTCCGGTATCTGGTGCCTTTAACGTTACAGACTCAAGTTTATTCAGTTCGGGCGTGCTCTGAATATCAGCTTGCTGCGCCTCTGACCCTTTTTCGTTGTTTGATAACGTCGGCCCCGCAACTACCGCCTTTGCAGCGAGCTCCCGAACCTTCGATCTGGTTAAGGCCTGAACACTAGCTTCACCAAACAAAAGCCCCTTCTCGCGCAGGAGGTGATCGGACTTGTTTGAAAATAGGTACGGGTACTGGGGTGGCAGCATAGATGACACTGCCGCCTCCGTCTCAAGCGCTCCGAAAGGTCCTTCAATAAGCACCTTTGCTACTGGCAGACACACGCTATGAGCTTCCACGGCTTGCTTGATCCACGCGCACTCGCCCGTGAACATATGGGGTTCTACGTAAGACGGGTGAACTACATCCATCGTAGCTGCGGAATCGCGAAGCACTCGGCACTCTTTCCCGTTCACGAGGAGGTCTCGCATGTAAGGCTCGAGAAGCTTCATGTTCTCGTCAGTACTGCCTATTGAAAAAAACACAACTTTTGGTGTTGTTTCCGGACACTGCGCCGAAAAGTGACCCGGCTTCTGGCACGTATAACAAACGCGCGCTCGCCTCATCTCGAACCGCTTTCTGCGTTTGGCTGCCGCCGTCTCTTTACGTTTGGTCGGACTGCTTTCACTCGCATCCTCACTACGCGTGTCCCCCTTTAATCTCATGGGCGTGAACCTCGGCCTCTCAAACTTGGAGCCAAATTCACCCTTTTGACCGTCCTTAGCTCCGCGAGCTCGACGCGTCACAAACTCCTCGGCTAGCTCAGCGGCTTTAGCCACCGTACAAACGTCTGGCCTATCCAAGACCCAGTATCGCACGTTCTCCGGTAACCGACTATAAAACTGTTCTAGCCCGAAGCACTGCAGAACTTTATCGTGGTCACCGAACGCTTTCTCTTCTTTGAGCCACTCCTGCATGTTTGACATAAGCCTATACGCAAACTCTGTATATGACTCACTTCTGCCTTTCTCATTTTCCCGAAACTTCCGACGGAACGCCTCCGCAGACAGCCGGTACTTTTTTAGCAGACTCGATTTCACTTTGTCGAAATCCTCTGCCTCCTCTCTATCCAAGCGAGCGACTACGTCGGCCGCCTCGCCGGGTAACAAAGTGAGCAAGCGCTGTGGCCACGTTTCCCGAGAGAACCCCTGCTTCTCGCACGTTCGCTCAAAGTTAACCAGGAACAAACCAATGTCCTCTCCAAGCTTAAACGGCCGCATCAGGTCAGTCATTTTGAACAATACGCGTTCTCCTGCACCGTGTGCCTGACTTCCATTACGAGCGCGTTCCATCTCTACCTCGAGACGCTTCATTTCCAAAGCGTGTTGACGGTCACGCTCTTGTTGCTCTCGCTCTTTCTGTTCTTTACGTTCACGCTCTTCTTTTTCTTTTGCAGTCTCCCTCTCTTCAATGGTCTCAAGGCATTCCGACAGCTCGTCATCCTCAGCCTCTAACTCAAGAATAGCCTTTAGCAGTTCTGGTTTTCTGAGTTTGTCTGAGACATCCAGACCCAACTCTCTTGCAAGCTCCAACAATTTCGGTTTGCGCAACGACTTCAAATCCATGGCTGCTCTGAATGCTGCTTTCTCTACTGCTTACTATTGTCTTGCCGCAAACTAACCCGGCAGCAACGACAACCACAATTACCAGCTCTGTTTCTGACACTAACAAAAGCCTGGCAAAGCTCAGAAGAAGAAAGTCCCGCACTCACCAAACCTCGCAGCCAAGAGTCCAGCGCAGTCGTTCCGCTGCAGGCAACCAGTCATCACACAGGGCTCGTTGCACTGCTCCCGGATCGTTGCTGAGCTGCTCAGCATACAGTCAACTGCATCTCTTCGCTGCTGGCCTCCGTTGTCGCGATCTCACCGCTGGCAGACAGTTGTTTGAAGTCGGAGGCGATCTCACCGCTGCCAACCAGATGTTTGGATCCCACCGATGGCATCGGTCGTTGGGAACTCGGCGCTGACGCCCGTGGTTGTACCTGGGTCGCAAGCCCCAAGGGTAGCGTTGGCCTGGCGGCCTGGGGTACAACTGGAAGCATCCGAAGGTCCCGGCAAAGCATGAGTCGACTGGTAACAACAAAACAACTTGTTTATTTTAACATCGCAAAGAGTTGGCGGTCAGGTTGACCGAAGTAGAGAGACGGGAGAGCACTTTACTCAACAGAAGAAATCGGAGCCCTCTTCTTGGCGTCCGGGGGCAGCTGTTTTTATACTCTCGCAGTTGAGGGCAAGAAGGAACCCCTCAATAGACGAGCACGTGATTGTACAATGGGCTAATGGTGACGCACACTGTCGTAGCGCCGCCGGTCGGGCACAAAGACTGGAAGGAGAGGGTGACCCCTTGCTTTCGCATCGCCTGGTTCGGGCACAATGACTGGAAGGAGAGGGTGACCCCTTGCTTTCGCATCGCCTGGTTCGGGCACAATGACTGGAAGGAGAGGGTGACCCCTGCTGTCGCATCGCCTGGTTCGGGCACAATGGCACATACACTCACACACGCACATGAAGACACGTGGCATCGGAACATGCCTGGAAACGCCTGGAAACGCCTGGCGGGGAGCGTTGCGGCGACGCCGAACGGGCCAAAATGTCTGCCGCCCCGCCGCAGTCGCGCCGGCAAAACCGCGTGTCGCAGGCGAAACGCAACATCATGCAGGAGCCCCGCACCAACGGTGTTTCTGATAGAGCTCGTGTGTCGCTCCTTGGACCATGGGTGTGTGCGTCACCTGCGCAGTAAGCAGCAATGACGTTGTTACAGGGTCATTTCACGCCAAGTGTCTCAGGCGTGTCGTTCAAACATCTCTGAGCGTGCTTGAAAATATCACCGCACCCGCCGTGGTTGCTTAGTGGCTATGGTGTTGGGCTGCTAAGCACGAGGTCGCGGGATCGAATCCCGGCCACAGCGAAACGTGAAAACACCCGTGTGCTTAGATTTAGGTGCACGTTAAAGAACTCCAGGTGGTCTAAAGTTCCGGAGTCCTCCACTACGGCGTGCCTCATAATCAGAAAGTGGTTTTGGCACGTAAAACCACCTAATTTAATTTAAAATATCACGGCAATTTAGAACCTTGCTCAGAGTGATTTCCCAAGTTAATATTGCCGGAAAAAGTTGTCACTTCACGTGCGGTCAAAATTTGCTGAAGTACTAAAATCATGGTCCTCCAAAAATTATGTTACCATTTATGTTAGTGCTTCAGAACCTCGCCTACTGAACCTACGAGGATGTGTTTTCAGTATGTAAAAGTGCTTATTGGCAACTTCAGTCAGAAAAAGTGCCCTAGAAGTCACTAATTCTGACAAAAATCGCCAAACTTGACCACTTTATTCTGGCGAAACTACAATGGATTTGTGTGTTTTAATTACTTCAGGGAGTTCTCCCAGAGCCTTGTACTATACTAAATTTATCTTGGCGCCTATACACTGAATGAATTTTTCGAAATATGCCAAACATAGGAAACTTTGATTTTGATCCACTTTTGTTTAAGATTTTCACAATGAAGTACTCCTCGTAAATATATAACATGAAGTGCAATTGATGGGCCTATTTGTTTCAGTTCGATTTCCGCCAATATATGATTTTGACTTTTGCTTTAAGTGAGATACAAATCTTTTACCTTTGACGTGTGACCACTTCCCCGCCAAGCGCAGCGGCTGTCTTGCTTCAAACAGCCGGCACGCGCAATTTTGTAGTGCAACGGGACGTGGAGCACGTCAGCACTGGACGGTGTTGCCAATTCTAATTAACTATTATAGAATTTCTCTTTGTGTTCTGTTCTTGTCGGTTCTCCCGGACTGCGCAAGAAGCGGATAGATTGGGCGACATCTACCAAGTTCATTTATCGCATCCTGTCTTTCTTTGTACATTCCTCTTCACACTCCTGCCTCAGAAACTGCCAGCGTACGTGCTTCGTCGTGTGTACGAATGAAGACTTGATAATAAGCTTGTGCATGAATTGGTTATAGTTTTTAAGAAGCCTACCCTAAAACATCCTATGCGTGTAGCACAAAAAGGATGTACACCTAATCGGACCACAGTGTTATGTTACAATTATAAGGTTGCCGCAGTAAACCGACTTCATTCCTAACTCAAAGGTAAATTTTACAACAGCCTATTTATGGTCGATGCTCAGAAGGAGAATGATGGATGTCATCTTAATCGGCGTAGCTGTACGCATTTATCGCAACTACAGTCGCAGACCTTCGGAAACATTTTTGCTGGTGAAAAGTCAGACCACTGTGGTCCAGGGTCCGGGCGTCATAGAGCAAATAGCTTCATCGGGAAGGTAAAATAGAAACAGTGCGAATGGGGCAATGACGACGGACTACATTTCGAAGAAGCGTCAGCGATCGCGACATCTCACCCCATGCATATTCTACTCTTGGGATCTCTTTTCCCAGCGTTAAGTGGCGGTCTGGAAGCGGCGAAATAATAGTGCCCGAGACAAAGTTCCCGCCGCAGGGAGCGTAAGGAAGCAAAAGTTCCCGCATTCGTGGGAGGCTGAGTGGGACGACTCGTCATTACCACTGCGCACGCCGTCGTCGGCGACGAGCATGGGTGAGCCATTTACAGCCAGCCCCAATAAATATTCCTTTCGAGCGAGCCAGAAGCGGACGGCGGGAAGGGAGCGGGCGAGCAGCATTCCTCGACGGGCCGCGTGCTCAATTGGCAGCCCTTGAAAACAAGCCCTCCCCGAGCGCCGCTTTCGTGCCGCGGCTCCATGAGTGGGGCCTTTGACGAAACGTCCAGCCCGCGCCTCTCCGCCTTCAGACAGAGCGCTCCGCCTGTCCGCCAGCGGATCGATGGAGCAGCCGGCGCTCGCCTACAACATCGATCGCGCGTGGCTGGCGGTGGCCGCAGTTGCACCTGCCGGACATTGTCGTTGTCTCCCCAAAGATGAACAGCGCTCGGCATAGAGGGGGCAACCCCCGCGGGCTTGGCCCTGCGCTCGCACCCCCGGCTTCCGGCCTCGCGTCGCAATCTCATTGAAACGGCCATTGTCTTTTTTATGGCCACGGTGTGAGCGCCGACACGTTAGCACCCTATGAAGCACGCCATTATGCACCTCGGGATGGCTTGTGTCGTCTCGACGAGCAAGCGCCACGGAGCAGCTTCAGTCGAACAATCACTGTCTGAGGCGTTATTCGATCAGCATGCATAGGCTATGCCTTTTCACATGTAGCTTTGGAATGAGCCGCACACGAATTGTACAGTGCAGTTATCAAGGGAAGCAGAAGCAGTGAGGTCGCCTTATTATTTACCTGGCGAGCTAACAATTCGCACAATATATTGTATGCGACTGTACTGCAACTGAAGGGCGCTCTGTAGTGCTTGACAATAACAAGTTCCTGCAAACAACATGTGGACACAGTTTGTAGCACTTTTTTATGACCTTTCCCGATTACAGCGCAGCTATTAAACAGCGGTAACAACACTCGCTATGCGGTGGCTGTTGTCATTATTACTAGAACAAACATTGTTTCGCAGCAAGTGAGGTGGTGTAGGTACAGTGCATCAGGCACCTGGCATAACAGCTATTCCTGCGTGGCATGAACATGCTGGCTAGTTCCTAATATTAAAGAATAAAGAAAAACAACGTAGTCAACTGGAGGCCTTCAACGGGTCGATAACACATTTTGAGTCACTAAAAACATGCAAGTTAGTCATTCAGTGCATGCAAGTAAAGTGAAGCCGTAAAAACAACGGTATCAGCATGTGCAAGAAAAGAACTATAAGGATTGAGAGTACAGCGCGCGGCACTTGGTTGACGATAATGATAATGCCAATTGGAAGCATCCTCGCGTTGCCTGCAGTTGTGGATGACACGGGTGCTTGTTTGGCAGGCTCACCGTCATTGCAAACTGAGAGGGGTTTGCGAAAGCGTGTACTAACTGCCGACGTTTGGGTGCTGTAGTCCATCGCAGTTCAACCAGGCCTATGCGGACGGAAAAGGGGGCGGCCGTTAAAACAGTTTTATCCTAGCATTTATGCTAAATACAATTGTCTGACACTTTCTCGCTGTTGAAAAAAATAAATGTAAAAGCCGAGTCAATTTGTATATAAATTAAAATTTAAATTATGGGGTTTACGAGCCAAAACCACGATCTGAATATGAAGCACGCCGTAATGGGGGACCTCGGACTAATTTTGATTACCTGGGGTTCTTTAACGTGCACGCACCTAAATCTAAGTACGCGAGTGTTTTGGCATTTCGCCCCCATCGAAATGCGGCCGCAGTGGCCGGGATTTGATCCCGCAACCTCGTGCTTCGGCAAAGCGAACATCAACAGCAAAGCCACTAAGCAACCACGGCGAGTAATTGTAGCTCACTCTTTTGAGACAAATCTTTTTGTAACGAGACAGAACTGCACCGCACGTGTAAAGAGTGCGTCAGACTTGCGAAAAGACACAAACATATGCAGGGGCCGTATAACGTAAAACTATTCCATTCTGCTTTCATTCCAATCCCCTCACGTAAAATTTACGTAATAGCCGACGCAGCATCGGGCGGTGGCCCGCAGTGGTGTTTGAACAGTCCAATCAAGCGCTCTCCTCGTTTATAGGAGGACACGTCAGTTTGCTTTCGAAGCCAATAGCACTACCCACCTTAACAGAATTTTCTTATATAATTGATTGACAAGTGACGAGGAGCGCGCAGAAGCACAGAAGGTTTCTTTGGGGCCGACCTAGTGCAGTGATAGCAGATAACCGGATTAGGAGGGTGGTGCCGGCGTCTCGGATTGGTCCGCTTCCCCGTGCATAGCCTGCGGTGGCTGGTCGAAAATCACGGCAACGTGCAACTAGGAGTTCAAATATCCTTGAAATTTTTCCTCAGCAAATAAGAATTGGCTGAACGATGTCTCATACGTGCCAAAAAGGCTCGACAACGATATAGTGCTATGCAAAAAATTTTTATGATATGTAAAGAAATCTATTCTAGCCGGCTGCTCCGACTAGCCAGTGCCAGAACGCTTGGCGGGCAGCCATCTTCTATTCCTTTCAGAACGGGGCATTCACCGGCATTTCCGGAAAGAAATTGAGTTTTGTTCGGCATATTGCATCTTAAGTGCGTGGATGTCACTTTGATGTGTTGAGTTTCCATGGTTTTGTGATATCACGTGACTGACAGGCGAAGTGGCGCACCGCGAAATAATTTAGAACAACGGTGGGATAATGACGAAAAAGCCGTAGAATCGGAAACCGATTTTCGCTCTTTTGTTTGGCCTAATTAGGCATAATCAGTGTGTTCACCCCAAAAATGTTTGACCAATTGTAGAGTGATAATGACAAAAATGAAATAGAAACACCCTGCACTAGGGGAAGGGAAAGGGAAAGTAAAGACGGAAAGAAGGAAAGAAGAGCGCGACAAAAATAAAAGCGTGAGAAAAAAATATGAAAGGGACGAAATGGGGTCATTATAGTCTTTCTAATAGGCCAATGTCACGTAGAAAAGTCAACAAAGCCTTGACCGACTTTTGCTGCGACGACAGTTCACGTCGGCATTCCAAAACTGACTATTCTGAAAGTGGCCTGTCGTCAAGGCGTGCCAACGCGGTCGCTAGTGACAGCCTGTGCGCGCTGTATCGAGGACAGTGGCAAAGCACGTGTCCGATAGCCGCCTCGCCGCCGCAGTGTCTGCAAGCCGCACTGTCGTCCATGCCGACTCGGAAGGCGAAGGATCTTGTGTAGGTGACACCAAGCCACAGTCGGCAAAGTACTGCTGTTTCGAGTCGAGAGAGTCCAGATGGGGGTCGAAGTCGAAGGGATGGGTCCAGTCGGTGTAGACGTGTATGCTTTAAGCTTGGTGTGTTCCATAAAATTTTGATGGCTTAATTTGCAAGCACACGAATTTTCGTTGCAGCGTCTGTTCTTGAGAATGGAATGGAGTCTTGCAAGCCCTCCTCGTGTGCAGATCATGCTGCTGCGTCGGCATGTTCATTGCCCATTATGCCACAGTGGCTTGGAGTCCACTGCAACGTGATGTTGTGTCCTTACTAGACGAGGTGGTGAAGCAGCAGTCTGATTTCTAGAACTGGTTGTTCGTGGGGTATGTATGTTTTGAAGCATGACTTTGTAATTGATCAGGATAATCAGCATTTATCGAAGCCAACTTACCTATGATAAATGTTCAACATCCTGGTCACGTAAAACCCCATGATTCAAGATATGCATTTTAGAACTGGAGGATTTAAAACGTTTTTACTGTCTTCAGCCGTTAATGGCTCAAAACTGGGGTTTGGCGTCCGTTGTTTTCGTTACGGAGTCGCCGTCATGCCGCTACAGTCGTCGTGTCACAGCTGCCGTGCCGCTATTTTCAGCTATCTTCTCGCCTCATCGTCAGCTTTGTTTACCATATGTAGAAAAGAAACAGAGCTTTGACCCCGCCGACACTGAGGATTGAACTCATGCTGCTGCGGCAACATGCAGTTGTGTACAAGGTGGCCTAACACTGCAGCCTTCACTCTTGGTAGTTTGTGTGGCTTCTTGCGCGCGAAGTTTCTGAGAATGGTCTCGTCTGTGTGTGGCCACCTCTGCATGTACTTTGGCGCCTTCGTCAGAGGCGGACGACGACAAAATTTTGCACGTCGAAAAGAAGTTGTAGGTCTATTGTAATAAATAAATAAATAAATAAATAAATAAATAAACAAATAAATAAATAGTTGAACTCCATTTAACGTAAGCAGGTGTTCTGGCATTTTTTAAACATGAGGATAGATGTCGCATAAACGCGTTAAAGGGAAGCTGAAGAGTCTGTCGAATTCGATAAGACGCTCATATACGGATGCGGGAACCTTATAAACCATGAAGGTAAAATTTTGGGGGGGATTTTTCATTTAGGAGCGACGCAATCGTCGGTTAAAATTGCGCTGTAGCTCCGCTCCCCGTCGAGCGCCGCGCGCTGCTGCTGACGCGACGATGCGATCGGAGACCGGAAACCGCGGCTTAGTGACGTCAACACTGGTGTTCCGCTCCTTCGCAGTCTCCGCGACCGTGCCTGACCGGGCTTATTTCTGCGTGCGTGCCGTGCTAATCTGCTTTGTTCGACCCTACATTCCTTATTTGTGTGCATATAGGAGTGGTAGTTGACGTGCGCAGCATCAATTGAACTTGTAGGCCGATCATGCCGGCGTTCTGTGCAGCCTACGCTTGCACGAACACCAGCGGCCGCGACGATGTTCCGATGTTCCATTAGTTCCTGCTAGACAAGAAGCTTTCAGCTAAGTGGGAGGCTGCTGTGAAGCGAAACAACTTCAAGTGTTCAAGAACTGTGCTCTAACCACTTCCGTGACGATTACTACCGGAGTTTATCAATAATGCGTGCTTTGTTTTCTCCTAAAAATAACACGCTGAACGGAAGGTGCATGTTTATTGCCCACCCTTGACGCAGGTTTCATCGCCAAGCGCCGCGAATTTTCTATTCGCACGTGTGTTGTGAAACAGTCTGCATGCAGCTACCATAACGCAGTGCAAGCGTAAAGTTTGCATGTGTTGGAAAGCCTGCTCACGCCAAGACCCTTCTCTCGCACACATAAGAAACCGACCATCTCACGTAGCCGATGGAATTCGCCGGTTACGAGTAGCGTGCGGATGGCGCGCTGATGAAGGTTCTATACTATACGTGCTACAACAGCCGGTAAACTTTTCCCGCGTTCAAACCGTCTGTGTAGATTGCCGACAGCTTTGGGGCAGCGCACAAATGCTGAAGATCGCATCACCGCTTACGTTCTACGAGGAGGCATGCAGGAACATAACACTACAGTTGTTTGCCCGGAAACGTACTCACTGGAACGCTGAATGCAGCTTAGCAAAAAACATACTCGCCAAAGAACATTTCCAACACAAGGAGATGCTAACACTTCGCCTTCGTTCGCGTGGAAACCAGTGCTTGCACCAGCATTTTTTGCTTCTTGGAGAGGCCGGCTCATGCAATCGGCTCGTACATGTAGTATGTACAAGTATGTGCGTACTTGTAGTATATACAAGTATAAACTCCTTACAAGTGATCTTGCACGCGACAGCGACAGCGCTACAAGCGAGGCGATGGCTGTCGCGTTCACTCGTCGTCTGCAAGCCGAACTCCACGTGAGCGACGGCTTTGAGCGACGACTTCCCGGTATGAGGGCAGCAATATATGCGCCGAAACTAGCGTGAGGCATGCTTTATCAATTTAAGTTGATGTATTTTACTGAAGAAGGAGCATAAGATATTTCTGAAGGTCTTGCACTAGGTTCTTATTTTTGCACGTGTAAAATTCAATAGTTTGCTCGTTCCGTGTGACAAACAGTCGCATTTGAGTTATGTACATCCAGTTTCGGCTTCGCACAATTGGCTAGTCGCTCAAAGCATTTCCGGGCGACGAGCGACGAGTTCCAGATTTCTACAAACGAGCGATCGAGCGACAACACCGAGCGATTTGTTCAAGCGACGGCCCGTTTTGTCGCTCGAAGCCGTCGCCCGTCACCGTCGCGCGCAAAATCGCCCTCGTAGAGTTTGGACTTCCCGCCGAACTCCTCAGAGAAACGCAAGCTCTCGAAAATTTCCATGACCGTCTCAGCAAAACACCACCAAACTGCTTTGCACCGTGCTTCGTGTGTAGCAGCAGCAGTCGGTCCGGACGAACACCATTGTTGACGTCACGAGGCGCCCGACCAATCAAAGGCGGAAACGAGGCGCTCGAGCTGGGCGTGTCTGCTGCTGCACTTTTCGTCAAAATAAAATATGTTTGCGCTTTCTTTCGCTCAATTTCGATGTGATATTCGAATTCAGAGGGTTGAAAACCACTGCGTACTGCTCTTCACTCATTTTTTCTGGAAAAACTTCAGCTTCCCTTTAATGTTTTTCGTAAAATAACTAGGAAACTTCTGAACTTTGGTAGTGAGGTTGATTCCATGCTATGTACGACTGTGGCTCAATATGAATGCGCGCTTTCAAAAAGATTTATTGGTTTGAGGCATCCGTAAGTTTACGCTTTTCATTTTGGTTGGTGAGGGAGAGAGGCTCTGAAATGAAAACTGGAGACGTTTTCCTGGTGGCACGCATAGCTTGTTACTCCGCGTGAAAATAATAATAACTGAAATGATTCACAGAAGCCATGCGATAAGCGAGAAGAAAGGGGGTTAACCGAGGGGCGCGATTTTTGTTAGTTATATCAGAGAAGCCAACAAACACTGATACCAAGGACGACATAGGGGATATTACTTGTGCTTAATAAATGAAATAAAGAAACGATAAATTAATGGAAATGAAAGTGAATGAAAAAAAACAACTTACCGCAGGTGGGGAACGATCCCACGTGCGAAGGTTGTGAGAAGGACCCTTGGTGTCAGTCTTTATTGGCTTAGGATAATCCATGCGATAGACACATAACACACGAAACACGCGTAACACACAACACACCCATGTAAATTTTATCGGTGAGACCCGTTTCTCGCAGAAAAGTTAAAATCGGCTTCGTAGCGCGCGATGCATAGGCGCCCCCTAGTCAATGGTCCAGGTATACATCATGTAGCTTAAGGTGAGATCGGTGAGGTACATTCAGTGCGAACTTTATGACGCTCCTTTTGTGTGTGAAGAGGCTGCAATAGCAAGTGTACAGCGTCTTCTTGTGTACACAACACGCAGGTCACAGTGGCGATCCTGCCCGCTTATTTTTATACAAGAAGCGATTTACATTGGCTATGTTCGGAACAATACGTGGCAGACATGGACGATGACGCCTGTCAAAGCGGGCATTCTTTTCTTTTCTTTTGCAAGCCTATCCCCATTTTCCATGTCAAGACCAGCTCACTTGCGAAAATCGCACATCGGGTTGTCACTGAGTGCGAACTTGTGTGTACTGCTGCTCCAAAACATACATATACGTCAGTGTATAAATAAATAAATAAATAAATAAATATATCTATATATATAACATATATATATCTATATATATATATATATATATATATAGTGAGTTGCTCCTCAGAAACCTGTGGCACGGACGGGAAGCTAGCTTTGAGAATAATGTATATAAAGATATTGTTTGTTGTGAGGTGACGCTGCGGCATTTGTACGTTTTGATTTCGCGGTTTGGTTGCTTTATGACAGCTAGCACGAGCTTTCTTTACCTTTGGAATGTTTGCTGGCTTCAAATAAGTTACCGCGTACGTTACCAGGCTTCCGTGCTCTTTCTGTCGAGTTAACTGCGCAGTCAGCTTCACTTGCGCCTGATGTCATTTTCTCGTTTATATCTTTATAGGTATCACTACTAATTTGCTGAAGTAGCCCTAGTTCTTCGTGGTCAGAATAATTTAATCGTTTATAACGTTGCCGCAATTGCAAAAGTGATTGCGCATTCTGGAATACCCCAACGACGAATACCCCAGCACGAGCCCCATGGACCTCGGCGCGGACTAGTGTCTTGGCTGAAGCGCTTCAAGGTGTCCCACCACTGCAATCATTTGGTCGCTTATCGCAGCCGTGCGATTCTTGAAGGTATTTTACGCTCTCGCTTGTGCACCAACGGCAAGGCTAAAACACCAGGTATATCCGATCTCTTGTAGTAAAAATTTACACCAAAGTGCTCTGATTTGAAATAAACAGGGTGCTGTGTGCTCACTTGCCGTGTCATAGCACATCAGAGCCTCCCGTCGACCGCTTTCAGACCACCTTTGATTCTCCTTTTGCGCCGTTCGGTTTCTTGGCCCCCTGAGCGCCTAGTTTCGCCATTGCGCGTACGAAGGTGCTTTAGAATGGATCTCTCGGCTGCTCCGCGACGCCTCCTAATAATCCCCCTCTAGCATCCCTGGCTGCTGTCTCCCATGGAGGGTTACTTGAGGCTAGTTTAGGAGGGGGAAGGGCGGGGGGTGGCTTCAAATCAGCAGTCCTTAAGGTGCCCAGGGCAGGTCAGCGGTGCAACTGGCCAGTAATCTGGATATATCGCGCACATGTTCTCGAGCACCACTTTAGAGGTTTCCGCTCGAAGGCTTGATGCAACTCTCCGGGGCAAAAACAGCAGCAGAATCAAAGGAGAGAGAAAAAAAAGTAATGCCGTCACCGCGCTGCATCCCGGAGAGCGCTTGTACGTGTCTCCACTCCCTCCATCGCCCCCGGTTAGCGTTTCTCTTCCACCCCCGGCATAAACGGGGTAGTTTCAAAAAATGAGTTCTTCATTTAAATTGCTGTCGCAATCTATGCTGCAGGCATCGAATTTCGCAATCATTTCAAGCCCGATGACCTCCTTTGGGTTGCGCTTCGGTACTATTGTTTTTTTTTTTTATAGTGCTGCCATTTTGTGCATACAGAGGAAGCAGGTGTACGTAGAAGAAATTGTTTTAGGAGGCTGCAAAAGAAAGAAAAAAAGAAACGCCCACGTCTCTGCGCGTGCATATTTTGCAAGCTGTCCTCATTCTGCACGCACTGAGTTTCACTTAATGCGGCCATTTTTTTTCCTTGTGTTTACTTTTGTTCGAACACGGGTAAAGATATATCGGAATACGAAATATATTTGATATTTCTCATTATCAGAGAAAGCGAAACCTTCTCGGCGCAGATTGGCAGAAGCATATCGTGGCACCCTCGGAATGTTTGCTTCGAAAGCGAAATTCTGCGCTTAGATTGCCTCAATTATTTTTTTATGAAACGTGTAACAAGTGTCATCCTTGAACATACAGTTATTGTCCAAAAAGATGAAGTTTGGCCAATGTAGCCATGTGGTATATAAGTTAATCTAGTGTTACATGCATGGGACACGATGAAGTAATGGACGCAGGAACAGGAATGAACGCACGTTTATTGAGTTAGTCGTTTAAGTAGTAAACTCTGGCGTGACGTCATGTCACTCAGGCATTGACGCATGCGCTCGTGGCGTGCGTGAATTGCTGACTTCACATCAATTCCTTCCCCTTAGGAGGAGCTCTAGAAACGGTCTGGCGCCTTGCGACGCCGGGTTGATCTGCGAATTGGAACTGCCAGAGGTCCAGCATTGGCAGTACCCGTGTCGTGCTCTTCCGGGACTCCTGTGTTGGCAGCTCCCGTTTAGTGCTCTTCGCTAGCCGAGGAATTGGGGCTGGTACCCGAAAAACCCGCCAGAGGGTCTGCATCTTCGTTTGGTGGGGCTAACCCTCCGTTCCTTTCAGCGCCTTCCTCGTCCAACGATGTTGGTTGCTGAGCCTCCGCGCGGTGTCGTAGCTGATCTTCATGACGCTCACATAGTTCCCCATCCTCCGTCTTAACCGTGCTCAGGCGGGCGCCCCTGGTATTCTGTATCACTCCAGGTCTCCAGCTCGCAGCTGCCCTATAGTCCTTGCACCAGACCGGTTGTCCGGGCGAATGTCTGCGCGGAAGTGCTCCTGCAGCAGAAGAAGGTCGTGACACCACATTATCCAACAGAGTACGTGGTTCGAATCCAAGAAGCAAGAAGCCAGGTGTCTTTTCGTTTGGGAGTGGGGTGCGCCGATAACGCAGTAGCCATCGGGCCAGGCGTCTTTCAAGGGTACCATGCACGTTTTTGCGCAGACCTTTAACAGTGCGCACTGCCCTTTCTGCCAGCCCGTTGGATTGCGGATGATACGGAGGAGATCGTAGGTGTACTATGCCATTATCTTCCATGAATTGGCGGAACTGTCTACTTGTGAACTGGGCCCCGTTGTCGGAGACAACTGTTCGTGGCAACCCAAATCTGCTGAAAATGCCCCGTAACGCTCCAACAGTGTTATCTGCGCTGGTTACTTTAAGCGGAACAACCTCTATCCATTTGGTATGCGAATCCACTACGATCATCAACATTCGCCCTTCGACTGGTCCTGCGAAATCAACGTGGATTCTAGACCATCGCTCAAATGTGTCCGGCCACGGAACCGGCTCTTGCGCGCGTGGCATGCTGCAGTTTTGCTGGCATACTGCACATGCGCGTACGATATTCTGGATATCCTTGTCAAGTCCGGGATACCAGAAAGGTGCCCGTGCTAGACTTTTAATCGCCGACATGCCTTGATGGGTATCGTGCAGCAGCTGCAGCATTGATTTCCGAGCTGCGGCGGGTATCACGGCCCGATAGCCCCAATAAACAATACCATGGCTGCATGTCAGCTCGTCTTTCTTTTGGAACCTAGGTCGTAATGCTTCTTGTGTTGCCGGTAATTTCCTTGGCCAGCCTTCCCGAACATAACGCATAACCGCCATGAGCGTGCCATCACGTGCCGTCATTTAGGCCAAATTGTGCGAAGACACCACCCCTGTGTTCAGGTGGTCTGTTAGTAGCACGTACTCCCGTTCATCTTTCAACATTGACTTCACTGTCTTGTCATCATGCGGCGCTTGTACGGGAAGGCGGCTCAATGCGTTGGCCACAATTATGTCCTTTCCCGGTTTATACTCAATGGAATACTTGTAACCACCGAGTAAAAGTGCCCAACGCTGTATCCTTGCTGCTGCCAAGGGTGGTATTGGTTTATCGAGACTAAAAAGGCGCATCAGCGGCTTATGATCTGTGGCGAATGTAAATTGGTTTCCCAGCAAATATTCGCGAAACCTCGTCACGCCGAATACCACTGCTAAGGCTTCGCGCTCAATCTGAGCATAATTCCGCTTGGCTGAAGGGAGGGTGCGAGATTGAAACCCGATTGGCTGGTTTACGCCGTCCACTCTGTGGTACAAGACTGCCCCGATACCGCATGAGGATGCGTCCGTCTCCAAGATGAGTGGTTTTGTTGGGTCATAGTGGGTCAAAATCTGCACCTCCTTTATCAACCGCTTCACTGCCTCGTACGCATTTTCTTGCTTAGCTTCCTATTGCCAAGGCCTGTTCTTTCTTAATAACTCATATAATGGCGCAAGCACTGTAGCCAAGTTCCCCAAGAATGCGTTGTAATACGTAACGAGACCCAGTAGCGCGCGAAGTTCCGTTACACACGTAGGTTGGGGCATTCGTAATAGCGCGTCGATGTTTTCCGACTTTGGTCTTAGGCCTTTTGCGCTAATGCGGTGACCAAAGAATTCCACCCCCGACTGACGGAATCTGCATTTGAGCGGGTGAAGTTTAACACCGGCTTCCCTGAACCGCTGGAACACTTTGCGCAACGTGTCACAATTTCCTCTTTTCTCGGCGACCATGCACCACATCGTCTAAGTACACTTGCACACCCGGTAGCCCTTGCAACAGTGCTTCCATTCGCTTCTGAAAAACTGCCGGTGCCGACGCCACTCCAAACGGCAGCCGGTTGAAGCTATACAACCCTTTTGGCGTGTTTACTACCAGCAGCTTCTTTGTCGCGTCATCTATTGGTAGCTGGTTGTATGCATCCTTCAAATCTATTGTACTGAATGCTTGCCCTCCGCTGAGCTTCGCAAATATGTCCCTTATCTTTGGCAGCGGATATTGTTCCGTGTGGCATGCTGTGTTGACTGTCGTTCTAAAATCTCCACACAAGCGGATGGAGCCGTCCTTCTTGACGACGGGAACGAGTGGCGCAGCCCACTCGGCGCTGGCGACCTGCGTCAGTATGCCCGTGTCAGCCAACTTTGAGATTTCTGCATTTACAGGCTCTTGTAGCGCGTACGGTATAGGTACGGGCCTTGCAGAATCGCGGTACGGTTCCTTCGCGTAACTGTAGACGAACCGGAGGCCCCTTGATTAATCCGAGACCTCGCGAAAGCAAATCGGCATATTCCGCCCTTAGCGTAGCAGCAATGGCAATTTGGTCAGCAGCTGGCGGCTTACCGTCGTTGACGTCCACGTTGAGCACTGGGCCTCCAGTCAGCTGGAATGCTTGAATTATGTCTCGCCCACACAGGTTTGGGCCTGAGCAGCCGAGCACTACTAGCGTCGCGTTGGCGGTTTTTCCGTCGTAGGTGACAGGAACTTTCAGCTGTCCTTTCACTGGTAGTCTCCCTAGGAAGCAACTCAGTTGAAACGACGACTTGTCGAGCCTGGGCCAGCGATGGCGATGTTGGGCATAAGTTGGCCATGTCACTATTGACACTGGTGACCCTGTGTCCACTTGCATCTTCACAAGCACCCCTTTCCACTGTAACGTTCGCCATATCGGCCGAACCAGTCCTGTCGACGACTCACGGAGGTGTAACAGGAACTGTCCGTAGTCCTCGCTGTCCGAGGATGGTTCCTCACAGTGAGCTACGTTTTCTTGGCGTGGCTTGGAATTGCACATTGAAGCCAGGTGTCCCCTCTTCCGACAAGAGAAACACTCAACGCGGCGGAACCTGCATTTGGCGGTCTTGTGGTTGTCGCTTCCGCAGCAAAGGCAGCCGGTCTGTACTTATTGTTCGAATTTCCCATCCTGTCTGGCTGTGGTCTTCTGGAGAACTTCTGCCGCTCTTGCTTCGTTCGTACTGCGTGGACGCCCTCTCTGATTGGCCCATCTCCCATCTGTTGTACGTTGCGTGCAGCCATCTCAGCGGCTAGCGCCACATCCTCTGCTTCCTGCAGCGTGAGCGTGTGCCTTGCTAGCAGATTACGCCGCCCTCCAGCATCCCGTAGACCGCAGACAAGCCTGTCACGCAGCATTCTCTTTAGCGCCTGGCCAAAATTGCACCTATTAGCCATTTTCCGTAGCTCGACAATGAAGTCGCTTGTCGACTCGTCAGCTTGCTGATTCCTTGTGAAAAGCTGATAAGACTCCGCTATCTCGTTGCCATTCGGTGCAAAGTACTCGGTCAGTTTTTGAACTGCTGCTCCGTACGTCAGATCCTGAATTTTGTTAGGCGCACAACGGCCTGCCAGGAGATCTACAGTCTTGGTACTAAGGGCGGCAACAAGTAAGGCCCGACGCTTCTTCGGATCGACAATCTCGTGGGCTTCGAAAAAAGCTTCTAATCGCACCTGATATGCGTCCCACTTGTCGTCCCCTTCGTCAAAAATAGGCGGCCCGACTTGCGTCGCCATGCTTTACCCTGGCCGTGGGGGTTAATCCTCGTCGCCACTGAAGTAATGGACGCAGGAACAGGAATGAACGCACGTTTATTGAGTTAGTCGTTTAAGTGGTAAACTCTGGCGTGACGTCATGTCACTCAGGCATTGACGCATGCGCTCGTGGCGTGCGTGAACTGCTGACTTCACATCCCACGGAACAATTTATATTCAACATAGTACGCGTTCCACGTGGAACAGTGAATCCCGAGAATGAAATCCTTCTAACAATTTGCCCCGTCCGTGCATTAGCCATTGTCCTGTGCATTCATGTCTTATGCGCAAATAATACCGCATGTGCAAGCACTAATTTCTTTTAAAAATGCTATGCCCCACGAAATCAAGGATAAAATGCATGCATGTAACATGCTTAAGAACATATAATCAGAACATGATAAGGAAAGAATAAGAGCACGGATACAAGTACTAAACCGGAGACTCGAGTGCATTAGTGACAAGGAGAACATACGGTACACCTATGCTTCTAAATACTGAGGAGTAAACACATACGTAACTATGGAGTGGACGATGCAGGACATGAACTCGCCGCGCCTTCAACGTATGCAAAGAGTGAAATAACCGCAGAAGAACTTGGCCTAGCGTTAGCAAACATGACAATTAATTCACCAGTAACTGTCGCGGTGGATTCACAAGAGGCACACTGAAAATTCAAGAAAGGAAGAACCAGAAGATCAGCGCTCCAAATTCTACAGAAGTGTGACTTCGAAGACGCCTGCATCCTCTGGAAACCGGTGCACGAATCCCTTTCAGGGAACCAAGTGGCATGAATACTTTGTTTAGCGCAAAACAACAGACACAAGAAAGACGACCCAGGACAAGGCGCTACTCTCAACTGACATCATTTTATTGCGTCACTCCTTTATAGACATCTGAAACTAGAGGAACATGCGCAGTGAGCACCATGCGGTGGAGCCACCAACATCCGATCATAAGAGCGCACTCCATGCGACAGAATCCAAAAAGCCAAATTCAGCGCTGTACAAGGTTAAGGAAGGCACACTAATGCACTGTGACCCCTATGACTGAATGAAGAATGCTTCCGATAACTCTCGCGCGGTGGTGTCACGGCTCTTTTTCAATATCGTGGTGTCACGAAACTTGGGTTTGCACTTGCACATTTTACAATGCTGAGCCAAATGGGAACCTGTGCCTGTTGGTATGGATCGCTCATGTTCTCTAAGGCGATCGTTAACACAGCGGCGACAATCTAGTGGCGACAATCTAAAGAATGTCGCCGCTAGATACCAAATTTCGGTAGTGTTTTCCGCTCCTCAGAAACTGTCAATTTTGTGCAGCCGTATTTCTAAAACAAGTAAAAAACCAGATTGTGAAAAGAACCACGCGAAGTTTATAGATTGCAGCGTCGGTGTGGTTTATAAGATCCTCTTGTCATGTGGCAAAGTGTATGTAGGGCAATCAGGCCGCTGTGTTAACAATCGCCTTAGAGAACATGAGCGATCCATACCAACAGGCACAGGTTCCCATTTGGCTCAGCATTGTAAAATATGCAAGTGCAAACCCATGTTTCGTGATACCATGATTTTGAAAAAGAGCCGTGACACCACCGTCCGAGAGTTATCGGAAGCATTCTTCATTCAGTCATTTGGGTCACAGTGCATTAGTGTGCCTTCCTTAACCTTGTACAGCGCTGAATTTGGTTTTTTGGATTCTGTCGCATGGAGTGCGCTCTTATGATCGGATGTTGGTGGCTCCACCGCATGGTGCTCACTGCGCATGTTCCTCTAGTTTAAGCTGTCTATAAAGGAGTGACGCAATAAAATGATGTCAGTTGAGAGTAGCGCCTTGTCCTGGTCGTCTTTCTTGTGTCTGCTGTTTTGCGCTAAACAAAGTATTCATGGATTGGCAACAACTAGCCCGCCAACGCATTGTGCTGAACCAAGTAGCACATGCCGCAGCCCGGGAGCATATACGCCGGGCAAACCTGCAAGGGTACTTGCGTTCCGACGTTTGCGAGCAACGAATACCTAGCACGTATCCCCCGAAATACTCGTATACAACAGGAAGCAACGAAGTTATTATTCATCTGTTCACAGGAAGCTGAATAGACAACAAGCAATTACGTGGAGAAGATTCCAGGCAGAGACCTATCTCGCGGGATATTTCCCCAGGCCATGTATCCCGGGATCTACAGCAGAAACTGCAAATACTGCCCGGAGGCAGCGAACACCCTGTACAACATCGTATGGGTATGCCGAAACAACTCAAGCATCCCGGTCATTGACGAAGAAATTGCGGATCAAGACCCGAAAATCAGTGGGAGGCACTGCTGACCTCGCAGGTCCTTGAGAACCGTCTCCGGCTAGTAGACAGGGCCCGGGCGTTTGCTATCAGCCATGGCTACCTCGATTAAGGAAATCACCCTCCTCTGTATATCATATTGACCGCAAATAAGACGGGGACAGAGGGAGAGAACACATAAACAGCACGGGCGGTAACTTTCAACTGTTTTATTCACAGCAGCCCGTGGGCATATATAGGCAAATAGAACATGCGCAGATCGCAGCAAACAAGAATACACATCAGCTTAGCGTGGCAACCAATTATCAAAAACATCTACTTCCGATCGAAACAACCTAATGGAGGTATCGCTAACACTGTCTTGGCCTTTCTTTTTTATGTGATAAGCCTCCATCAGTTCACGTGCAGTCTGGTCATGGCTTCTCCCCAGAATCTTTATCTCCTCAAAAAGAGGTACACAGCGACAGGCATTGCAGTGCGCAGGTAAGTGCGCCAATTCATCTTCCGTTATCTTTTGTTCATGTTCCCTGGCTCGATCATTTAGGCACCGTCCAGTCTGCCCTATGTAGGACTTGCCACACGCCAGGGGTATTTCGTACACAACTCCTACATTGCATTTTGCATACGGCTTGGTGTGGTTCTTGCCACAACCTTGCCTTCCTTTAGGATCACGGAAAGTGCGGGGGCAGAGCCGCGCCAGCTTAGAAGGGGCTGAAGAGACAAGGGGGACTCCAAACCTGCCTGCCACCTTCCTTAGGTTGTGAGCGACCCTGTGAATATACGGCACCACTTCAGGTCTTACGGCCATAGTAGTCGTCCTCACCCTTGCTTTGTCCCTAGATCCTTTTACCTTCTGCAGGAGGGTTTCCACCACTGGCGTTACCATCGAGTCAGGGAACCCTGCCGTCTTAAGACGGGAAATCTGATTGTCAAAGGCAAGCTGCATCTTTTGCACACACGATTTACGGAGAGCCGATTCTAAGCAGAGCATCGCTACTCCTCGTTTAACAATCTTTGACTGGGAGCAATCATATGGCACCAAGCCCTTCTGTGCCCGAGGGAAGTACTGCCAGCACGCGTGGCCTTTGGCAAATGAAATGCGTAGGTCTAAAAAACGCAGGGAATTGTCGAGTGGAAGTTCGTGAGTAAAAGAAAGCCCTTTATCAAGTTGTTTAAAAACGGCTAAAATGCTGTCACAAGAAGTTAAACTTCCTTGCCCGTTAAAAACAATTAAAAAGTCATCCATATACCTAAAAACTTTTAGAAGGTTTAAAAACAACCCCCCAAACGCCTGACCAAGCGCTTTGTCAATGGTAGCTAAAAAAATGTTACACAAAAGCGGCGCAATGCACGAGCCGATGCAGATTCCACGTTTCTGCAAATAGAACTGTGGCGACGAGCGACCACGTAGACCGGTAAATTCTCGGGCTCTCGCAGGAGAGGAAGAACCGACACTCGATCGCTTAGCTTAGCATTCTTTCTTTTTAATAATCTTCTTCGGAATGCTAGCCCGTGCCGGAGAGTGCCAGCCGCTCGTGCCTCGTGTAGACGCGAGCGTCTACGCCATCTCTCGTGCGACGACGATGCTGCTGCCGCTACAGAGGTCTCCCCCCCCCCCCCCTAGAGAGGAGGAAAGTTCGACGAACGATGGAAAGTCCACGTGACGCGGCGTGTCTTGGCGTTGGTCTTGGGTGTCACGTGCGCAGGCGGCGGCGAAGGATGCAGCAGGGTCGCGTCGCATACTGGTGGAGCTGATGGCGCGGGTGCTTCGATGTAGACGGGTTTGAGACGTTCCAGGGCAATAGTGTCTGATCGGCCGTTGACATTCACAACAAACGTCGTCGGACGACGCTCTAGAACACAATATGGCCCGGAGTAGTGTGGTTGCAAAGGCTTCCGCACGGCACAGTTACGCACGAAAACGTGGGTAGCAGAGGTGAGTGCGGGAGAAACGTACGGGGGCCTTGCTTGTGAACGTGTAGGCACGGGGCGTATCTGGCTGAAGAAAGCTTGCAGTTCGGCGACGTATTGGGCAGGTGGTGGCATAGGGGTTTTGGGGGTGGCGACAAAGAAATCGCACGGAAGGCGTAGGTGAGTGCCGTAAACTAGCTCAGCACAGAAGCAACCTAGGTCGTTCTTGAGTGCGGCTCTGATGCCAAGTAAGACGAGGGGCAAATGTAGGATCCACTTCTCCGGCGATTCATGTGCCATAAGGGAGGCCTTGAGATGCCTGTGAAAACGTTCGACTAGTCCATTGGACTGCGGGTGGTAAGCAGTTGTGCGAAAACGGGTCGTTCCGAGTAGTTTGAGTAGCTCGTTGAAGAGTGCTGAGTCAAACTGCCGACCGCGATCTGTGATTATTGTGGATGGGCAGCCGAACCTTGCGATCCACGTAGACACGAAAGCTGCTGCAACAGTGGGCGCTGAGATGTCACATATAGGTGTAGCTTCTGGCCACCGTGTATAACGGTCGATGCATGTCAGTATGTAGCAGTACCCTTTCGAAGGTGGGAGAGGGCCGACGAGGTCCAGGTGTACGGTGTCAAAACGAGCATCCGGTGGAAGAAAAGACTTGGCAGGCGGAATGGGGTGACGCTGGATCTTCGAACGTTGACACGACAAATAGCAGTGAACCCAATCGCGAACTTGCGCGTTTAGCCGAGGCCAAACGAAACGACTGGAAAGAAGCTTCTGTGTCGCGCGTATGCCAGGGTGCGACAGGTTGTGCACGGTTTCGAATAGACGTCTGCGAAGGGATGCCGGAACGTATGGTCTAGGTGTGTCGTTAGAAGTATCGCAGACGACGGACGTACCATCTGGGGTCACAACGACGTCTTCGAATTTCAGGGACGTTGACGAATTCCGGAGTGTACGAAGTTCAGTGTCGTCACGCTGTTGACTGGCGAGTAAGTCGGCCTCGATGATGAAAGGTTCCGATGTCAAAGTGGAAACGACATTGACACGACTCAGAACGTCGGCTGGAACGTTGTCGGTGCCCTTGATGTGACGGAACGTTGTTGTAAACTCGGAGATGCAGGAAAGGTGTCGAATCTCGCGGGGGGAGTAACAGGACGCCGAACGATTCGTTGTGTGCACAAGGGGCTTGTGGTCAGTCAAGACAGTGAATGCACGGCCTTCGAGGAAATGGCGAAAATGCTTGATAGCCAGATAAACAGCGAGTAATTCACGGCCGAACACGCTGTAGTGGGACTGCGCAGGCTTCAGTTTCTTGGAGAAAAAAGCGAATGGATGCCACGCATTGTCGATGAATTGCTGCAGAACGGCACCAACTTTGGTGTTTGAAGCGTCGGTCATGATGGCAGTGGGTGCGTCTGGCTTTGGGTGTCTAAGCAGCGTGGCGTCGGCGAGGGCAGACTTGACTCTTGTGAAAGCGTCGGTGGCCTCTTCAGTCCACTGAAGCACTTGTTTGCGTTTGTTTACAAGGAGAGCGTCTAGCGGAGCCATAAGTCGTGTGCACTCAGGAATGAATCGGCGGTAGAAATTGACGAATCCGAGAAATTGGCGAAGCTTGGTGAGTGTGGTCGATCGGGGAAGATTTTAGATGACGCGAATCTTGGACGGCAGAGGTCGAATGCCGTTAGCGTCGACGATATGACCGAGGAACTCGAGTTCGGGTTGACCGAATTTACTCTTGGCGGCGTTGATGACAATTCCTTTACTGGCAAGGCGTGAGAACAACAACCGCAAGTGGTGAAGATGTTCTTCTGCCGAAGAGCTTGCGACGAGAAGGTCCTCAATGTATGCAAATACGAAACGCAAACCTCGGGTGACGGAATCGATGAAACGCTGAAAGGATTGGCCCGCGTTCCGTAAACTGAAAGGCATGCGGAGTAATTCGAAAAGACCGAAGGGTGTGGTGATGGCGGTCTTGGGAATGTCTTCTTCAGCGACCGGTAGCTGATGGTAGGCGCGAACGAGATCGATCTTAGAAAGGATCGTCGCACCGTGCAACGCTACCGTGAAGTCCTGAATGTTCGGTAGAGGGTAGCGATCAGGAACTGTGACGTTGTTTAGTGCCCGGTAATCGCCGCATGGGCGCCAGTCTCCCGTCTTCTTAGGCAGCATGTGAAGTGGTGATGCCCAGTTACTGGAGGAAGGGCGGATGATGCCAAGTTGCAGCATGTGTTCGAACTCCGCGCGAGCGATCTTGAGTTTCTCCGGGGACAAACGCCGGGGTCGGAAATAGACCGTTAGGCCGGAGGTGACGATGTGATGGCACATATCATGTTGTACCGGTTGCGTCCAGTCCGGCAGGCGCGTCAAAGTGGGAAACTCGCTTAGGAGCGTGGCGCAAGGTTCGTCCAACATGGCAGAAATAGGCGCTATGGGCGATGTGCCTGATGATGGGACGCCGGGAACGGATAGCTGGGTCACGGAGTCGATGAGACGGCGTCGTTGGATGTCCACAAGGAGTCCGTAGTTATGCAAGAAGTCTGCTCCAATGACTGCATGACGGACGTCTGCAACCAGGAAAATCCAGCGGAACGCTCGTCGAAGGCGAAGGTTTAGCATGACGGAGCGTGACGAGAAAACTGGAATCCTGGTGCCGTTGACGGCTTGCAAAAACGAGACAGGTGTCGCTTTTCGGTTGGAGTGCTTTGCGGGAAGAATGCTGACGTCAGCACCTGCGTCGACTAAGAATCTTTGTCCCGTAACTCTGTCCGTCACGTAGAAAAAGGCGACTTGTGTGCTGGGCCGGACCACTCGTCACCGTTAGAAGTCGGCCGGCCTGTTTCCCTGCCAAGCGCAGGGACGCCGACAGTGACGAGCGTCGTTTCCAAAACGGCGGTAGTAGCAGCAAAACGCCAGGCGTTGTAGTTGAGGTTTCATTTTGGGTGCCCGTGCGTCTTGATCTGCTGGAAGTACGGCTGCGTGGGCGACGAGACGTGCTGCGATGTTCCGCTCCACAGATGATGCGTTCCAGGCGCTCACACAAGGAGTCGAACGGAGATTGCACTGCGGAAGAGCAGGGAAGAGTTTGCAGGGCGGTTGTATTGTCACCCGGAGACGGTGACGTGACTGCGATGGTTGGGGTGGCTACTTCCATGACTTTGTCGGCCAAAGCGGCAAGTCCGGTAAGGTTCATGGTAGAGGCTGTCGCCAGGACCATCTGCACGTTAGCCGGGAGTCGTTGCAAAAACAATTCGCGCAACAGCGTGTCGTCGATGGATCTCGCGTTGTTTCTGAGCAGCTGGCTCATTCGGCGAAGAAGTTGACTAGGGCGTCGGTCGCCGAGTTCTTCAGCGGACAGAAGCTGCTGGATGCGAGACCATTGTGAAGCTGCTGTGCGCTGTAGCAGTGCTGCCTTGATATCGTCATAGGCGGCGGCAGACAATGGGGAATTCAACAAATCTGCTACCTCGTCAACGGCGGCGGGCGAGAGCGCTGCGGCGGCGTAATGGAACTTCGAGGCTTGAGAGCGGATACCAGCGACTTGAAATTGCGCTTCGGCCTGAAGAAACCACGCCGAAGGATGCTGGTCCCAGTACTGTGGGAGGCGGACAGCGCTGGGGGAACAGGAGGGCTCACCGCGTTCCTCGGAAGGGTTCTGTCCTTGAGCTCTCGTAGAGTTGGTCTGATCCATGGTCGTCTCCACCACAGGAGCGTATGGCAGTATCATGTCCGGGTCACCAAACTGTGGCGACGAGCGACCACGTAGACCCGTAAAGTCTCGGGCTCTCGCAGGAGAGGAAGAACCGACACTCGATCGCTTAGCGTAGCATTCTTTCTTTTTAATAATCTTCTTCGGAACGCTAGCCCGTGCCGGAGCGTGCCAGCCGCTCGTGCCTCGTGTAGACGCGAGCGTCTACGTCATCTCTCGTACGACGCCGATGCTGCTGCCGCTACGGAACTGTTCGTCATAACTGATAAAAGTGCTATTAAGATAGGTTTCTAAAAGAGTTAAAAAATCTTCCACCGAAAAGCCAGCTGCGTTCTGGAAGGGAACGGTGCCGTTTTCTTCAATACACATCCTCACAGCAACAAACAAATCTTTATGAGGAACGGAGTAGAAAAGATCTTCTACATCAACCGAAAAAGCCGGACCTATGTCCTGGTTAGCCCTCAGAAATTCAACAATCTCGTCAGAGCTTTTTGCAACAAAGGGGTCAGATATAACAAGCGTCTTTAAACTCCTTAAAATGAAGCGGCTAACTTGAACCTGCCACGTTCCACGCTCGCTAACTATCGTCCTGAATGGGATGCCGGGTTTATGCGTCTTCGTAGTAAACACTTAGCGCGGCACCTGAAGCGGACACTGACGTCCCTAGCTAGTTTATCGAGATTAAGAGACTTGCACATTCTTATAACCCTGCTCTTTACTCTAGTTTCAGACTTCCTAATAGGTTTAAAATTCTTCTTCAGTGCCTCAGAGGCTTTAGCACCAAACATGCCCTTCGAGAAGACAACAAATCCCCCTTCTTTGTCTGCTTCCAAAAGAACAAGCTCGCTGTCTTTACAAAACGTCAAAGTCCTATGAATGACGGATACTGTTCGATTGGAAGCCGGTTGCGAGACACTCCTGCTAAGACATGCAACACCTTCCAACAGGCAGCTGTCATGGTGATCCTGCGGAGCCTTCTTCGCCACCCGCCTGTTCAGAGCAGCCAGTTCATAGGCAGGAACTTGATGTCGACGCTGTACTTCGGTCCTTTAGCAAGCAGGGCGGTCACGTCTTCTGGGATGCTTGCGTCGCCCACAACGAGCGGCTTATTTCCTTGTCCCTGACTACCTTTCCATGCTCTAAGGAAATGACCAACCATGTTCTTCCAGCAATACTCGGTCAACTGATGAGAGGTACGTCTAGCAGCCTTCAAATCCTTTTCCGCATGCCAATCTGTAGCTTTAGTAAAGCATATGATGCAAAGCCAATCGTTGAGCAGTCTAACTTGCTGCCATGACCAGACTGACCAGCCATGAAGTCATGAAGCCATGACCAGACTGCACGTGAACTGATGGAGGCTTATCACATAAAAAAGAAAGGCCAAGACTGTGTTAGCGATACCTCCATTAGGTTGTTTCAATCGGAAATAGATTTTTTGATAATTGGTTGCCACGCTAAGCTGATGTATATTCTTGTTTTCTGCGATCTGCGCATGTTCTATTTGCCTATATATGCCTACGGGCTGCTGTGAATAAAACAGTTGAAAGTTACGGCCTGTGCTGTTTATGTGTTCTCTCCCTCTGTCCCCGTCTTATTTGCGGTCAATATGATATACAGTAAATACCAACTGGGCCAAAGTGAAGTTCTTCTGAAGCAAATATCTCCTACAGATGGCCCCTCTTTCTGTGTTCCATCGTCCGCCGTGTCCCCAAACGAAGAATCCGTCATCAGTTACATCGTGGCGACTACCTGCCGAGCAAGATTCATCGGCTTCTGTATCAAGCGCGGCTTGATCCCTTAGGAAGTGAATGCACTGTTCGGGTGTGTCGTTCCGTCGTGGGGTCACATCAAGTGCCTATGCAAAATTCTCCGCGCAAAGTTGTGGCGGCAAGTTAGACTGCTCAACGATTGGCTTCGCATCATATGCGTTACTAAAGCTACAGATTGGCATGCGGAAAAGGATTTGAAGGCTGCTAGACGTGCCTCTCATCAGTTGACCGAGTATTGCTGGAAGAACATGGTTGGTCATTTCCTTAGGGCATGGAAAGGTACGAGGGCTAGTCAGGGACAAGGAAATAAGCCGCTTGTTCTAGGCGACGCAAGCATCCCAGAAGACGTGACCGCCCTGCTTGCTAAAGGACCGAAGTACAGCGTCGAGCATCAAGTTCCTGCCCATGAACTGGCTGCTCTGAACAGGCGGGTGGCGAAGAAGGCTCCGCAGGATCACCATGACAGCTGCCTGTTGGAAGGTGTTGCCTGTCTTAGCAGGAGTGTCTCGCAACCGGCTTCCAATCGAACAGTATCCGCCATTCATAGGACTTTGACGTTTTGTAAAGACAGCGAGCTTGTTCTTTTGGAAGCAGACAAAGAAGGGGGATTTGTTGTCCTCCCGAAGAGCATGTTTGGTGCTAAAGCCTCTGAGGCACTGAAGAATTTTAAACCTATTAGGAACTCTGAAACTAGAGTAAAGAGCAGGGTTATAAGAATGCGCAAGTCTCTTAATCACGATAAACTAGCTAGGGACGTCAGTAGTGCTTCAGGTGCCGCGCTAAGTGTTTTCTTTACTGCGAAGACGCATAAACCCGGCATCCCATTCAGGACGATGGTTAGCGAGCGTGGAACGTGGCAGGTTCAAGTTAGCTGCTTCATTTTAAGGAGTTTAAAGACGCTTGTTATATCTGACCCCTTTGTTGCAAAAAGCTCTGACGAGATTGTTGAATTTCTAAGGGCTAACCAGGACATAGGTCCGGCTTTTTCGGTTGATGTAGAAGATCTTTTCTACTCCGTTCCTCATAAAGATTTGTTTGTTGCTGTGAGGATGTGTATTGAAGAAAACGGCACCATTCCCTTCCAGAACGCAGTTGATTTTTCGGTGGAAGATTTTTTAACTCTTTTAGAAACCTATCTTAATAGCACTTTTATCAGTTATGACGAACAGTTATATTTGCAGAAACGTGGAATCTGCATCGGCTCGTGCATTGCGCCGCTTTTGTGTAACATTTTTTAGCTACCAAAGCGCTTGATCAGGCGTTTAGGGGGGCGTTTTTAAACATTTTAAAAGTTTTTAGGTATATGGATGACTTTTTAATTCTTTTTAACGGGCAAGGAAGTTTAACTTCTTGTGACAGCATTTTAGCCGTTTTTAAACAACTTGATAAAGGGCTTTCTTTTACTCACGAACTTCCACTCGACAATTCCCTGCGTTTTTTAGACCTACGCATTTCATTTGCCAAAGGCCACGCGTGCTGGCAGTACTTCCCTCGGGCACAGAAGGGCTTGGTGCCATATGATTGCTCCCAGTCAAAGATTGTTAAACGAGGAGTAGCGATGCTCTGCTTAGAATCGGCTCTCCGCAAATCGTGTGTGCAAAAAGATGCAGCTTGCCTTTGATAATCAGATTTCCCGTCTTAAGACGGCAGGCTTCCCTGACTCGATGGTAACGCCAGTGGTGGAAGCCCTCCTGCAGAAGGTAAAAGGATCTAGGGGCAAAGCAAGGGTGAGGACGACTACTATGGCCGTAAGACCTGAAGTGGTGCCGTATATTCACAGGGTCGCTCACAACCTAAGGAAGGTGGCAGGCAGGTTTGGAGTCCCCCTTGTCTTTTCAGCCCCTTTTAAGCTGGCGCGGCTCTGCCCCCGCACCTTCCGTGATCCTAAAGGAAGGCAAGGTTGTGGCAAGAACCACACCAAGCCGTATGCAAAATGCAATGTAGGAGTTGTGTACGAAATCCCCCTTGCGTGTGGCAAGTCCTACATAGGGCAGACTGGACGGTGCCTAAATGATCGAGCCAGGGAACGTGAACAAAAGATAACGGAAGATGAATTGGCGCAATTACCTGCGCACTGCAATGCCTGTCGCTGTGTACCTCTTTTTGAGGAGATAAAGATTCTGGGGAGAAGCCATGACCAGACTGCACGTGAACTGATGGAGGCTTATCACATAAAAAAGAAAGGCCAAGACTGTGTTAGCGTTACCTCCATTAGGTTGTTTCAATCGGAAATAGATTTTTTTGATAATTGGTTGCCACGCTAAGCTGATGTGTATTCTTGTTTGCTGCGATCTGCGCATGTTCTATTTGCCTATATATGCCCACGGGCTGCTGTGAATAAAACAGTTGAAAGTTACCGCCCATGCTGTTTATGTGTTCTCTCCCTCTGTCCCCGTCTTATTTGCGGTCAATATGATATACAGTAAATACCAACTAGGCCAAAGTGAAGTTCTTCTTCACCCTTCTCTGAGCCATAAAAACGCACCTGGTTACAAAATAAAGTTCATTTGTCTCTCTCTGTACCTCGTCACAGCACACAGAGAGGAAGTTAGGCCTAAATATAAGAAGGTATGACGAAGGTGCCATGAAATATGCTAAATTAATCTGTACACACTATTCGACGCCAGGGTCCACAGTGGCGGCTATTCTTCAGCGGGGGATGCCGACTACTTAGCCGAGCCAATTTTTAATTTGCTGCTGTACACTGGCACGTTACACTGCAGACACTGAACAAAAATAACGTGAATTGAAGAAAAAATACATCCACTAATATTAGCTGACAAGATGTGCTTTAAGTTTTTTTTCACACAATATAATGGTTCCAGTCTATAAGACCGCTCTTCTCGCAGCTCTTCTTTTTTGCGTGTCTCATAAGCACAAAAATATAAGCAGTCAATGTTTGCATTCTACGTGACTATCTCAATTTACCAGATACTATACAGGACAAAGAGCTCACAATCACAATGCTAGCCATTTTCACTCTCAACCGTGAGGTAGCAAATTCTGTGCATTCTTTATTTAAATTCCGTTTTCGAAATTCTGTCACTTATCTCGCCAGAAATGACTCGCTGAGCAAACTAACCACCGAAAAGTCGCAGTTTCACCTGAAAGGCGAAGCATTGATATCAATACCTATGTAACGAAGTAAGGTTTGTATTTTATCACTCTTATAAATTGCAGTAAACATTCGCTGACTAATTAAAGGAACAAGCATTGTCTCACGCACGCCCCGGAACACATTAACAAATCTCAATTGATGCTTACGAACACTTGTCACAACGCTGGCGTGATGAAGAGCGCCGGTAACCGGGAGTGAAAGCATCAGGCCGCCTCTCACTTCACCGCGTCTCGGGAACTTGAGATTACGCGACCTTGAATACTAGGCGCGTGAGAACACGGCGCGCCTGAATTCATCAGCCATCTTTGCTTGCCTTTAGCTGTTGCACCCGCTGTAGATTACCTCCAAAATACTGTCCGTGGACAACAATGCGCAGCCACGGCCTGGATGGCGGAGGAGATGCGCGCTCACCGGGAGTACAACGTTTGTCACCGGTTGAAGTCCATCGCTCGGGCGTTAGTTGTTAGCGCCATACAGTCTAGGCGTTATTGTATGTTGTCATTCCTTGAATTCTTTACGTAGAATTTCTAACCTTGGACAAGATGCTGACTTTATCATCCTTGCTGGCAAGAAAATTCTTAACTTGAGGGAGTCATAATAAAGCAATAAATCTGAAATCAGGGCCCCTATTACAAAAAACTTTACTTACGTCAGTGACATCGGCCATTTGCCATCATTGTGTGAGGTGACCATCCCGATGTGAAGCCAGTCTCTATCGTGAATGGAAGTCGCCTGAATGCTCGTCAATGACTCATGCGCTAGAGATGCTATGCGAATACGGACCCACTTCACTCTAGGATTATATCTTCTGCTCTTCCTCTCCATCTTCATGTATTTTTTTCGCTTGTTTTGAAAGTTGTGTGTGGCAGTCGTAGCCTGCTCCTCGTTTTCGCTTTTCCGTCAAATGTATATAAGATTTCAAAACTAATAATAATAATAATAGTAATAATAATAATAATAAATCACTGCTTTCTACGTGGCACAAGCGCCACCATGCCATGGTGGCACTTGCCGCACATGGTGCTCACAAACCGCTCCAACTCATGTGCACGCACTATATTTGTGTTTGTTACTCGATCGGGTCACGTTTGCTGTTGCTGTACAACACTTTTCGAAGTTAAAAAAACACTTCAGTTATTTATGTTCTTTTAGTTGTTCTTGCCAACTTCTGATCAACGCTTCGAAAGCATTTTTCACTCATTCAGTAGACATTTCGTTCGTCTCTTTGACCCAACAAACTTTAAGACAGCTGCACATCTCGCTGAACGCTGACATAACACATCTGTTTCGTGCAGACGATGTGTATTTCCGGTATTTCCAGAATGAACCAGTCTGTGAAGCCGTGGTGTTTGGCGAGTACGCTCGGCTGGACTTTCAGGGCTCGGCGTGGAAAAGCAAGGGAGCCAGCGGATCGCGGCCGGGTGTCACAGCTGACAGGATTAATGGCACATGCTAATGGAGGAGCCGGCGTTGCGAAAGTACCTCGAGACGAAACGAGAGCGTCATCGTGACTCCGTAAGGGAACTCGTTGATTTGAATTCTTTCCGCGACTCCGTTGTTGCCGAACTAATGGCTTAACGTACACGCACCTCCACTGCAGAGGTCGCAATCTCCTGCCGAACATTGCGTTCATTTCTTCTCTTTCACTGCTGAAAAGCCTAGGTAAGATGAGCACTGAGGACTCTGTATGCACTGTACCGCTGAAGCTTCGTATCGTCACACTCTGTCTCTGGCAGCTTACATTTTATTGGGATAACAACTATATGGACACTTCAGGCGCATTTTTGCCGTCGCCGTGATGTTCGGTATAAAGTCCAAGGGCGATAACACCGCCGCCGCGCGTCGTATGCTGTATGTGCGAGTGAAAGCCCGCTAGGGAAGCCCACGATCGCAACTAAAGCTGGCGCGCGCGAAGGAAGACTGCTGAGAGCAAACGCGCCGCCTTCCATCGTACGAAAGCCTGTGGACGGATGGGAAGAAGGGAGGGAGGGGCGGCGCTGTGCTCCGGCAGCAACTGTGCAAAGTGATATGGGCTGGACAAGTTTTGAAGTGAGGGAAGCGCACAGTAAAGTTAATTATGAAGAACGACTGAGGAATACGGAAGAAAGTAACTGGGCTGGGAGAGTGTTCAGGCATTTGTACAGAAATAACATTGATCCACAGTGGAGGAAAAGAACTAGGAAGCTTACCAGCAAGTATGCGGCCTGTATGGTGAGCAACACAGCAACCAAGAACGTCAAGCGGAAAGTCAGAGAGGCTGAGATAATCACATGGGTGGCGGCAATGGAAGAAACCTGCCAAAAGTAACTGCTTAAGAGGAAAAAAAGAAATCAGGAAAGAAAAAATTTATGATAACTCAAAAGGAAGCTCATTACTGTTCGAAGCGAGATCAGGGGAGCTATAACGTAAAACTATTCCAAACTTTTCTATTCCAATTCTGCAATCAGCCCTCCGCAATTCATCAGAAACTTTTCTGACTACCTCTACTTCACCTGTCTGTCACGCGATGTCACAAAAACCGCGATAGCTCCCCATCTGATATGACGTGTACACACTGATTATGCATGAATTGACCGAACAAAATAAATATAGTTATTTCTGATTCGACGCCTTTTCGCTATTAGCCCTCGGCTATCGGTCAAAAGTTTTCGAGCTCCATCCACTTCACTTGTCTGTCACGCGACGTCACAAAACCGCAAAAACTCACCGCGTCAAAGTGACGGCTACGCGTTAAAGATCCATTAATATGCCGAACAAAACTGAATTTTCTTCTGAATAGCCGCAGGCTGGCCCATTCGGAAAGGAATAAAAATGGCTGCCGGCGATCGCTCAGGCACTGGCTACTCGCACCTGCCGAAGAGCATGGGTTTATTTGCGTATAATAAATCCTTTTCCGTGACTGTGTAACGTTTTTGAGCACTTTCGGCACGTTTACAATGTCCTTCTAACAACTATTCTTTGCTGAGGATCCGTTTTAGCGTCATCCTTAAGCTTCCGTTGCATGTTGCCTCGATTTTCGATTAGCCACCACAAGCTAAGTATGAGGCAAAGCGGACCAATCGCAGACGTTGGCACAACCCTCTTCATCCGGTTACCGATTTTCAGTGCAGCGGCTCGGCCCCATCGTATCCCTCTCAACTTGAGCGTGCTCCTTGCCTCTTGTCAGTCAATTAAGTAAGACAAGCCACTCAGTGTAGGCAATGTTATTGGTTTTTCAAGCAAACAAAAGTGACCTCCTATGAACGAGGAGAGCGCTTGATTGGTATGTTCAGACTACCCTGCGGGTGACCGCCCGTTGCTTGCGTCGGCGGTTACGCAAATTTGACGTCAGGAGACTGGAATACAAACATATTGGAATAGTTTTACTTTATAGGGCCCCAGGATGCCTTAGAATGCGCACTTATAAAGCGAGATATAAGAAGGAAGAAGAAGCATGTGCTTGCTGCGGTAAAGCTAGGCAAACGATGGAGCACGTTGTATTAGAATGTGAAGATATCTGCCCAGTGGTCAATTTAGGCATCACTGGCCTCCTTAAAGCCCCGGTGTTCAGCGAGAGCAGGGGGGAAGTAATCATGTCCGCAACGGAGATTAGTAAGAGGCGATTGGAAGATTGGTGGAAGAAAAGGAGGGAAACGACAAACAACGGTGACGTACAAAAACAAAGTTTACAATAGGGGTTCAGAAACCGTCGGCGCCATTGTCAAAGAATGCCGCCGCGTCGTCCCATAGTTCTCCCGGCTCCCAAACACCCCTGCCACGGCCTCTTGTTCCGCTCTTACCGCCTCACGACCATTTCAAGAGAACATCACACGTATCGTTGGCCGTGAGATTGAAGCGGCGAGTTCGGCCCCCCTTCATCCACGACCCCCTGACGGTACCTTTGACCAAGCAGCCCCCACTATTTGCGTTATTCAAGCAGTTGTGCGGCAAGAAATTGCCAACCTTGGCATCCCTACCACCTGCTCTGTCTCCCGACCTGATTGGGCACCCATTCCCATGTCCACAACCTGTAATGACCAGTATTTCGCTCCCAGACCACGCAACCCTGCTGAATGGCCAACTCCAGACGACAAACCGATCTGATTCCGCTGCCACCGCGTTGGTCATGTATCCCGCCACTGCTGCACCATCTGAATTTCGCCGTACTGGAGCTCATTCCTTGCTCCTCGCCCATACGCCGACGCTCGCCGTTATTCACCTCGCCGTCTGTACCCTACTTCTGATGCCCCTGACAGCCGCTCCTCCGCGCGATCGCCGTCGCCTCAACCCCGTCGCTCCCCGTCACCCCAACCTCGTCGCTTTTCCTCGCCAAACCGACGGACTTGGAAAACTAGACCATGCAGTTCTTGGAGGTAGTGCTGTATCACGTTCGTCCTGTCTAAATCCTCCGTTGACGCTCCTCACTAGCACGAACCTAATTGAAGTAGACGTAGATCGTGTTCCGTCGACGGCATTAATTGATACTGGAGCCCAAGTGCTATCATGAGCGCTAACCTATGTCGTCGCCTCAAAAAAGTTTTTACGCCTGCCATCACTCGAGCCGTACGCGTCGCCAATGGCGCCACTGTTGCCGTCAGGGGTATGTGCACTGCTCGCATAGGAATTGCTGGCCGCCAAGTTCCAGTCCTGTTTACCGTGCTGACCAGTTGCCCTAGTGACCTAATCTTACGGCTCGACTGTGCCACCGGTATACGCTGTGCCTCGAGCTTCCTCTTCTTTCGGACGTTCGCCCCGAACAACCGAGCACCCTTTGCATTACAGCGTTTGTACCTCCTAAAGCCCTAACCTTCGTCGAATTGACCTCAACGGCAACCGTGCCTGATGGCGATTATGTCGTCGCACCTATTCGTGTTGTCCTCCTGGCGCGCGACATCTCTGTGCCACACTCCGTCGTAACCCTTGCCGCTAATCAGATGTGTCTCTCCGTTATCAATTTTGGCTTGACGAAGCAAGTGTTGCCTGAGGTCATAGCGGTGGCCACGCTCCGGTCAGTGACAGACGACCACGTCACTGCTTTTGCAGCCGACGCGTCTCTAAATCCTCCTGATTACCCGCAGGATGCCTTGAACCTCAATGGGCCATTACGTCCCATGGTCGCTACGGACCTCGCACCTGACCAAGCAGCCGCCCTATACCGCCTTTGGTTTTCCTACCGCGACATATTTGACACTGACAATCAACCACTTGGTCAGACGTCCCTTGTTAAGCATCGGATAAACACTGGTGATGCGGTTCCCATTCACCGCCGACCGTATCGCGTGTCCACGGCAGAGCTGCACGTTATTCAGCAGGAAGTAAACAAGATGCTCGCCAGAGCCATTGTTGAGCCCTCGTCGAGTCCTTGGGCGTCGCCGGTCATGCTCGTCAACCAGAAAGATGGCACGTGCCGTTTCGGCGTTGATTACCGCCACCTAAACCGAATTAATAAAAAGAACGTTTATCCTTTACCACGAATCAACGGCGCTCTTGATTGTCTTCACGGTGCCAAATACTTTTCGTCCACCGACCGTCGATCTGCTTATTGGTAGGTTTCCGTCGATGACCAAGACCAAGAAAAGACCGCTTTCGTCACTACAGATGGCCTCTACCAATTCAAGGTTATGCCGCTCGGTTTATGCAATGCCCCCGCCACGTTCGAGCGGATGATCGACTCTCTGCTTCAAGGTTTCAGATGGTCAACTTGCCTTTGTTACCTCGACGACTTCCTTGTGTTCTCTCCTACATTTGAGACGCACCTTGAGCGCGTCGCAGCTATCCTTGACGTCTTCCGCAAGGCTGGGCTACAATTAAACTAATCGAAGTGCCACTTCGCACTTCGAAGTGCCACCAACGCATTTCTGTCGTCGGTGCCGGCGTCGCCGTGAGGTACTGTTTAAAGTCCAAGCGAGATAAAATCGTCGCCGCTTGCCGTGTGCTGTATGTGGGAGTGAACGCTGTTTCACAAGCTGCGACATAAACGACGAAAATCAGTGCAGACGCACGCGTCGCAATGCAATTTTTAGAGGGCCCATTTCACATGAATGCGATTTCGACAATGCAACTGGTGCAAAGCCCATGGTTGCTTACTGCTAGGTTTCCTGGCACACGCAGGATAATTAGTTTAATGTAATGAATAAAACATTTACATTATATTATTGATCACTTTTCTTTATTAGGAGCAAATAATATGCGTGTTTTGTAATTTAAAAGCGTGTTGAAGTTAAAGGGACACTAAAGTGAAAAATGATTTCTTCTGAATCAGGAAAATACCGTTCTACAACACCAAAAGCACCACTCTTACAACGATAAGACGTTTGGTAAGCCAGAAAAAGCGCAAGAACGTAGTCAGTTTGAGATTAGGGACTTGACCTCGCTGTTATTTTGTGGCCGAGTTTAGGCGACTATAACAAAGCGTAGGACGAGCCCACACCTGCTGTATCGGCCAATAACCGGAAATGAGGCACGCATATGGGTTCCGCGAAGAGGGGACGCGGGCAGCACTCACGCGTGAAGAGAAAGCGGATTAGTGGCTGCACCGTAGAAAAGGCACTAGAACTGCGCCCCCGCTCGGAACAAAAGGAAGGCCCGATCTGAAGGGGAGCGTTCGGGGAGACTAGCGTGAAGATGAAAGTAGTGGGGTGCTTGAGGTCACCGCCACCACTAATGTCCATGTGCTCCCCAAATGTCCCGTCGACCGTCTCGGTCACGGAAATTGAGCGACGCGACGCTGCCCAGCCGGTTCGATGTTTGGCATACGCGCGCACCTGCTAAGGATTCCCGTGAAAATGGCGGTAGCTTTACCACTTAGCCGGCTACGGCCGAGGAATGCTTTTGTGTGCGATTGCCATCGGGTCCAAATTATGGTGTTTGTACTTCAAGCGAACTGGCACACAGCTGAACGGGAGACAGATTTCTCAGTACTGGCAGGGTAGCCCACTGACCAGCGGATATGCAGTTAATAATCCGCGATTTCACGGAACATTCTCGGCAGCTTGCATGGCGGCCGTTTGCAGGTGAAAAGAGGGAAGACATCAGGGGCCGATACTCGCAGCCCAACGTAGGGGAGAGGAAGGTGGCACGTGTGTTTGAGAAATCCTATCCCCTGGCGTGTTCTAAAGAGTGTCACTGTTTCCACCAATGCTGTGTGCGGCACGAAGGTGGTTGTGCTATTGGTTACAATGATGTGAACTCGCATGTGTGATTGGCTGGTTTGCGAATCCTTTGTACAACTGAGGGCTTAAAAAGTCATGGTTGGTTGTGTGGGGGAGAGCGGAGCTTCGGGCTTGGACTCGAACAGACGCTTCGGCGTTTGAATAAAACGTCACTTCGTCGGACAACGGCTCTTCCTTCGCGCTGCCACCGTGCACTCGAATCATCGAGGGGCGCCGACTTCGGACCTTCAACACCTTCCCTCCTTGACTACCGTTGAAGCTACGAGAGGACAAAGGGAAAGAAAATTAACTAACGTAATACAGGTGGCGACGCCTACTTAAGTTCCCGCACCTGGGGGCTGTGACGTCTTAGATTTTGATGGCATCTTCTAGGGCCTACTAATTATATATAGCGGTACAGAATGACTACATTGTGTTCTAAAGGAACTAAATATTAAACATGGCAAGTTTCGGGAACCTTTACTCAGCCAACGTGGCCCAAATGCGAAAACATACTTTGGAATCCCTGACGTCACGCTGACGTACCGGCGCTGGGGTTTCGGGGCGAAATTCAAATACTGATACTTGGACCTTCATTTTCTCATCTACTAATCAAACTATTTTTTTGAAATGACTGCCTGCAGGGTTTTCAAACAATGCTTAGTTAGTCTAAACTGACTTATTGTTTCGCTTTAGTGTTCCTTTAAGATTTGTTCTGGAGTGCGCAACGGCGGTTTCTGAAGATCAGTGCGATGAGACACGGCGCACGTAAACAGCTGTTCACAGATGGTTCAGCGCTGTGTGTTGTCTCATCTTCCTTCTATGACCGTTTCCTTCAGCCTGCGCTACAAGAATCTACAAGACGACCTATCAAAAACTTGAAATAGCTACCCTCATCGCATATGCAGTATTCGGAATTCGGCTGCCACGAAGTCGTCGTGTCAGCCCAACAAGATTATCGCGCTACCCGTGCTCAGCGTGAGCTTCTGGAGAAATGATGTCTGTATATTGTTCGTGATCGCGCATATGCGGTGCCTGCTCCTAGCCATATTCTTGCACCAAACGCAACAACAAGCACCAACCCGAAAGCCCGCGTCTGCCCCTGAACGAAGCCGCAAATGATCTTTGTGTGATTACTGAATGTGGAATGGAATGTGCTGTGAAATTCAACCTTAGCGCTTGTCTGAGTCATCCATCACTGTGCGTGTGTTGTGAACACACATATATATATATATATATATATATATATATATATATATATATATATATATATATATATATATATATATATATATAGGAGTTCCTCTCCGAATATTTCTCAGAGCGCAAAAGCCGACACATCAAATTATTTTAGCAGTTACCGTCCCTTTTGTGGAAACCTGTACGTTGTATCATTGCAGTCTCAAATACACGCTTCTCGTCCACTTTGTTGTCCCGTGTCTCGCGCTGGAAGTATACTGTGACCTTCTAACAAGGAGACCGCATCAATACGTGCTATCCGTAATGCAGGAACGTGGGCCAATGCAGGCGCACTTGCCGTAGGGTTTTTCACCTTTCTGCTCAGCCTCGCACACCGCTCACGGTTGGCATGTTTTGTGGAAATAAATATTATTATTATTATTATATTAAGGTTATTATATATTATAGTTCCTTCACTGTAATTTATAGCACTCATCCAGATTTCTTAAGCTAGTCATGCATTTCACCTCTATTAGACCAACGTTGTTACGACATGCCAATTGAATCATTTCAAGCTAGATTTCTAAGCCAAAGTACAAATGAAAGCCTCAATGCTTATTCTTATCTGGTATTCCTAAACAGATGCTATTTGCAAAATTTTATGCGCGCTTGAATTGCCTGCAATTTAATGCTCAGTGCAGGAAAAGCTGATTCCTTTTTTCTTTTTTGCCGTCGAAAGGCTGCTTCAATGTCGATAGCAACGTATAATTACTCATTTCGAAAGTGTTAAGCAACGACTATATCTCTAAGCTTATCAATGCAATTTTGTTCCATGAACACACTTAAGTTTTCTTTCTCCCTCTCATTAACAGCCATGGAACGAAACTGTTCACTTTCATAAGTATCAGTATGCCAACATTCTGGTGTTTCTCCTGAGCATTTGTCCACATCCTGTCGTGTCCGTGTTTGTATCAAGTTCTGGTGTTGCAATCGCAGTGATGTACACATTTTTTAAATATGTTGCAATAAGGCAATTTAATGAACTTTGTTTTCAAATCTACAAGATGTGGCCACGCAGTAACGACGACATTAATAAGCAAAAAAATACTGCAGATTCATTGCACGTGTTGGAATCTATGCGATGTGAAGTTTTAGTCAAGTGACCAATTAAATGCTGTTAAAGTAACTGTGATATTATACAATTGGCCTTATCTTCAACAATCCAACATGTAATCTTTTGCAAGGTTTGTTTATCTACCACGTAGGCCACAACCTTAATATCATGTAATGTTTATGAACTACATCGTTCCAAAACTATATCGAAATGCAAACAGCAGTTAATGTAGATGCACACTGCGAGACATCAACACCGTGACGTTTGTTGAGGGAGGGATGGTGCGAGGTATATGCAGATGAATGAATGACATGTGCTTATGTATTTATTTATTTATATACCTCGCAGGCTGCAAGCTTGGAGTAGTAGGCGAGGGTAATAAAAAAGTAGTTACAAAGGAAGAAGGGCACAACGTTATACAATACTGAACAAGCAATGACAGAAAATATTACCGCCCATGCACTCCGTACAGATGGTGAACCGGCGAAGCTGAAATGTGCGGCTACACTGTTTATCACTGGATTAATTCCGACGGTTTATTGAAGTCTTTCTCAATTATTTGTTACGTTCGTGTTTCTTAGTGAGGTTACCCACACGTTTATCTTGGGTTTATCACATTATTTATTTGAAATGCCACACATCGCGCTTTGTATAATCACCATCATGGACGGTGCAATGAGTGGTTCGTTGTGGTAATCCAGTGCGCTTGTCAAAGTCTTTCTGAATTATGTTGCGCATTTGTGTTTTGCAGTGCGTTAATCATAGTATTTATGACTCAGTTATGCACTGCAATGCGTTAATCATGGTATTTATGACTCAGTTATGCACTGTAGTTACCAAGTGACACAGCGGGGTCGCACATTTCATTTAATTAAATACCGGGACAAATTTTTGAACTAATTGCGAAATCGGAGAGACACTGCTGCACGCGCGCTCTGCTGCGAGAGAGAAACGACGTCACTATCGGTGTAGGCAATGGTCCGCCACAACTTTTCTGCTAGGTAATTATGTCATCATGATCTTGTCTTAACCCCGTCCCCCTCTGTGTCCCTTCCCTGCAGTAATACGTAGATAAATGTACATGATTTAAATGCGTAAGCATTTCAGTGTCTGCCCAATGAGAAATTTGGCCATCCGTCACATAAGACGAATGCAATGGCTCATACCCCCCTTAATAATGCCTCATACCCCCGCAGTAGGGTTTCTGTGGTCGGACCACGAGTGTTTCGCCTAGGCATATACAGTTTCGCTGTAAAAAGAATGAACACTTGTCTGCTAGAGAACAAGACGATCATAAGGCGCACTAACAAATGAAAATTTATTGAACATGCCGAGTAACTGCTGGCTGACAAACAATAAATCGAAGTTACGCAAAAAGGAGAAGAAAAACTGATCCCACCAGGAAACGCATCCATCTCTGAAAATGTAACAGAGGCCATGCTAACACAAGATTCTCCTAGTGTGTTTGTATCTACAACTTCCATAATTTCTCTAGGCAGCTGATCTCCACAGAACGCTAGCTTCTTCCTCTACAATCTACTCTCGACATCTGAGCGTGAACTTTAGAGGAAGGAGCTAGCATTCTGTGCAGATCGGCTGCGTAGAGAAATTATGGAAGCTGTGGATCTAAAAACGCTGGGATAATCTTGTCAGGAAACACACATTAATTTTTGCTTGTCCTTTTTGTGTATGTTCAGTTTATTGCTTGTCTGCCAGAATTTACTCGCCATGCACATTAAACGTTCTCTCCTTAAATGATCTCGGTTTTCTTGTTTGTCCTATTCGTTCTCTTGTGCCATTTGCAGCCAGGCTATTCTTCGTTTTTTTAGACTGCAACAAGTCACATTAACGGCCCTTATCATGCTTCTGTGTAACTTATAAAATCTTTTTTTTTGCACTGTTGCAAGAGTGTATAGTGTAAAGCAGTAAGAACAGGGGACGCTAACTTCTAATTAAAAAGTTTATTGTGAGAATGCAGTGATTTATAAAGGTTACCAGAAAGTAGTACAGCGAGAAAACCTGATAAAAACCAGTGCCTGATGAAACCAAACAATCAAAAACAGGAAAGAGAGAAAATACAAATAAATGTACAAGTGCAGGTAAAAAAAGCTTCGTGATCACCAACTGCGCACGCTGTCAGTCTGTCTGTTGGAAAAGGACACTGTCTCTTGAAAGGTGCAGGTATGCATGATTGGCCATTGTAGTGATTTGTTCTTTCCGTGCCTTATAATTTTTATCTGTGTTTTCTTTCTGGAACATGTTTACCATCTTGGAACATTTTACCTGGCCTTCTTGGTCTGTCTTTTTTCTGGTAAACTGTACAAGTTGCCTCATTTTCACAATAAATCTTAATTAGAAGTTAGCCCTCATCTCTCTCTAGTGTTATCCTGTTGATACCGCTTGGATTTGAAATCAGGGCCTTGGCCGGGGGAATCGTTCTACTCCTGTGCAGCCTCATGAATTCATTAATTAAAGCGCAACACAAAGACAATAAACAAGAACGAAGTGAACGCAGAGTGCTTTGATCTTGTCCGTTGTCTATTTTTTCCCTGTAGGTAATAATGAATCCATGCCAACTCCTCCAGTTTTCATTTCTTATGTTGGGCTCATGAGCCCACTTATGTCCTGGAATATCTGCATGGCTATGTATCGTGTAATTTAATTTCTTGGCCATGTGCTTGCATGTCGTGTGTCAATCTCCCGATTTCCTGACAATCTTGTGTGATGCGTAGGCCCTGACAATTCCTGGTGAATCCATGCAGGCATGTAGAATGTTGTAGTCTCCAAATTTGCACTGCAAGTGCTGCTTTGATTGCTCTCAGTTCACCTTTTCTGGTCGTATGGTATCTAATCTTATGTAGTGTAATACTACTATTACACTGTTATTGCCACATCAGTGTAATATATGTGCCTGAGGTTTGCTTGTGTCTTCATGATTCGCAACCTCTTTCCTGTGTTTGGCAATTGCATATAGTCTCCTGGCCTAATTGTTTACCCCCGTATTGCATGGTATGGGCCTGTTGTGTTTCAAGTTCCCCTGCTCATGAGGTTGTGTTTCTGGGGGGAGTGATAGTCGTCTTTGCATGTCACATGCTAGCTGGCATAGTATCTTGCAACCAGGTTCCGAGCTTTTGAAGCGAAGAATTTGGGCCACAGACTGCAACTCTACTCTGTCTAGGTGCTTGCTCGTTTGCTCTTTCTCGTAGAGGTCTTCAAGCATGATAAAGTTGGAAAGACCTGTCGGTACACGACGCCTGTATTCGATGAGTTGTGTTTTTGTGCGCTGCTGGTAACTCATACCGTACCTTGGACACCTTGGACACAAGTATACCGTAGCATCTGCGATTTTCCATAGGATCCACTCGTTCACCCCCGTGATTTTGAGATTATTCTTTTCACAGGGTGTAGAATTCGTGTCCAGGCGTGGCATAATTGTTTGGCCCACGTGCTAGCTCTGCCATCTTGGTCTTACGCTAGCCGAGGATTTTGGGCTGTTGACTTGCGGATAGATTTGTCCAGCTATGTGAAGCGCACAATGTGCAATCTGGGGTAGTTCTTGATTCTGGTCTTATTTACGATGTTGATGTAAGCTGACTTATCAGAAAATGAGAGGCCGGACAGGTTAAGAAAGTATGCCATGTTGTCGAGAGTTTGCTGCATCATTCTTGAGTTCTGTATAATATAGCTTTCCCATAGACTGTATTACTCGATAGACGGTAATACTTCTTGTAGTACCAGGACGAATTTTCCTTCAACTGCGAGGCTCTCCTTTCGAGGAGCCCGTATGGGTTTTTCCTTTGTAGCAATTGCTACGAACGGGTGGATGTCTGATTTTCCCTTCATTAATTACTTCTCTGCACCTTGCGGGTTTCCACAGAACTATTACGTCATATTCAAGTTTTATTGGTTTCTGTGCAGGAAAACAAAATTCTCCAGAGAAGAGATCCAACTTAACGTGCATGAAATATTCGAAAACAAATTTACGACGCTGTTTATTCAAGCCAGCTAATGCTATCGCAGAAAATTCATTACGATAGCCTGTACGTTTACCATGTCAAATTTACCAAGTGAGGTAAGATAAACTTTCAAGATGCATCGGGAAAGTTACGCTCGAAAACCGACAAGAAAAGGCAACTGAGCAGTACCGCGTCCCACACAACGTTGGAACTTGGGGTACTCTGCTGTATTGTCGTTTGCCCTTGCCGAGGTTGAAATTAGTTAAGGTGCTCCGTAGGCGGCTATTTTTGTGTGCTACTCAACAAACGAAAATTTTGACGACTCCAAAAGGCCATGTCGTCTCGTGGGGATCGAACACCCAACTCGCAAAGGCGTACGAAGAAAACCTGAAAATGCACTTCATTTGTTGCGTAGCGTGTCAACGAACGCAAAGAAATGGGAGAATAGAATCTGCGGTACAAGTTTTTTTATTCTCCCTTCGCGTACGTACCGAATTCGGCAACCCACGTCTCCGCGCATTGCACTTGTTGAACCAGACGCCATTTTCCAAAACAAACCGGCGAAATAGCTCTCCGCGCAATTTCGATGGAAAATCGCAGTGATCGCTGCGACGGTGTGACTGTGCGACCAACCGGTTTGTCGCAGACGAAAATTGGGGGGTCGGCACTGCGACTGCGATTTTCGTCGCAAACGACGGAAGTTGCACTTCCGGTGCGACTGAAAATCGCATCATGTGAAAAATGCTTGAGCCGGCGTTCGCGGCTCAATCGGGCGCACAATAAGGAGGAAGCGCGCTGTCTTCCGTCACGCGCAAGGCTCCAGGGGGAGGGGAGGGAGGCTTTCTCCGATACGGGCGGCGCGTGCGCCCGCGCGCCCGGGCCGCTGTACCTTGAAATTCATCAGCGGTGGGGGCAAGGTCCGTTGTGGGTATACGGAATGGGGAGGGGCCGTTCTACTCGTGGCGGCGCAGTCGGCCGCGCGCGCCCGTCCGGTCCGCTGCGTCTTGAAAGCCATCTGCGACGTGTACACGCTCCGCCGTGCGCTGTGTTTCCGCTTAGTTCGCGTTGATGCGAGCGACAGCACGCATCTCGATTCGCTCCCTGCTGTTGCCAGGCTTAATCACCCCAGCGTTTTGACAGCGAATTTCCGCGGTGATCTAGTGACATGTGTTCATGTTTGCTTGTGCGCGCGTGACACTATGCTTGTTACTTTAGTTAGTATGCCTATGTTTGCAACATTATATGGTTGATAAAACTACTATCTTTACTTATTATAGCTGTCTACTAATTTTCTATTGCAATCTATGCTTGGCGTTTCGGGCGAAACTGGGACTTTTTTTTTTCATCGCCATATTAAGTCATGTGCCAGGGCTTCGTGAATATTTTTCTTCTTCGCGACAAGACTTCTTATGAACGTCGAGCCCTTAAAAAAAAGCATAGAAGTACTAGACTGGCGTGAGCGGCAAGGATCAACAAAAAACATATATTGGTTTTGTGCCTGCGAAAAATGAAGCTGCAATCGAATCGATAGCATAGCTAAAATGGGCCCACCATTGCGTACTGTGTGCCGAATAACCTGTAAACAGGAAAAACAGGAATACTGGAAAATACGTATGATCGCCTTCCCGACTACTACAGAACAAAAAACACCCACAAATCATGGCTTGCCTGACGCATCGGGATTATTATTATTATTATTATTATTATTATTATTATTATTATTATTATTATTATTATTATTATTGGAAACAAATAAGGACCGCACAGAAAGAAAGATAATCAGTAATTGTCCTCTGAAAGGGACACGACACATCACACACAGAGGCTATGCACGCTACAGACGGGAGTCGAATACTGTAGTTTGAACGGATTTTAGTAAAGGTTTGTAGGGACACTCCCATGGACTTCAAATTAGAACTTTTCGAATAAGAAATCAGTGAGAGTAGTTTATGAAATATGAAAGCTGTTGAAACTTGCTCGACAGCATCGCGCGAAGAATGTGGAACGTTGGGCATTATAAAAGCAAGGGTTTCATCGTTTCACTGCAGTGTGCAGAAAATCAGGTTAAACAGTCATATATTGTTTTATTTGCACTGGAGGTACGCTTGTAGCGCAATCCCTTGCCAAGCCATTCGAGCTACTGGAGCTCATTGTTGGGTTGTTGCGCTCGAAAAAAAGAAAATAATAAGCGGCGTAAATGGACGTGCACATAATGCCTTCGTGACGCGCAGAAAACCCAGCCCCGTATCGTTCTGCTTTCTGCGAGTACTGCGTGCTTATACAGCTGGCACGCTCATTTGTAATCACGACTTAAGTCCGCAAGGAAACGCGCTTTCGTCTAGCCCTAGCCAAATATACTTAGAAGGGCGTAGCTTTCTCCTACCGTCGCGTCCGAGGGCCGTAGCCACTGGATATGTTGCCTTGTTAGCGAGGGAGACCTACTGCGTCCTTCTGTACAACCAGCCGAGTTTCCACCGAGGAAGCTCTCAGCGGAAACCGCACCACTCTGTACGGGTGTCGTGGAAGCGCGGGCGTAACGCCACGGCAAGCAGCGACACATGCAACGTCGGTACGCGCTCACATGCCTCGGGGTGCTCTGCCGGCGGCACAGTGCAAATGCGACCTCTCTCGAGGTGCCGCACTGGCTGCGGCCCGGCCCTTCGTACCGTGGCGAATGTTTTACTCTCTGAGGAGCGCAGAAATTTAAAAGCAGATGCAGAGCAAGCGCCTGCTTCCATTTTCCGGCTTATGAGAGGCGGTTACAAAAAGGAGCCTCTTTATAAGCATGTGCCGCAAAGAGCGGCTTTCACGCCTCTCTGCAGCGCGGCTTCATCAAAATGGCCACTGTATGCGCACGCTACGATGGTGGCCTGTTGAGCAACGATGTTAAATCTGAAAGCTGGCTGCGCAAGCTCGATTTTGAAGCAACACGTGTTCGGGCTTAGCCCGCTGTGTGCCGTAGCGCTTTTCCGTCTATAGGATTTCATCGTATCTGTTGAGAGTGTACAATTCCTGAGAGAGGATTTACATGTAAGGTAATAGGCCTGTGCCCCGGTCAACGAACAGCCAAGAGACGCTGAAACGTCGCAGTGAATATTTCGCATGCGAGGTTCGCCCTGGCGTTAGGCTCTACAGCAGTTGGTGTTGACATGACAAAGCGAGAGTAAGGCAGGTGAGAGACAAATATCTGCGATCACATGGGATGGGGACAGGACAGTGTGCTCAGAGATTCCGAAAGGGAGCAGGGTATTAAATTTCACTCAGAATAAATAATAAATTAGCTCTCGCTCGTACGGCCTTTTTTCGCATTAAGAGAACCAGGCTAAAAGTGTCTGAACATTAATGTCTTCTTTGTTTCACGCCCTAAGTACGGTAGAAGTGCCTAATTCTGTTATCTCAATTCTCCTTCTTGTCATTGAAGTATTACTATCGTTTTTAGTATTACTTTAGGAAGAAAAAAAAACCGACGCTATTTTCCCATTTTCGTTTTTTGTGTGTTACTTGAAAGTCACAATTTCAATGCATAACAAATAAGCGATTGGGGTAAGCCAGTGAAGGACCATTAAATTTACTAATGTCCCAAAATTTCATTATTGTCAAAAAACCATATGATGAACGCAGTTTATGAAAGACCGGCGGAACCTGTACTTGAGTCTAATGAGGCACTAGCTTTATTTTTCTGTTCTTATTTCTAATTGAACTTATGAAGCTGTGCACCTAACTGGTCAATTGGGAATCTGGAACTGCCCTTGGGCTTCATCTTAAGGGTGTAATTAAAGGCTGAAAATTCTACAACGACCTAGATGCTTTCAGCCTAATTGGGCAGGGAGAGAAGCGCCATCAGTCGTTACGCCTTAGGATTCACGGCATATATCGCAGGAAGCGGCCGTGTCCCTCCATTCACGTGGATTTCTCTGAAAAAGTGAAGCGACCGAAACGGCGTTTCATTTATTCTTCACCTGGTTCTTTGGGTTTTTGCCCACGGAAAAATAAGATCGACTTGGAAAACGGGATCTTGAACGCTGCGTCCGATTTTTATTTTCCTTGTTTCTCTCTCTGCTCACGCACCCTAAAAGTTCTGTGTGTGTGTGTGTGTTTTTAGCGCCTATAAACGACAACGTGCAGTCTGCGCTTGGAAGATATATCGCGGTACTTTTGTGAAATGCACGCGTAGAAAATCGCCTTTAGTATAAAGATTAGAATTTGTCATCACAGAAAATTATCCGCTCAAAGTTCGGAATCCCTAAAGGTAAATACAGGAAGGACCATCTAAGTGCATTACATGACATTGGTTATCTTAGGATATGGCATGCAAGTTCGCGATACTTACGCAGTGTAGAGCAGCACATCAAGCAGTACACCGGGTATAGCGTTGACGTCATGTCCAGATACCCGGGGTCTGTGCAACATTCACACAAATACACCAGCCCATATGTGTATTTTTCATGCGGAAACTTCGACAAAGATCAAGCGATTTGCGGAATAAGCTGCAGGCGTCGATTGCAAAGGCGGGCTGCGTATTCCTCACGCTGGAGTGTAGAAGACGCCTCTAAACTGCAGGCTACGGCGCCATTAAACCGCTGAATATTTGAAGTGCTTTGCAGCTTTCGGCATTGAGAAATACGTTGTGCGCAAACGTACTATTCGGTGATCAAGACGCCCACACATGAGCCAAGAAGAAGGGGTGAAAGAAAACCAATGACATCCAAAACCCCAGTGATTCCAAGGCATACTTCGCGCTTCACACCCTCGTAAACAGGGAGCGCAATTCTCGTCGTGCAGCTGAAAGTAGCTCTGTATCACACGTCATAATACATTTCCAATTGATGAAGTCTTGTCGATGTCGATGCTGCTCGTAACTAAAGGCATTACTGAGCTTCAGGTTTCACAGCAGTAGGTGATTATACTCCTCAATGTTGAAAACAAGTTCCAGTAATGGAACACTTACTGATATTTACCTATTAGTACCACATTTTAATATCGTTTTTCTTTGTTGCAATTTTAGCCATTAGCAATATTTGTTTCTGAATATTATGATTCTGAAGTAACTTGCTGCATTCACAGAATGCATTTCGATTGCGACGTTTAAGGACGACCTCTGTAATAATGCCCATGCAACTCAGGGTCCCGAAAGGTTATAACCAATAGGAGATCTTTTAGATTGGTGATGCCACAACCTCGCCCGTAATATGCAAATATTACATCAAATGAGAACACCGCCAGGCGTGAAAAAGACCTTCCCCTCGCTAAAATACCCGGGCTCGCAAGTATAGTAAGTTGCTCTTTACAGGCTGCACAAATGCCTTCGGGGAGCAGTAATGCCCGGTGTTTCTCTCTTCCCTGATTTTTCTTTCTTAGGCTATCACGCGGGGGTGTGATTGAGCTCCACCATCTCTTCCGCTGACAACAGGACCAGCAGCGGCTGGGAGTAATGACCGGAGGGAATGGTACGCTCCCATTGAGTCCCCGAAATGACGAGAAAAACAGACTCGCCGGCAGAGCGTAGGACCGGTCGCCTTTTCTGATGAAGCCACCAAGGCTGCAAACAAATGAACCAAGTCATACTAAGCCATGTCACCACTATATGTTCTGAAAGAAAGAAGGGATACTTCGTTATTGTACCATGCGAAAGGAACTGCGACAGTAGCTTGCGACGATTCTCGCGTCCATCGCGATATAGCCAAGCACGGCCTAAGTGGCCGATGCGGTAAGCACACGAAAAAGCTGCAACCAATGATTGTATCCCTTTGTTTTTAAAACGCTGCTCGTTGAAAAACGACCCAAAGAACACCGTTTTCACGCGACTATATAGTACGAGCAAACTGCTATATTTGCTTATCAAAATTCCGCAAGCAAAACAGGTATTTATTTGTTTGTTTGTCTGCTTGTTTATTTGTTTGTTTGCTTGCTTGTTTGCTTGTTTGTTTGTTCAATAACTACACACCTATGGTAAGGTAGGCTACATAAGAGTCAGAAATACCAATACACGGTTGAGAAATGCGCATTGTGGGAAAAGATGTAAAGTTGTTTGCAGTTCACAGAAACAGCCGTAAATAGTGTGTCAGGTGACTGCACCTTGCAGAAGATTTCGCTAACACATGCAAAAAGAATACGGATAAGCAAGACGAAAGCATATAGCAATCGTCTATTTAGAAATATTTCACAACCTTGCACAAGATGAAACTCTTTTCAGAAGATTTTGATTCTGATTTACTTGCATTGCACTGGCAATGACATTACATCTAAGGCATGTTTGGTATTTCATGTTTGGTATTTTTATTGTAAGTCAAATAAGAATATATTTCTCCTTAAAATCAGATAATGCAAAGGTGGTGCCGTCACCTTCACAGGGCACTTGGTGCTCGATATCCCATAATCGTAGTTAAACAAAAATCAAACAGACGCGCAGCGACGATATGTATGTGGTTGACTAATAGTCCAAGTAAGAAAAATATCCTAACATTTGAGCATATTGGCGGACACGGTTTCAATGATATGCAGGTATATACTACAAAATAGGTAGGCTGAATGATGATGCTGATAATACTGCTGCTGATGATGGTGATGACCGGAAAAGTCATTTGGTCGCCTTCCTTGCTGGTGACCTCTTCAATCCAGGAAGCAATGTGACCTGGCCAGCAGCTGCCTTTCTCTGTTCACCAGCTAACGCTGGTGCTCAGGCTTGAGGCCTGCGAGCTGGGTGTCCTACTGCTCCGGTGTGAGATAGAGGATGGGGGGGAGGGGGTGATGCCGGTGTTTCCGTCGCATTCCCATACCATGTGTCTGGCGCGTTGGAGTCGTATTACCAAAGTATTACCAAATTACCAGTCGTATTTTTAATGTGTGGGGTAAATGAGATGGTATTTCGTGCCTTGTGGGAAAGTGTTGGCTTATAATTGTTTGTAAGTTATCGCGTCCTCTTTCGAGTTCTTCGGGTGTGGCGGGGTATAGACTCGTCGCCCCAGTCTGTGGGGTGCGAGTATGTCCCTGTATCTGCGTGGTACGGGCTCCTCTGGAAATACCGTTACCCTGTCTCCTATTGAAGCTGCCTGTAGAATATGTTCTGGGGCTGCAACGTGAGCTATCTCGATGGCTGCTGGAGACGAGTATTCCGGTTGTCCAGACTATGTACAGTTCGGGTATGGGGTTGGTGCGTTGGAGGATGTGTAAGGCGGCTGTTGATATTCTGTCTATAATGTAATTTCGTCACGCTATCTGCGAGTCTAAAAAAAACACAAATAAAGCTTGACGGCTTGCTACTTTAATGTCTTCTAATAGAAATGAGTGCTTCCTCTTATTAAAAAAAGTGAAAATTAGAAAAAAAAGAACATTTCGTGCACATCATAGCACAAAGCAAACACCTTCCGCGGCGAGTAAAAGATTTCTTTAATTACAAGTAAGGGAAATACAACTGAGCGGGCCCGAAACACTTGATCTACTTTCATCAGGGAATGAGAAACCTTTTCATAACATAGTCAGACCCCCTACCCAATGACCTATTGGTCCACTGTAAGTTTCCCATCTGCTGAGGCAGCTGATGAAAGACTGTCGTTTACAGCGTGGAGGTCTGCTGCTACTCTAGTTGCCTTTCTGATTGAGGAGGGACAAGGCGCCTGACGCCAACCTGAAAAGTTGCATAATGGAACGAAAACTTCAATTATAGGTTTCCACCTGGAGACACCAAGAGAAGCCGTTTAGATTGTCACGGGTATAAAACTATTTACACTATTTATTTACAAGAGATACATGAACAGCGGCTGAGAATCCCGAGAGGCTGTTGCCACTTTGTCGTGTTCACCGTCGTCAACATTGTCCTCTTTTACCACCGTAGCACGACCCCCGGTCGAAAAAGCACCGTCCCGGTGCTTAAAAGGGGGCCATCGGTAAGGGCATAGTAAGGCTTGAGCATAGAGACGTGTGCGACATCAGGGGAAGTGGAACTGGGTGGCATGATGGAGGCCACGGAGATTATCTCGTAAGTGACATTGGTCACTTGACGTAGAACGCGGTAGGGGCCTTTGTAACACGGAAAGATTCTCTCGGAGAGCCCCATTTGGCGGCAAGGAGGCCAAAGTAGTGCGTCAGGCGTAACAATTTTCCTTAAATGGCGACGTAGGCGGCTGGTCATAATCGATATGTGTGCTCCGGTATCTATGAGTGCTGTGACGGGCGTGCCACCAACTTGTACTTCAAGAAGGTTATGTCTCGTAAACAGAGTCAAAAGTGCATTTTGCGGCGAATCCGTCGTTGCAGCGCCCTCTCGAGGTGCCGCATTGCCTAGTTTTCCTGCTGGGACGGTCCTGGATACGTCGGCCAGGGCGAGCGGTGAAGCTGGGATGGACGTGGCTGGCGACGTTGAGGCGAGGGCGAGCGAGCACAGCGGCGAGTTGAGGTAGTGGCGTCGGAAGCGTCGTAGAAGTGACGGGGTGAAGAACTTCGGGCCGAACTTGAATTGCAGAGCTGTTTAGAGGCGGGGACTGCCAACAGCTCCGGCAGGGATGGGAAACCTGACCGATTCGGCCGCAGCAGAAACAGATCGGCCTGTCACCAGGTGTACGCCAGTCTGATGGATTCCGGCCAGTGGCCAGTGTAGGGACAACGGGAACTGTATGGTCAACTGCGATAGGACCGAGGTATAGCAGCAGGTCCGGTGTCAGGACAACTCAAGGAGCAGGCGCTGGGAAGGCACATATTAGCGCTTTCCTGGAGAACCATGGACTGGATCAGTGAAATCGTTTCAGCAGCGTTGTTCCAAGACGTCTGTTGAGGCGAGGCAGGGAACGTTGCTTCGAGTTCGCGGCGTACAATGCGGGTAGCTTTTTCACTTCGTGGTGGCAAGCTAGATTGGTTGGTGGGGTCGGTACAAGAATAGTTCACTGCAGTGTTTGAAAGCCGTGTAAACTGATTGTGTATACGGCGACTCTTCGCCTGCTGGCAACGGCGGCATTCCTTTATGATGACGTCGACAGCAGATAAGTTTCGAAAGACTACAAGCTTGAATGCGTCGTCCGCGATGCCTTTGATAATGTGTCCAACCTCTTCCGCCTCTGGCATGGACGTGTCTCTCTTATGACAGAGGGCGAGGACGTCCTGAAATAGGAGACATACGACTCAGTAGCAGTTTGGGCACGCGCGGGTGGTGAGTTGTTGCTTGGCGGTGTTGGATCTGGAGGACAATCCCAATTGCTGTCCCCCAGATTTTAAACCTTGCCGGTGGGTGCGGAGTTGGTCGACGTTGAGGAGGACATTGAGATGAAAAATGGAGTTTTATTTACATTATTTACAGTGAGAGTACAAAGAAATTAATAGTCATAAAGTCATTACGGGCCGGCAGCAACTCGGACGCTGCGGCCCGTGGCAAGAAGCTCGAAACAGATGAATGAAGGAATGTTCCCTTGCTGCTCCCGGTCTCTGGCTTTTAACCCCTTCGGTGTCTCGAAGTCACGTCACGTTCGGCCAATCGGCGAGCCCGCTCAGGTGGCGTTATTTTTGGCCAATCGGCGAGCCCGATCAGGTGGCGTCATTTTCGGCCAATGGTAGGCGCCCGTGCGAATGTAAGTCACACCCGGCGCAGAGGGTCGCTCCATTGTCTCCACCTGTCCGAAGGAGTACTTGACTGCGGTATTTCCTTCCTGGTCTGCAACCGCCGTCAGAAAGGCGGACGAGGGGGGATTGCTCCCAGGGCTTCACGGTGCATTACGGCCGTCGTTGCCTCGCGGCTTGCAAGCGCCGTCACAATAGGCGGATGGGGGGAGACGGGTTGTCTTCGAGCGACCTTTCAGAGCTGCAAAGCAGCTTGGCTCAGGACCCACCTTACCTGGAACCGTGCCAGGCTCCCGCTACACTTTCGGGAAGAGTCAAGCAGTGGGACAATAGCTCCACATGTGGCGCACGAGGTGGGGGACGCCAACTTGTTTGGACGTGCCGCTCCTCGGGAACGTGGTAGACGTGCTTCTGCGCTCCTTAATTAGGTGTGACGCGATTCGATGTGGCCTGGTGAACTCGAAGGAGGCTCAGGAAAAGTCCCGTATCTAACAGCGGCTAGTTATCGACCGGTCAAATTGCCAAAAACGTCGGAGAGCTTTTATTTAAACAACTTCCTGCTGGTTAGCTCTTCCTGGGGCCCTATAACGTAAAGTCATTCGAATCTCCTGACGTCAAATTTGCGTAACCGCCGACGCAAGCATCCGACGGGGATCCGCACGGTTGTCTGAACGGACCAATCTAATGCTCTCCTCGTTTATAGGAGGACACTTTTCTTTGCTTTAAAACGACTAACATTGCCTACACTGAGCGGCTTGTGTTATCTGTTTGGCTGACAAGAGATGAGGGGCACGCTCAAGTGAAGAGGGTTTCGATGGGGCCGAGCCAGGCACTGAAAATCGATAACCGGATGAAGAGGGTGGTGCCGCCGTCGGCGATTGGTCCGCTTTCCCTTACTTAGCTTGCGGTGGCTGGTCGAAAATCGCGGCGGCAGGCAACAGAAGGATAAGAATGCCGCTAAAGCGAATCCTCAGCAAAAAAAGACTCGGCAGTGCGAGGTCGTAAACGTGTCGAAAGTGTTCGAAAACGTTACACGGCCACGCAAAAAGATTTATTGTACGCAAATAAACCCGAGCTCTCCGGCAGGTGCGAGTAGCCAGTGCCTGAGCGATCGGCGGCAGCCATTTTTTATTCCTTTCGGAACGGGACAGCCTGCAGTTATTCAGTAGAAAATTCAGTTTTGTTCGGCACATTATAGCGTCTTAACGCGTACGCGTCACTATGACGCGGTGAGTTTTTGCGGTTTTGTGACGTCGCCTGACAGGCAGGTGAAGTGGGTGCAGCCCGAAAACTTTTTACCAATAGCCGAGGGCTAATGGCAAGAAGGCGTCGAATTAAAAATAACTATATTTTGTTTTGTTCGGTCAAATTATGCATAATCAGTGTGCACACGTCATATCATATGGGGAGCTATCGCGGTTGTCGTGACGTCGCGTGCCAGACAGGTGAAGTGGGGATGGTCCAAAAAAGTTTTTGACCAATCACGCGGTGGGCAGATTGAAGAATTTGAGTAGAAAAGTTAGGAATAGTTTTACGTTATCACCCCCCTGGTGTGTGTAAAACCACGTTCGCGGTGTTCCGTCGAGGTAGAACACGACATTGGCCAGCATTGTGGTAGAATCCCACCTGCTCACCTTGCTGACGCGCTCATACATCTTCCAGCATTCTTTTACGTCAACACTATCCAGGCCAGTGAACTTCCTGGGGCCTTGCAGCTGAGGTAGCAGCGTAGTCGGCATTGCAGCTGCTCACGCGGTGCTTTCCACTGGAAGCGTGTTCCTACGCTGGGTGAGACGTCCGCTGCGGAGCTCCGTGGCAAAGACACGTACCCAGCACCTCCACCAAGATGTCACGGGTATAAAGCCACACGAGGTATTTACAAGAGATACATAAACAGCAGCTGAGAATCCCGAGTGGCTATTGCCACTTCGTCGTCTTCGCCGTCGTCGACATTGTCCTCTTTTCCCACCGTAACAATATGTCGTATGGAAGCCTTTCGTACATATCAGTTTTTGTTGATGGCAAAAAAAAATGAAGTGCGGTAATCGAAAGTGGAGAAAACACCTTGATCATTAACGCAAGCATTGTTGATAGTAACAGTGTACATCAGAGACTTCTTGTAGAAGGGCATGGATACATCGGAAGGCGTTACTTAAGCGATAAATGTATAAATATGTGTAATCATATATCATGGTTTGGCCAGAGTGTTACAGTATAGGCAGTTGTGAACAAAGGAGTGCCTGATGAATGGCCAGATTTTCGCGTCCAGAGCCATAATCTCGCGTTCATTCATGCGTTTTCTTCAAGGGAAAACATTGAAGTTGTGCATAGAGGAGGCATGAGGGACAAGTTCTGCCCTGATATTACATCTTAATTCGACTAGTCAACATTTTAGTAATTAGACATGAGACTGATGTTCCTCTGGGCACTTCCTAGAACCTCCAAGGCACGCAGTGAAGCATTGCATTGTATTCGAAGTTAGAAAACTAAGCCGATCTCTTTGCGCCCAGCATTAGTCCACGCATGTGGTGCATTCATGCAGGACTGGCTGGGAACGCGGCCTCCACGCCAATGGTGACACCGCGTTCTGCCCGTCAAAGCAGTTCGTATTGATCGCCGCTGCACCGAGTGGTATTGACTTCGAGACAAATGATGCTTTCCCGGGTCGGCACAGACATAATGCAATCCACCCATCCCTCGGGCGAGCAGTGCTCCCCTCCTAGCTTTGGTAAATACCAAAGACAGATTCCGAAGGGAGCGTGGCTCTCGCACATGCATTCATTCGAATTGTGCTGAAGTTTATCGCGAGATAACGAAGTGTAAGCTTTACGGATGCCGGCATATAAGGTTCCTATAGATTTATAACGTATGCCACAGACGTATTGCAGAAATAGCTTGTGAACGGGAACTATTGTTTTCAATGTCCTCCTAAGAGTATTTTGTAAAGTGAGTGCTAAGTCAGGAAAAGCGAGACGGGGACTTGTCTTTTTAACAATGAGCGCTCATAAGCAACGGGAGCGCACCATCTCGAACCATCTGCGTTCTCCGCCACATGGCGCAAGCGCACTCTGCAGTTCACTTCACGCGCCCTGGGCACATGTGACGGAGATTTTGCAATGAGAGATATCACATAAAACTCTCCCACTAATGCTATTTGATGTAAGGGTTAAACGCAGGCATAACTCGCAAGCAGAAGCGTATTCAAGGGGCAAAATAAAAATAATAACAATTCTGAAAAACCTGAAAATGTCATCGCATGTGGACATTTACACACTCACGGGGGAAAACCCACATAGGGCACAGAGTATACTTCGCGACAAGCCCTCAGAATGTAGTCAATTCTAGAACGTTATCATATTCATTCAAGTTTGCAAGCTTGGACCAATCTAAGAACACTTCCTTCTTTAGCTCAGGTTATCTACTCAAGATCAGCAACGTGACATGACGGGCGCATCGGCCCCGAGTACGTCCAATGACAATGACTGTCAAGCTCCCAGAAGCTGTGGTCTCCGCTCTACGCTCACAAGTGGCTGAGCTCTAGGTGACTGCCATTTGATTCGCACTGAAGCCGCAGTAATCAAATGGTCGACTTGTTAGCGCGTGCAACTGAGAGGGGGCGAGAGCATGCGCGACCCCGACGGCAGAGAAACGGGTCTCAATTGAATTAGCGATGCAGGCCTTCGTAGCCCCACTCGTGGGCGAATCGAACCACGCCTGCAGCTGGCACTACTACATCGGCGCTGGTTTCCGGGTGAGTCGTCGCTCTGTGAGGCCACATTTTTGCCTATTGGCTCGTACTTATTGCTCTGAACGTGATATCTAATTAGTGCCGTAACAAATGCATCACGACAAAGACCATTAACAATGGTAACTAGACGCTTAGTCAAACTTGTCCGCGACTGCGTTCGTGCTTGAAGCCCGAATACGTGAGGCTCATACAATTCGCGGGCGTGGCCGGGCTGTCTCGCGCCGTTCACGAGAGCATGGCACTAGTGGCCGGGCAAGCAGGCCGACTAATTGGACGGCTGCCTCCCAGAACAGAGCCGCTGCTTCTGCGCTGTCTTTATCGGGTGCCCTGCGGTTTCGCGCACTTCATCGAACTCCCTGACACCTCATCTGGCTCGGCTTTCAACAACGTGAACAGGGAGGGCACCACTGTTCATCGCGCTGCGTTTTAGTCAGTTCGCGAGGTATAGGTTCTGTGTGTGTGGATGGCCATAAATGAGCTTCTCAATATTTGTAGACATACGTGGCTGGGGTTGAAACCCGGGTTGAAAACTTGCGTGATCTCTCGCTCCCAAACGCTTATGCAAACTCGTTATTTGTGACTTCTGCCATATCCCCACTCTCGCTATTCGAAAGTAACGAGCTATAGGATGCTGATGCTAAATGAAATAAAAAAGTTCCTAAGAAACAACAAAACGCATAGTTTGTCTTCCTTTCGCGTTTCTATAATTCGATATTCATTTTGGCCTGGGGTCAACCCCAGGCAATACAAACCTTTTTCTCTCCATCCACAGCATGCGGTGGCGGCACAATACTGCCACTGCAACAGCAGCGCTTATAAAACTATAGTGGTCTTTGTGCGTATATATTTTTATTTTGGTTATCGTACATTTAACTCGAGTATAATTCATCGTTTTTTCTTTCGATTTTGTATATTGAAGTACGTCATGAAACGCCTTTAACTGCGCCCTTTTACTGTATACGCATACAGCTGAACATTTTGGTTTCTATTTGCAAACGCATCCTCCTGTTCTCTAAAGAAGAAACAATAAAGTGAAAACGTCGTCCGACGTTTCTGAGGCATTTGGTGTCGATTCGCTCAAATTTTCTAGATTAAGCTGTGAGAACGAAAGAAAGTGCGAACGTACTATGTTACTTTCCAAGGAAAGGAAGGTTATTAAATGAACTTCTTGCTGTGCATTTATCATTGCATGAATAGAAAATGAATATCGAATTATAGAAACGCGAAAGGAAGACAAACTATGCGTTTTGTTGTTTCTTAGGAACTTTTTTATTTCATTTAGCATCAGCATCCTATAGCTCGTTACTTTCGAATAGCGAGAGTGGGGATATGGCAGAAGTCACAAATAACGAGTTTGCATAAGCGTTTGGGAGCGAGAGATCACGCAAGTTTTCAACCCGGGTCTGCGACAACAAGCGTAGCAGATGTGATAACTAATCTTTCCTAGCAAGCGCGCTTGACTGTGTTTGTACGAAGCGTGACAACAACATTTTAAGATTTTCCGACCACTTTCTTGAAACGCGTCCTCTTACGGACTACATCAACAGGTAGCTAGCCGCCAAATATGCGACCACTTCAGTTATTCTCAACATTACCACGAATCTCGAGTTACGATTCCCTAAAGTTGTGTATTCATTCCCTTTTTGAGAACGCGCTATGAGCTTTCATGACCAAGGCTCGTATAAACGCGTTCATCAAAACACGGCTGGTGTAGTGTGACAGATGCTGGGCTGCATTACTTACCTGGTGAAATAATATTGAACGACGTATGTGCCACGAAAGCTTGCAACATTTTTTAAAGGAAAATATGCTTAGTTTTCCATTACTTTATTCAACGCAGCCTAGCAATCATTCCCAAACGCTTCTTTCACATTTACGACGACCTTGGCGTGATCCGTCAGAAATCTGCCGTTTCTTCCTTGGATCACCACAACGCCTTTCGTGATTTCTCTCAGTTTTTTATCGCTTCATAACCTTCCTTAGTTTTGACACAGCGTCTTCAAGAACATCGGCCCTGAAGACAAATGAAAAGAAAGTCGTTTTCTTTTTTCCATCTGCAGATGCCAGAAAGTTGAGGGGCAGAACAATGCTGCCTTTCTTCCCCCATAAGGGGAAGTTGAAAATCCCCTCCAGGCACGGCATTTGTTACCTAGCTGTGGCTTATTAAGGAGAAGACCGGAAGAAACAGAAATGATAAGGGAGGACGATCCTGACACGCTATCCAGCCCGCCTGCCTTGAGAAGTTAAAACCACACTGGCGTCGTCACGAGAGGCGAAATAAAACAAAACAAAAGGCCTGCGTTTCCTAAAAGGCTTTCCCCGCAGAGCGCAAGGCTATACAAGACAAAAAAGCAAGGACTGAGTCGTCGCCCGTGTTTGGACAGTCGATATTTTCGTTCTACTGACACGGAGATTTCCAGCAAGCCTCTGCAGCTGTGTTCGTTTCCCTTATATTGCCTCTCACTTGGTCAGCTTACCACGCTTGCTTTCACCTCCGACGTTTTATACTTTGCGCTCTAAGCTAAACTCGTATTGGGTGAAAAGGTTCTCAGTATCTGATACCTCGAGAAGCGTTTCTGGCCGCTGCTTATAATTACGGGCGATGACTAGTGCAAAATGCAAATTTTTGACAGCATTGAGACACGTCTCTTACGCTACGTCTAAAAAAGCGTAGTTAGCTTTATTACAACTTTATTTATTTATTTATTTATTTATTTATTTATTGCTGTAAAACAGAGCGGAATGAAGTAGTCGGCGTACTTTCAACTACCGCCTCCCTCCCCCCCCCCCAAAAAAAATCATTTTAACACAATGGAGCAAAAGGCAATTCATTCTTCACGTTTCAATCTCTATATTTTGCAAAAGTGGCGAAAAATATATCGCGCATGTTGTCACTGCGCAATTTATTTTTATACATTTATCACTACGCATCTTTTCACTAAATAGTAACAACGAGTTGCATCACAACGAAAACAAAATCGAAAGCCGACATCGCTAAATGCTTAAAGGTTTGTCTAACGCTATCGTCGTTAAAAAGGGCAACAACTTTTTTTTTTTTGCGCAGACTAAAAGATAAATAAATGAGAAATAAATCAAACGACTGTTATCAAGGGAGTGGCGCACTTTTCTCCGAGGAAATGGCCCGCGAAAACAAAACTATCAAAAGGGATCCTCGCAAACAGAAACTGAAAATTACTGCGCTAAATTTATTTCTTCAAGCTTAATCGTCGATAGGTTAATCCGAAAAATAAACTCGAAGACCGCTCACGTGTTTCTCCTTCTTTGCGACTTTCGGACATACGTTTGTCCCACGTCATCATCATTCTATATGTCTTAACTTAGGAGCTCATTGGCACGTTCCCTAAGAATTTACTTTGTACGCAGTGCGCACAGGGTTGTCTGCACGCATACGGCACGGAGGCTTATACTCACGAGCTGGTACAAAGCAAACCTGCAAAGTCTTCAACCGTATATTTAACTGGTTCGCGTGTTTTCCATTTTCATTGCGTATTATAGCAAAAAAAGAAAACAAATTTCGTTGCTGAAAAACAACAGGAACAATGAGAGAGAACCCTAGATTACCGCGAGCACTATCTTCTTCAGTTTTGCTGAAGTTTAATACTGCATCGCAGCGACACATTTTTTTTAGCACACCGCCCAAACACGTTTGAGCATGTACCGGGACGTGTAGGACGAAGATAGTGAAAGAATATACAACAGCGTATCTCTTTGTGATTCCAACGTGTCGGCGCCTTGTTAACGGTGCGCTCGGCGGGCGCACGAGCGCCCGCGATGCACGCCTGGACTCCGCGGGTGCATTACTCGAGACCTGCGTCCTCCGGCTCCCCTGCCGACATCCGGGCGCATGCAAGCGGGCTGCGGAATTCCCCGCGTGACGCACCGGTGAGAAGATGCCAGCGGCAGGTGACGGATCCAAATTGGCGAACACCGGGCGCCGGCGATGAGAACGGTCCGCGCTTGAGGACTGGTGCCAGGCACACGGCCGCTGAATTTCGGGCAAGTTCTGCAGACGGGAGTGACGCGCAGTTTGCGAACGGGCGAAACCGGAAAAGTGGGGCACAACGTTTATTTACAGCTCGACCTTCCAAGGTTATCCGCTCCTCAGGGAGCTATACGCGCTTCGCACGCTCGCTAGTTCTCTTCGACAAAAACGAGCTACCCTTTTCTTCGTTTCCTTCCCAGGAAATTGACCATCCAGATGCTAGATGACTGATTTTGGCAGCCTTTCTCGTTTCTTTAGGCCTTTCAACAGCTTTTGTTGGCTTCACTGCACATGTATGTATGTATGTATGTATGTATGTATGTATGTATGTATGTATGTATGTATGTATGTATGTATGTATGTATGTATGTATGTATGTATGTATGTATGTATGTATGTATGTATTTATGTATGTATGTATGTATGTATGTGTAAGTGTGTGGTTGTGTAATTTCATTAAAGCGCTCGCTATTTAAGCAATTACAGCTAGCAGGGATGTTTTATGCTTCAATTGGAGGACACTACACGTTGGACATTTACAGTGAAAATGTATAATTAAATGCAGCTCTTGCTGCATTTAATTAGGTTATAACTTAGTTAACTTAATTAGGTCGCAACTTAGGTTATACATTTACAGTGTTGTATTTTAACTTCGAAGACGACCAAAAGAAGCTTGCAGACTTTCTCGAATCACGTGACTACAAATTAAGTATCTGCCCAGGCAGACATCGGATGCAAACTAATATAGCAATCAGTTCCTCAATTAAGCTTACTACTTTAACTTGCGTGCTACCAACATTACCGCCCATCTGAATACTTGAAACTTGAAGGGAATCGTCCCAAAATTATAGATATGAGTTTCTACATTTCACGACGACCATGAAAGCCAAATTAACTGACGACTAATTCTTCGTTCAATTTGCCTGATTACGCACGCATCACTATATATCGCTGCTCGCAGTGCGACCGCCTTTTGACACAGTAGGGTGGCGTAAAATGAAGCTTGGCTATACGGCTTGATAGAGTGGTCTGTCTCCATCCTTCTGCTAAAGTGACTACGCATTCAATCGGGAGTCGCGCCACAGCAACAATCGAAATAGGATTGTTGGAAGACGGAAGTGCGACGGCAGCTTTCATTTTACGCCACGCTTTTAAGTCACACAGGGATTGGACAGAGAGCCGCGTTTTGCGATACCGCGAGCGTAACCAGGGTTGGTATTTGCATAACTTTTTGTTCGTAAGTGGTCCTTGCCATTGGCAGGCCACCTTCGTTAATCGTATGGCCAACATCCTGATTGGCTGGAATTCTAAACTTTGTGAATACGGGCCCATTTGAATTGGATGAATGATTTGACGCCGGTTATCTCGGTCCAGATGGCCATTCTGAGATGTGTAAACACGTAACTAGAATTTTATGCCGATTCCTTTCAACTTTCCAAAGTAAACATGTGAACGTTGATGACTAGGAAGTTCATTAATGAGAGTAGTTTAATTGGTGAATTGATTGCTTTGGGTTTTATCGTAAATAATGTATGCCTGGGCAAATAATTAATGTGAAGTGACGTAGTTTGAATAAATCTTGTGGGCTTCTTTTAAGTCTTTGAAGTAAATGAAAACATACCGTATCAAAAATAGAAGACCGCAGTTACTGAAAGCAAGCTAATTTCTTTCGATTTCTATACAAAGTTCGGAATCTACAATGTTCCTTATCCTGTGCCACCTTGGTGGGCGAAAACGCAATGTGGTGTTGCACATCCTCAATGAATTCTAGTAGAATCATGACACTCCTAATTAAATGGAAGGTTACCTTTCTCATACCTCTGCTCAAAACGGACAAGTCTCTGCGGCTCAGATCATACTGCCCAATTGTGCTGGCTAGTTGCACATGGAATATGACGGAACTAATGATCCTCAAGTGTTGTGCCAAATAGCATGTGACTGTTGTTCTATGCTTTTATTGATATTACAATCTGGTGATGTTGAAAGTAACCCCGCCCCTAACACGTGTCCAGAAAACTTATTTGAAATAGAATTTTTACCAGAAAATCCCGCGGAACAGATTAAAGTACTGTTTCGGTTATAAAACTATGTACCATCTCGTTCCCTCCAAAGTTCGAAAGCACAAACTGAGCTGAATGCTGATGTTAAGGCTATTAGGAATGGCCAAAGGAACAAAGAAAAAAAATCACAGAATGCAAAAAAAAACTTTACGAACTTCAAGAAAAATCGCAGAACTTCGATCACCTTGGCGAATAACTTACAGAAATGGACAACGTATTTGGCACTTTAACACGCCGCAGTAATTCCTTCCAAACACGCCTTGATGAATTTGAAGATGGATCAAGGCGTGACAACTTAATCTTTCATGACCTTAACAACGCTAAGGAAGCCTGGAGCGAAACAGTAGATAAACTATCCACCGCGATAAAAGAAGTGGTACAATCTTACGTCACCGACTCGATTGCTGGCGCGAACCGCCTTGGTCCGTTTTCACAGACCAAATGCCGTCATGCCAAATTTCTGAGCTTTAAGGCCAAACTAAAAATTATTTCACATAACAGCCAGCTCAAACAACACAACATTTCTGCGAAAGAGGGATTCTCCCCCAGCACCCGTATCTCTCGAAAAAAACTAAGCACTTTTCCTAAGAGTCAAACAGAGTCCTCTCACTTCGTATTGCGTTATAACAAATTGTCCATGCATAACCAATGGTTTAGCTGCAGCCCTGATCTCAAATGAATTCGAGAGGTGGACACACTCTGCTTTAAGTCACCATGGCGCTATCATCATCATCATCATCATCATCATCATCATCATCAGCCTGACTACGTCCACTGCAGGGAAAGGCCTCTCCCATACTTCTCCAACTACCTCGGTGATGTACTAATTGCGGCCATGTTGTCCCTGCAGACGTCTTAATCTCATCCGCCCACCTAACATTCTGCGCCCTCTGCTACGCTTCCCTTCCCTTGGAATCCACTCCTTAACCCTTAATGATCATCGGTTATCTTGCCTCCTCATTACATGTCCAGCCCATGCCCCCCCCCCCATTTCTTTTTCTTGATTTCAACTAAGTTATCAGTAACTCGCGTTTGTTCCCTCACCCAATCTGCTCTTTTCTTATCCCTTAACGTTACACCTATCATTCTTCTTTCCATAGCTCGTTGCGTCGTCCTCAATTTAAGTAGAACCCTTTTCGTAAGCCTCCAGGTTTCTGCCCCGTACGTGAGTACTGGTAAGACACAGCTGTTATATACTTTTCTCTTGAGGGATAATGGCAACCTGCTGTTCATGATCTGAGAATGCCTGCCAAACGCACCCCAGCCCATTCTTATTCTTCTGATTATTTCAGTCTCATGATCCGGATCCGCAGTCACTACCTGTCCTAAGTAGGTGTATTCCCTTACAACTTCCAGTGCCTCACTGCCTATCGTAAACTGATGTTCTCTTCCGAGACTGTTAAACATTACTTTAGTTTTCTGCAGATTAATTTTTAGACCCACCCTTCGACTTTGCCTCTCCAGGTCAGTGAGCATGCATTGCAGTTGGTCCCCTGAGTTACTAAGCAGTAAGCATGTTACTAAGCATGGCGCTATACTGTGCCGCATGTTTCACCTTAGGAAAGGCAGAGAGGCAGTGGTATATCATCGCAATCACAATCATATGAAGTATCGGTAATCTTTACTAACGCCAGAAGCGTTCCTAATAAACGTAACGCTCTCTTATCCGCGATAGACACAGGCGGGACGAAAATAATCGCCTTAACTGAAACCTGGTTGAACACACATGAGCTTCACTCGGAGGTATTTCATGATGCGCACCATTTTAATGTTTACCGCTGCGACTGCACAGAGCGTAGAGGAGCAGGCGTGCTGCTTGCAGTTAAAAAAGACATATCATCATCACCTATCCAAGTTACCAGCGCTCTAGAAGAAGCATGGGTTATATTACTCCCTAGGTAACTCGAAACTTATTCTCGGGCGCATGTTATCGGGGACCAGCTTCTTCACCTTCCCCGTTTATTAACGAACTGCGCGACTCCACCAACATAGTATTTTCTCGTCTTCCTTGTGGCTCTTTGTTTTCGCTAGCAGATTTTAATTTTCCAAACATAATGTCAAACACCTTGTTATTACGTCTTTCGCCATTCTCTTAACAGGCTGACGAGTTTCTTAATTTACGCTCCGTTTTTTTCTCTCACTCAATTACTCAGGCCACCAGGATTTCAAATAATATAGCTAACATCCTCAACTTGGCACTTACAACACACGCTGACCTGACATTCCATATCACATACTTACCAAGAATTGGCGACGACCTCTCGCTCAATTTTATAATTAACACTCATTTCGCTAAGAAGGTTCAACATCGAAAAACCATACGCGAATGTCAAAAAACTATCTTCGTAGAAATAAACAATGAACTGACTCATTCCCATGATGGTTTTGTTAGAAATTTGGATGGTCGTTCAGTCCAGCCTAACTGGCATTTGTTTGCACCAATAGTTCACAGATTAACTGAGAAACACATCCCTAGCATCACAATTGCTTCAAGTTCACAATCACCATAGTATTCCGGTCATCTAAAACGCTTACCAACCGGGAAAAAAGCGTTTCATCACTTAGCGAAATGATTCCCCTCGGAGGCGCCTGGGCAACTTATAAATCCGCTTCAGATATATGTACAGGGTGTCCCACGTAACTTGAGCCAAACAATAAATATATGCAGATGCCACGTAGTTGGACAGAAGCAAGCTAATGTTGTTTGCCGTCGCTTGGAGATACTCAGATAATTTCTTCTCATGCCGCCTAATCAAATAAATAGTCTTAATTAATTAATGAAATTCTTAAATGTTATAACTAGATGAAAAGTGTCAATGAGAAAATTGTAGAGCAACATGAAAAACTCCCGATACAGCTTTCTGTTGCTCAATACGTGCTACATAAAAGTCTTTTTCCGAGCGTGAAAGAACACCGGAAATACACGCAAAATTGCCGCGCGATTGGCCGCTCCAGGCACTTTGCGTGTATTTGCTAGTTTGTAGTTTTTCACGAATCTGGCTAGATTTCTATAATCTAACTCATATTTTACTAATGCACATCATGGTTTTCGAAAATCATATTCCTGCGAAACCCAAGTAGTATCTTTCATTCATCAACTGCGTCACATCCTGGATCGCTCTTCCTGCGCTGACTGTGTCTTCTTGGATTTCAGCAAAGCATTTGATAAAGTATGCCATAAACTACTACTTTTTAAGCTAAGCTTACTAAATCGCGACCCTAACCTGCTCGAATGAATAGAGCTTTTCCTTACTAACGGCCAATTCGTTATTGATAACGGTTGTAACTCTCCACTCACTAAAGTTCATTCAGGTATACTACAAGGATTTGTACCAGGGCCACTATAATTTCTTACCTACATTAATGAGCTGACTGTTACAATATCATCTAACATGCATCTGTTCGCAGATGATTGTGTTATTTTCCGGGAAATTAACAACGCTAATGATACTATAATACTTCAAACTGATGTGGATAATGTAGTTGACTGGTGAGGGAAGTGGCCAATGGAATTAAATGTTAATACATCTAAAATAATGAGCGTATCCAGATCTAATTCTAACCATGCACCTACCACCTTAACAACTTTCCCTTAGATTGCGTCATGTCATATAAATTTCTTGGTGTACACATTACAAATGACTTAAATTGGACGATTCATGTAGAGTATGTCATTAACAATGCTAATCGCATGCTCGGGTAGTGCAGCGCAACTTTTCCAAAGTACCGTCTACTTTAAAACTACAGCTTTACAAAACTCTAATACGCTCGAAACTTCAATTGCGTTGGCAATATGTGATCCCAGTTGCTTTAACCTTATTACTTCACTTGAACTAGTACAATATAACCGTACTCGTTTCGTTCTTTCTATGTATAACCGTACCACGAGTATAACCTCTATGAAAACTGACCTATCACTTATTCCACTAGCTAACCAACACAATTCTCCCCCCCCCCTTTCACTATTTCATAAAATCTTCCATCACACCACACTTCACGACTACTTCATACTGCGTCCTCGGCAAATTTCAAACCGTGTCGATCATCGCACTAAGGTAGGAATGGGTTCATGTAACACGAAGTCTTTCTTTTAGTCTTTCATCCCGCGTACATCTCGGGAAGGGAACCATCTTCCCGCAAGTACAAAGCTATCACTTATAACAAACTTTTTCGGGAAATGCTAGCTAACATTGTATTATCAGGATAATCATTATATCACCAGAACTCACTGCACTTGTTTGTTTGTTTGCTTGTTTGTTTGTTTGTTTGCTTTACTCTACTACTTTGTAACCCCTCCCCCCTTTAATGCCATATGGCCCTGGGGGTATGTTAAATAAATAAATAAACAAATAAATACCAAGTGCTGGAGCCCTGTAACGTAAAACTATTCCAATATGTTTTTATTCCAATCTCCTGACGTCAAATTTGCGTAACCGCCGACGCAAGCATCGGGCGGTCACCCGCAGGGTTGTGTGAACAAACCAATCTAATGCTGCCCTCGTTCATAGGTGGTCACTTTTGTTTGCTTGAAAAACGAATAACATTGCCTGCACTGAGCGGCTTGTCTTATCTAATTAACTCACAAGAGGCGAGGAGCATGCTGAAGTGGAGAGGGATTCGACGGGGCCGAGCCACTGCGCTGACTATCGATAACCGGATGAAGAGGGTGGTGTCGGCGTCGGCGATTGGTCCGCTTTGACTCACTTAGCTTGCGGTGGCTCGTCGACAATCGCGGCGGCATGCAACGCAAGCTTAAGAAGGACGCTAAAATGGATCCTCAGCAAAGAAGAGTTGGCAGAACGAGGTCGTAAACGTGCCGAAAATTATCGAAAACGTTACACGCTCACGCAAAAAGTTTTATTATACGCAAATAAACCCATGCTCTCCGGCAGGGGCGAGTACCCAGTGCTTGAGCGATCGGCGGCAGCCACCTTTTATTCCTTTCGGAACGGGGCAGCCTGCACCTTTTCAGCAAAAAATTCAGTTTTATTCGGCATTGTAATGCATCTTTAACGCGTACGCGTCACTTTGACGCGGTAAGTTATTGCGGTTTTGTGACGTCGCGTGAGAGGCAGGTGAAGTGGGTGCAGTCCGAAAACTTTTGACCAGTAGCCGAAAGTTAATGGCAAGAACGCGTCAAATCAAAAACGACCATTTCTGTTTTGTTCGGTCAAATTATGCATAATAAGTGTGTACGCGTCATACCAGATGACGAGCTGTCGCGGTTTTCGTGACGTCGCGTGACAGACAGGTGAAGTGGGGGTGGTCCAAAAAAGTGTTTGACCAATCGCGGTGGGCTCATTGCGGAATTGGAGTAGAAAAGTTTGGAATAGTTTTACGGTATAGTGCCCCTAATCTCACGTCAAATTTACGTAAGAGCCGACAAAAGCATCGGGTGGTAACCCGCAGAGTTTTCTGAACAGCCCAATCAAACGTCTCCTCGTTTATAGGAGGTCACTTTCGTTTGCTTTCAAAACGAATAAAATTGCCTACATTGAGCGGTCTTTCTTATCTATAGGCTGACAAGAGGCGAGGAGCACGCTCAAGTGCAGAGGGTTTCTATGGGGCCGAGCCAGCACAGTGTAAATAGATAACCGGATGAAAAAGGTGCTGCCGGCGTTTGCGATTGGTCTGCTTCCGCTTACTTAGCTTGCGGTGGCTCGTCGAAAATCACGGTGGACCGCACAATTAGAAAATGTTAGTGCTGTCCATTTAAGGTGTGTCTCGCTCAGAGGCAGAGATGCAACGCGTTAGTGCATGTCTCGCACGGGTTTTGACAGCAGCGTGTTGAGTATCGCTTAATAAGCTCGAATTTTCGTGTATTTGGAAGCGCGTAATTTACGCAAGATTGTTTGTTTTTCATTAGTGCAGGTCCTTTGTGGACAAGGGAAGGAAAATGTGGATGATTTGGAAGCTTATTCGAAAAAAGTGGATTGCTATCAGAACGAAGCTTTGTCTTCACGACCTGTCCTTATCTCGCCAGACTTCTGCGGAGAATACATTCTCTGGTGTGATTCCAGCAACTAGGGTCAGGGTGTCACCCTTGCCCAAATTAACGAAAGTAGTGAAGCGCATCCTGTGCTGTACCTCAGTCGAAAACTAACACGGCGAGAAGAGGCGTTTAGCACCTCGGAAAAAGAGTGTTTTTGCACGGAATGGGCAATCCAAAAGTTAGGATGTGACATTCAAGGCACCAAATTCATGGTCGAGAGTGACCACTGCCCTCTTGCATGGCTGAAGCAAATGTCGAAAGAAACGGGAGACGGATGAGATGGTGGCATATGGCCAGAATAAGAATACAGACGGGCTGGGCCGGGGCAACGAGCTCAGAGTATTTTTTTTTTTTTTTGAGGAACAAGTTTTGCACGAATCGCTATCAATGTTATTGAGACAGGCAACCTGTTTCTGTCTTGTCGAGAGCTGATCACGACTAGAAAGGAGAGAGACAGAGAGAGGGGTAGAACATTGTAAAGCGATACGAGGATAATAGCGTCCGGTAGGCGTGTCGCTTGCGCACGCCGACGAGTGTGTGTGTGTGTGCCTGTGTATTTCCAGGGATGCGAACACAACGAAGTGAGGGTTGGATCCTCGAGCTGCGGTGTGACATCAGCCATCACTTCTAGAACCATCCCCGAGACCACGACTGAACATCGACGCTTCGGGCAACCTGACATCTGGTCACGCTCAGGTCTAATCTCTTAACGGTGGAGGTGTTTGTTACCTCTCAACGCCACAAAGGCGTTAATTATACGTTTGCCATGAGGCAAACGCCCACCTATCCATCAGCGCCTATCCAGACGTCAACGCAGCGTGGATACGGACTCTTGACGGGCCCACAAAAGGCCACTAACCCCACCAGTACCTGACAGCCTGAACAAATGATGAGGGGGGGCGGGGGGGGGCATATCAAATGCTATACCGAACAACGACGGCGACCTCGGATTCACAGGTTGCTATCCTGCCGCATGTTCCATACTATCGGGCTTCCGAGGCGGGGTTACTGCGGAGCGTTGCGATAGCATGGGCGTGGTATCGCAACGGATTCGACGATCATGATTTGCTGCTAGATAGTCTTCAGATTTCCTAGTCGACTCCCCTAGGGAAGAGGGTGGTATTAAAAGCGGAGAATTTTCGTGCAGTAGGTGGCGGGTCCTGAGGTGAACTCGGACGTTTAGCTTGCTCGTGGAGGGAGTGGGCTTCTTTAACTGAAGCCGTGTAACTATGGCAATAAACCCTTTCCCCTTCCTTCCTACAACCTGACGTAGCCGTCGATGGGTTTGGTAGATTCCTTGCCCTAACGCCAACGTTATTCGCAACACTACGCAATACCGGCAGCTACAGGAAGCCTTTGACGTCCTTCATACGTGCGCGCAGGCTGCCGGCTACAAAATTCGAGCCATAAAAGTTGTGCTATACACACGGTGCTAAGAAGGCTGGCAGAAAGAAGGTCTCTAAATATGCTGTTACACTCAAGGTTGGCCCAGTGGACATGCCGGAGACCAAAGAACTACGCGTGTTTGGGCATGACTATGGTGGCTAGAAGGGGCAGTGTGACGGGCGCGAGCGAGGCATAACATACGCGCCTTAATTCTTCCGTGCGTATGCCTCCTTCCTCTTAACCTTACGCGGGTGCATGAAGTGTCCCTTCGGAGGCTTTGTGCTGGAATAGTCTTTACACCAGCTGTTACCTGGGCTTTGTGATCGAAAAAAAGATGACCAAAGATAGCACCCCAAGTGCTCAACACCTGCAGAAACGTCAGCTGCTCGACACCTGTTTTGGATATGTCCCAGAACACGGGCGATCAGACTTAAGATTTTAAGAGTCTGGACTGAAACCAGACACACCTGAAAATTACACCCGTTGGCTGGCGAACAATATATATGCAAGGAAAGTGGTGCACTTCCTGCAAGATGCGAAGAAGGAACCCTTGATTTCATTTGATTCCGTATACGCCTTGCGGCAAATGCTACCATGAACGAATTTCGGGCAGACCTCATCTACGACGAAGTATGCGAATAGACGAACGCGTCATGTAGGAGACGTGCAATGCAGCCGGGCTTCTCTCTCGCGTTTCCCCTAGGACGCGCCTTCTGGGGGGGGGGGGGGGGAAGGGGCGCTGTGAAGTTCGTGCATACCTAGTGCCACATACACAGTGATCGAAGTTGGCGTCATTGAAGAGCGGCAGATACCCAGTGGCACATGCCCACGTGAACGGCCCACATTAGATACTGCACTGTCCTTAAGATCGACCCACATTTTTGGTGGGATAGCTAGAATAAGTATTAAGGCGCGAACAAAAACAAAACGGAGACAAAAAGACACGGAAACAGGACGAGCGCTATTACTATCGGCCAGCGGGGTTAGTGACCTGCTAACGTCTCCAAGCCCGCTGTGACGAATCACTTCGTGTAGCCAACAATGCGCTTCCTTTGGACAGCCCACGGCGCCAGTAAGGTAGGCCACGTTTGGCGGACCGAGTATTGTTAGTTGGTTCGCTGTCGCCTTCACGGACTAATTGGAGAAAGAGAAGTTCTGGATAAGGGCGCTTTACGGCGCTCCCCCACGGACTCCGGTAATCGTCACGGTCGTTTGACGTACGCGGCAGCTAACTGCGGAGTCAGCTCTGGAATCAAAACACGCCAGCTTGAGTCAAGCGTGACAACCCCTGTCTACGAGGACCGTCTCCTTTCGATGTGTTCAGTGAACCAAAAGTGCCGGAGTGAATGTGTGAACCCTTGCCCTCAAAGGCAGGTCCTTCGACGACTTTGAACGCTCCAATTGGACGAAGGTTGAATGACAGGGAGGACAGAGGGGATTTTAAGCATCCGTTTTAGGCTGCTTTGTGTGCTTCGTTTTCAGTCATGCTAGACGGATGAAATGTAACGTCCTCCACCTTCCATGACGATATTGTAAATAAGTCCCGTATGCCTCGTTCTATATGAAAACAAGTTCCTCCCTTCAACAACGTCCTTAGCGTGGATGAGTCGGACGACGACATCGGCCAGCTACCTCTTATTACACGCCCGACCCCAACTCGTACAGCGGCAACTACGAATTGATTTTACTCCTTTCGGAAAACGAGCATGTTTATGCCACAAGCGCAATCAAAGCAGCGTGCGCACTGACGTCACCAGTGGCACAACAGAAATCGTATAACAAACAGTATAACACGGCGCTTTAATAATTATACCAATAAAATGCGCCCTAATACTTATACCAGAATATCTGACAAGATAGCCCAAACAAAAGCTCTGTTGCATAGGTTGAGAGCACGATAGCTAGAAAGAAAACTGCTCTGACAATGCTAAGAATGCCATTCGCATTTAAAAAGACGTATGGTAGCTAGGTACAAAGAAATGTGCTCAAGCCCAGTCGTTGAGGGTTTGTCTGATTTGCGACAGTGCACGTAAGCAGAGCAAAATATAGCGATTGCCCTCAACTGTACCCATTCATGACTCGCAATACAGCAGAAGTTATCAGGGCACATATCATGTACGTTGCCCACACCTTTTCTTACAATCTCGCCTGGCTGCCGGAAGACCAAACCATACCCAGACGATATCGGTGAATCATACCGACCTCCCTATATATTACACATCTGCGGAGAGACTCCCGCCGGTTGGTTCTAGGTGCTCTGCTCAGCCACAAGTTCGACTTTCAGTTCGAATATTCTGGGCGAAAGCAGAAACCTCATTACCAGCTCTCCAAGAAACTCTCTCTACTCTATATTTTCACGGTCTTCAATCCTTTTTTTTTCGTTTCGCTTGTTTCAGATCCCCCCCCATCACACAATTTCCCGTAAACCTTACATTTTTGCATTTTACGCTTTCTTGATTTTGCGGGCTTTTACGTCATAACATGCATGCAGCGCACCCAAATGCTTAGCCTGTTCCTTCACCCCAATGTTCTCGAACACTTTGGCTCAACCAGCTACCTTATCTTTTCCCTAAAGATTTCTGGCAAGATTTCCTTATGTGAATTCTCAGCATTGTGCACGTTTCCTTTCCGTCGTACGTGCACGTTCTCTAGGGTCGTAGATATCTGGGGCAAGACTCGGTGTCCAATATATTTGTAATTTTTACATGTTGATGCTCTAACCACATGATCGTCTTATCTGGATCTGGTATTGTTATATTTGTCGTTTTTTTTCTCCTTTAGTGTCAGGCGCTCTCTGGATGCTGATAAGCAGCATGACTCGTCGATTTTTACATGCTATATATTGGCTTGAGATTACCTTGCAATTTTTTTCTTTCCTTAAGAGGCTTAAAAAGTAGTTCAACCTCGTACTTTGCTCTTTATGGTCGTAATAGAATACACTGCTCCTCATTTGTGAAAAACGAGTTGACCGAAGAAAGCTGAAAAAAAGAAGTCCGCTGTCTTGTTTGTAATTTATTCATTCCGCTTGTATACCCACTCTCTCTACTATCTAGGTCGTGGTCATTCAGGACTTCAAAACATTACTGTATCTTCCTTATTTTATCTATTTACCCCAGCCAATTATAACGCCTTGCAGTTCCAGAAAACTTGTTTGTCTACGTAACATAATTGTTCCAATTGGCGGGGCGTACCCAATGGCGACATTGTTGCGTACTCCAGGGTAGCGTATCATACTGCTCCCGAGTTGTAGCGACGCCTAGATATTGAAGCTCGACCGACGTTACTTATTGGGTAGCGTGGCGTTGTCGACGGGCTGCAGGCATCCGGTAGACCATGGCGACCAAGCAAGGGCGAGACGATTTCTAGTGCGAAACTTGCACGGCTTACTCAAAAGTAGATGAAAGAAAATGAGAAGAGCATGAAGTGATCAAAAGTATATTTCGCAGCCCCTTAAATAGGCCCTCTACAATTGTGGGCGGGATCTTGCTTCCGTCGACGTCACGTGACCGGCACAGAAAGAGGGCCCCTCCTCCTCTGGTTATACCGAGCCTGCTGCAAGGAAGAGGTCGTCCCGCCTCCTGGAATTGTAGACGCCTGTCCGTCTCTTCTGCGCGTTGCGGGTTCGTGGAAGTTCTCCTCTAGGTCCAATTCCAGGAAAGGGTCTCTCTAAACTCGCACACACACACACACACACACACACACACACACACACACACAAAAGAGGCTTGTACACTGCGGTGCTTCCGGCAGACACTCGAAATAGTCATGGCGAATTAGGAAGTCACGCTTCATTTCGACGAGGCCTGGTGGAAGAAGGTCAGGTGAGAGAAAGTTCTTTCTGCACGTGGTACGGGACGCCAACCATCGCAGGAGAAGTCACGCCTCATTTCGACGAACAAGGTCGCGTGAGAGAAAAGTCCTTTCGGCACGTGGTGCGGGACGCCAACCATCACAGAAGTCACGCCTCATTTCGACGAAGATGGTTGGATGAAATTCCTTTGTGCACGTGGTGCCAGACGCCAAGCCTAACAGCATCTCCAGCGGGGTAGGAAGATCCCGACGCGTAGGGGCCAGCAGCCGCTGTGCGAGGGTCGGCGTTTCGGTAGCAGAATTCCCCTTAGAGGTGACGAACCCTTAGTTTGTAGCTGGTAGATTCCTGGGAGTGGTCATCAGTCCTCGTGGCGCTCTTGTGACTTTTCTCTCTGGTCCGGTCCGGTGAAATTGGTTTTGCAAGCAGGTCTCGCAACTTTTCGTCTCCTGCGTGGGCAAGCAATCACCCCAGAACAGTGCCGGAACCACAACCACAAAGCAGCGAGCACAAGGCCACCCTCCCCCAAGACACACCCGGCTTTAAAGAAAAAAAGAAAACCCGCTACACCTTTCCCATTCCCTACGCGCGTCCTCCCCCCCACCCATGAACACTAAAAACAGCCATTTCTTGAAAGCGTTAAGACGTGGTTATTAAAATCAGCTAAGAATCGGCTTCCTTTCGGAAAAACGTATGAATTAGGAAAAACGTATGACCGAACGCAAAAATGCCACGAAAACCCGGATGAGCATGAGGCTTTTGTTACTCTAGGGGCAACGACTCAAACCATCGGCATTGCCGTTAAGCTTACCCTTCTTGTAGTGAATATCGAAGGTGTACTGTTGAAGAGCCAAACTCCAGCGCAAAAGACGACAGTTTTTTGTAGACATGGACTGCAGCCATGTGAGGGGACAGTGGTCAGTCTCTATGGTGAACCTTGAACCAGCGATATAGCAAGCTAGCTTCTGCACCGCCCATACTACGCAGGCGCATTCTTTTTCTGATACACTGTACGCTTCCTCACGAACTGAAAGCTTTCTATTGGCGTACAGTACAGGGTTTTCGTTCTCGTCATCCCTTTTTTTGACAGAGCATCACCCCCATACCCCTGTCGCTGGCATCACACTGTAGAATGAATGGCTTAGAGTAGTCGGGCGCGTTCAACACTGGCTGACTCGTTAGTGCGTTCTTCAGCATACTAAAGACTTTTCTTTTCCGTCATCCCACTTTACCGTTTGTGGTTCTGTTTTTCTGAGAGCATCCGTCAAAGAACTCGCAATCTCGGAATACCGCGGGATATATTTTCGGTAATAACCCGCCAAGCCAAGGAATGATCTGATGGCCCGCTTGGTGCGTGGTTTCGGGAAGTTGTCTATTGCGGTCAGTTTAACCTTGGAAGGCCGACGATGGCCTTGCCCTATTATATGACCTAGATAAGCTACCTCCGCGCGCCCTAATTGGCATTTGGGAGCCTTAACAGTTAAGTTGGCCTCTCGTAGACGACACAGCATGGTTCGCAGGTGTTGCATATGGTCGGCCCATGACGAAGAAAAGATAGCTATGTCATCGAGATACGGAAGTGCAAAGTCCTCCATTCGTCGTAGCACCTGGTCCATAAAACTAGAGAAGCAATATGGCGGATTCTTCAATCCAAAGCTCAGGACATTCGGACGAAAGGTTCCCATCGGAGAAATAAACGCCGCAAGCCTGCTTGCCCTCTCGGTCAATGGAAGCTGCCAATACCCTCTGACTAAATCGAGCGTAGAGATGAAATTAGCACTGCTCACTTTCTCAAGCGTTTCCTCGATATGCGGTATTGGATAAGTCTGGTACTTCGTGATTAAATTGAGCCTGCCGTAGACGATACACGGTCGCGGCTCCTTTCCTGGGACCTCAACTAAGATAAGAGGCGAGGTACAATCGCTCTCTCCTGGCTCTATTACACCTAGCTCTAACATCTTGTTTATTTCAGCGTTCATGACTTCATGCTGACGAGGTGAAACGCGATAAGCTTTCGAACGAACTGGGTCCGACGAGGTTAACTCGATATCGTGAACGACCGCAGTGGTCCTGCCCGGTGTGTGTGAAACTACATCTTTAAATTCAAACACGAGTTCCCTAAGTTCGGCCCTTTGATTGGGATTAAACTACGCCTGTCATACTTACTCGTCGATGGTCTCGTCAATGTCTTTTGCCTCCGTCACTGCTGTTAACTCTGAAAAGTCAACAGGCATTTCCTCAGGTTGCTAAAGGGACATGTTCACAATGGCCTCCCTCTGCCGGTAGGGTTTCAGGATCATTACCTTTTCCCCAGCTTCAAAGCGTCGCGTGCGAGCCGTCCTTTCATAGTAATGCTCAGCATTGCTTTGTGCCTTACGCATTTCCTGTTCAGCGATCATTGTGGCAGGGCTTACGTTCAATAACTTTTGTCTGCATTCTGCCTCGCGAGGCATTTCAGGCTATGCTGCTTTCCTGACCTCTTCCTTAGCTGGTGTACTTTCCGCATTATCCCCTTTAGGGCTGTCCTGTTCGGTACTGGTTGACGAATCAGCTGTCGCACTGTTTCCTCCACCACTGGTCATTCGTACACTGCCTTGGCCGCGAGCTCCCTTGCCTTGGAACGAGTTAAGGTTTGCACTATCCCTTCACTAAACCCGATTCCCCTGCGTCGTAGCAAATCCTCAGATTTGTTAGAAAACAAATATGGATACTGAGGCGGGAGATGTGCCGAGACGGCAGCTTCAGTGTCCAGTACTCCAAAAGGGCCTTCGATACGAATCTTGGCCACAGGGACACAAACACTGGAGGTTTCTACGGCTTGCCTCATCCAAGCACATTCTCCAGTGAACTGGCCTTCCTCTACGTACGACAGGTGCACTACGTCCATTGTGGCTGCCGAGTTGCGAAGCACTCTACACGGTTTGCCGTTTACCACGAGGTTTCGAATGTATGGTTCTAGCAATTTCAGATTTTCCTCGTTACTAGTTAGTGACATGAACACCAGTTTGGGATTTTTGCATCCCACGGAGATATGCCCCGTTTGCTGGCAGTTGTAGGAAGCTATTGGTTTCTTGGTCTCGAAAGCTTTTTCTTTTTCCCTTTCTGCCCTCTGTTCGGGTGACTCCGCCCTTGCTGTTCTCGTCACTACTTTGCACTGAACCTGACCTTTCCTTTGATTTATACTGATTCGACTTTGACCATCGCTCTAGCTTGTCGCGTCTGTATTTAGTCAGCTCCTTCTTAGGAGCTTCGTTGCCGTCGAACGCACGGCGGGTTACGTACTCCTCAGCGAGGTTGGCCGCTCTCATGATAGTGTCTACGCCTGGCCTATCCTGAACCAAATGCTTGATGTTTACTGGCAGCCGGCGGTAGAACTGTTTTAAAGCAGCGCACTGCATTGTCTTTTCGGCATCGCCGAGTGCACCCTCTTCTCTGAGCCATTCCTTCAGGTTTACGTGCAAGGTGTATGCAAAATCTGAGTATGACTCACTTTTGTTTTTCTCGACTTCCCTGAATTCTCGCCTGAATGCTTCTGCTGATAATCTATACTTTTTAAGCGGGTTCGCTTTGACTTCATCGAAGTCCTCTGCTTCTTCTTTCCCCATGCGGGCGATGACATCAGCTACCTCACGTGGTAGTAACGTAAGCAAGCGTTGCGGCCACGTGTTTCTCGCGAATTTCGCCTTCTCACACGTGCGCTCAAACTGTACCAGAAAAAGACCTATGTCCCTTCCTACTGCGTAGGGCGCCATCAAGTCTGTCATTCAGCGCTCGCTTTCACGTGCCTATGTGTTAGGTCTTCCAGTATTTTGAGCTTTCAGGAGCTCAATCTCTAGGCGCTTCATTTCGAGTGCGTCGCGTGCAACACGGTCGCGCTCTTCTTTGGCCTCACGTGCTGCCCGCTCGCACTCTGCT